>NC_081556.1:140832821-141432821 GCF_963082655.1 Stomoxys calcitrans | reverse complement strand
GGTTTCTATAGAAAATTACATGGAAATATGATTTCTTTGAAAATTTCTTCGAAATTTGATTTCTATGGAAAATCTGTTTGAAATTTGATTTCCATAGAAATTTTCGTCGAAATTTTATTTCCATAGAAAATTTCTTCGAAATTTTATTTCCATAGAAAATTTTTTCAAAATGTGATTTTTATAAAAAATTAGAAATTAGATTTTAACAAAAAAATCTCGCTAAAATTTGAATTCTATAGAAATTTCATCCAAGTATGGCATTTAAAGATTATCTCATCGAAATATGATTTCCACGGAAAATCTCGTCAAATTTTCTTTTTTTTTAGAAATTTTTGTAGATTTTTTTTTATAGAAAATCTCGTCGAAATTTTATTTTACAAAATATCTCTCCGAAATTTTATTTTACAGAAAATCTTGTCGAAAGTCTGATGAGGCTCTGGCAAGACCGAAATCGACATCATTGCAGCCCGCCCCTTATACATTTAAAGTGTTTTTGTTGTTTTTTTTTTTTGGAAATAGAAGCAAGAAGTCTAGGTCTAAGCTGGTTAGTCCAACAACTGATCATTTTTCTTGGTCCAAAATGAAATCGCGATACGTTAAACCAGTCAAATGCTTCTAGCAACTACACACTTTTGCTGACTTTTAAATGTTTTTTGCTATACTTTTCTTTGAATAGAAAGCATTAAAGCCGGACAAAATCCTGCAATGGAATCTCAATGAAATTTATTTTCTATAAAATTTCGTTAAACTTTGATTTGTATGGAAAATCTTTTCGAATTATGATTTCTACAGAATATCTTGTCGAAATTTGTTTTTTTTCAAAAAATTTCTTCAAAATTAGTTTTTATGGAAAATCATAATTTTTATATAAAATCTTTTCGAAATATCATTTTTATAGAAAATTTCGTCGAAATTTAATTTTTATAAAAGACTGTCAAAATATGACTTTTATAAAAAATCTCGTCGAAATTTTATTTGTACAGAAAATCTCGTTGAATAGATTTCTACCGAAAATTTCGTCAAAATTTTCTTTCTATAGGAAATTTTGTCGGAATCTGATTGCTATAGAAAATTTCGTCGACTAATGATTTCTATATAAAAACTCGTCAAAAATTGGTTATATGGATATTTGTCGAATTTTCCCGCCAAAATTAGACTTCTATAAAAATCTCTTCAAAATTTAATTTTTATAAAACATAAATCGAAATTGTATGTTATAGAAAACTTTGCCGAAATATGATTTTTGAAGAAAATTTCGTCAAAACTTAACTTCTATAAAAATTTTCTTAAATTTAGATGTTTATGGAAAATTTCGTCGAATTTATTTTTTAAAGAAAGTCTCGTCAAAATTTTATTTTTACAGAAAATTGCGAAAAAGTCGTCGAAATTAGAAATTTCGTGTAAATTTCTTGTCCTAAGAAAATTTCATCAAAATTTTGATTTTTAAAGAAAATTTCGTCGAAATTTGATCTCTATAAAAAATATCGTCGAAATTTGATTTCTTTAGAAAATTTCGTCGAAATTTGATTTTTAAAGAAAATTTCGTCGAAATTTGATTTCTATAAAAAATGTCGTCGAAATTTGATTTCTATAGAAAATTTCGTCGAAATCTGATTTCTATAGAAAATTTCGTCGAAATTTGATTTCTATAAAGAATGTCGTCGAAATTTGATTTCTACAGAAAATTTCGTCAAAATCTGATTTCTATAGAAAATTTCGTCGAAATTTGATTGCTATAGAAAATTTCGTCGAAATTTGATTTCTATAGAAAATTTCGTCGAAATTTGATTTCTATACAAATTCTCGTCGATTTTTTTTTTTAAATCTCGTCGAAATTTTGATTTCTATAGAAAATTTCGTCGAAATTTGATTTCTATAGAAAATTTCGTCGAAATTTGATTTCTATAGAAAATTTCGTTGAAATTTGATTTCTATAAAAAATTTCGTCGAAATTTGATTTCTATAGAAAATTTCATCGAAATTTGATTTCTATAGAAAATTTCTTCGAAATTTGATTTTTATAGAAAATTATGTTAAAAATTGATTTTTATAGAAAATTTCGTCAAAATTTGATTTTTAAAGAAAATTTTGTCGAAATTTGATTTCTATAGAAAATGTCATTGAAATTTGATTTCTATAGAAAATGTCATGGGACTTTGATTTCTATAGAAAATATTCTTGGACTTTTATTTCTCGTCCACTTTTTATTTCTATAGAAAATTTCGTCGCAATTTGAATTTTGTCTTAAGTTTTGTTAAGTTTTTTATTGCTCATAATTTTTTATTTTTATTTGTTCATTTCTATTAGATTCGTTCAATGGTAACGCAATTAATGGAAACCCAACGTCAAATGACTGATGCTTTGCTAATGTGCCGAGCTGCAATAGATGCTGAAAACGCTGAACTGGTATCGGAATACCAATTGAAAATCGAACCTGATTTTGATGAGGCACGCAAGCAGTTAGAAAAAGAAATCGAGATGCCTAAGGATGATCCCTTCAATGATACCAATACCACAGCAATGAATAATAAAAATAATGGATTTGCAACAAATGGTTTCGATATTGATCCCTTTGCCAGTTCAGCAGCACCAGCGGTAGCCAAAGGCGGTTTCGATGATAGCTTCAATACTGGATTTGATGCTAGTTTTGATGCCTTCGGCAGTAGCAGTAACACCGGATTTGGAGGAGATGCATTTGGAGGTAGTGCTTTTGGAAGTAAACCAGCTGAGGTAATAACCGCAAAAATATCAATTTTTACACATACTGATAATTTTTTATACTTTTAGCCTGTGCAAGACAATTTCGATAGTGATCCATTTGCTTCATTACATGCCCCCACGGGCCAAGGACAAATTCTAAGCCCCAATACACAAACGCAAGCAACAAATCTGACCGCATCTAATAAATCAGGACCTCCACCTAGACCAGAATCGCCTAGTCCAGCTTTACCGCCCAAAAAGTCCAAGGTGCCCCCACCAAGACCAGCTCCACCCAGGCCCATGCAGGTAAGATTTTTTTTTGGAAAGGAATCTGTTTATTTCGGTTCTAATGAGATACATTTGCTATATATTTAATAATTGTGTCTAGGCACCAAATCGTCCAACTCAACCGGAAGGCTTTGGTTCTGCCGGAGGTTTTGCTGACTTTGCGGATTTCGATACTAAGGTTGGTAACTTTTCTGTACGTTGGGATCGGTGGTAATGCATGCACACCGCTTAATACCAAAAACCATTTCGTTTCGTATTTTCCAAAAAAAAAAACTAACTAAGATTTAACATTTTTTTCTTTAATATTTTGAGATTTTGAGTATAATACAAATATTTTCTTTTATCTAGTAGTTGTAGTTAAAATTTATGTTTGGCCTTTTTTTGTTGACACTTTTTTGTTTTTTTTTTACTAATAAATTTTATTTTTGTTGTACACTTTTTTTTCGTTATGATGATGGTATATTATTTCTGTTTTATTTCGGCTTTTATAGATGGATCTAACATTTACCATTTTATTCATGGGTGTTCAGTTGTTCCCTTTCAATTTTATCCACTTTGTTTACAAAATATTCCCGCCCTGCGTTTTACATATATAATCAAATTAGGGCTTAGTTCCTTTTCTTCTCATACTCTCGAGGAAATCCCAAGAACGAACTAACCTTATGATTTTCCATGTCTTTTTCTCTCTTGAATAAATTTTCTATTTTCAGTGAACATCATAAATTAGAATCAAACACACACCCAAAAACACAAACACATCTCACTGTCGCGTATCTAATCTTGTTTCTTTATAGAATAATTATTAAAATTAAATTAACATATAATAACTAAAAACATTCACCCAGACAGGCACACTCACACACACTACCTTAACATTAACATATGCTATATAAAAAGTTAAAAAGTCTTAAAACGAAAGGAAATAACTTAAAATTTAGAAAATGGTTTTCTTCTGATTTTTCATACAATAAACCCATATATGATGTATGTAGTATTTAAATGAAGGATAAATAAAACATTAGATTAGTTTAATATGATAAAAAAAATTCATGTTACATTTGGGGCCCAGCGTGATTGATTGAAATATTCATTGGCAGAGGACTGTAGTGGTCAATACTCTGTCTTGTAGTTCGATGTTTAGATAGTTTGAGAAGAGTACTAAAGCTTTACTAGCCAGTTAGAATGTAATTAGAATATTAATTGAGAGGATGATCAACAACCAAAACATGTTCTCATATATTAAAACAATTCTCATAGAACGAATTATATTTTACTTCAGAAAAATAATGTGCAATTGCATTTACAAACACTTTATCAAGGCCAAGATTCGTTTAATGTATTTTTAAAAGTTTTATGTAATAACCACAAAGATGGCTAATCAAGCAAATAATCGCTAGAATGTTATGAAAAAGAAGACATTGTTTTTTTTTTAAGCTGAAGAAAGCAATTCCCAGTTTTAGACAATCAGAACACAACCATCGTTGATTGGTATGATCATCACATCAGTATCACTGTGTGAAATTTGTTGCGATATTTAGGAAGATTTAGGATTGCTATTGGAATTTAAAACAAATGTCGCCAGAATTAGGAGGGGATAACCACCGCTGAAATTTTTTTCCGATGTTCTCCCTAGGATACGAACCCAAGCGTTCAGCATCATAGGTGGACATGATAACCTCTGCGCTTCACTGGCCTACAATAATCGATTCATAAACATAAAATATGTAATCTCATGCCAGCCGGTTGTACGTACCAGATTGGCTCGATGGAGTCTACCATCGGCAAGGGCTGCCCCGCCTCAGTGTACAACACACTGCTACAACAACATAAAATGTTCAAGTAGTATTGTGGTGTTCTTTAAGACTTCACCTGCTGTAGACCCAATTTTAAGCTTCCAATCGAAGCGTTCTGCGATGACTACGCCAAAGAAGCTTGAATTAATGCTATAGGGTGCTAAGTCTAAGGCCCTTTTTCTCAGTATTTTGTTGAGAAAAACATTCCTTATCCGAGGTCGGGGAAAGCATGACTTCTGACTACTAATAGAGATGCTGACTGGTAGTTGAGCACCTTTTGCGTCAATGGCTCTCCAAAGCGGAGAGCAGGCCTAAAGTACACAGAAAGAAATCGGTTTCAATCCAAAAAATATTTTAATCGCGAAAATGAGAATACCAATCACCGTTTTTGAAGTAGTGATTGAAAATTTTTCAATTAGAAAAATTGCATATTCAATTAAAAAAATGATTGAAATTTCTGAAATTTTCAATTAATTTTTTAATTGATCCATTGAAAAAAAATGTTTGAATTTTTTTTCGAAATTTTCAATTAATGTTTTAATTGATCTCATATTCAATTAAGAAAATGGTTGAAATTTCTGAAATTTTCAATTAATTTTTTAATTGAATCATCAATAAAATTGTTTGAATGTTTTTGAAATTTTCATTTATTTGATCTATTATTTAATTGAAAAAATGATTGAAATTTCTGAAATTTTCAAATAATTTTTTTGCTGATCCAATTAAAAAATTATTGAATTTTTTCAAATTTTCAATTAATTTTTTAATTGATCTAATTAAAATATGATTGAAATTTTTTGAAAATTTCAATTAATTTCTATATTTGGTACACAGATGTTTACCTGCTGGAACATGTACTTGAGTTGTGTTGTGTGGGCACCCGTGAAGAAAAAAAATAACCCCGCAGGGGTTCTCCAAATGTCGGGTGAGGGTGCTCTACAGATTTGTTGTTGTACTGAGGCGGTAGCCCTTGGCCGATGAAAGACTCCATCGGGTTAATTCGGCACGTAGAACCGGCTGTCATGGCATTTCGATTTGTCGAAATATGGGATGTTTGGTATTTGAAATCGCCTACCATTTATATTTTAGTTGACAAAATAGCCTTTATTTAAATTTAATAAAGCACCATGTTTGAACAATTTTTAATATTCTATTACAAAATTATTTAATTAATTAATTTTTTAATTGAAAATTACGAAACCTTCAATCAGGATTGTGTTTGAAAACAAATCATAAATCACGTGATTGAAAAATTTTTCAGATGCAATTAAAAAATTTATTGAATCAGTTAATTTTTTTTAACTGAACAATTTTTAGATTCAATTAAAAAATGATTGAATCAATTAATTTTTTAATTGAAAATTATGAAACCTTCAATCACGATTGTATTTGAAAAAAATTATCAATCACGTGATTGAAAAATGTTTCAGATGCAATTAAAAAATTAATTGAATCAGTTAATTTTTTAATCGAAAATGGCAAACATTTCAATCGCGACTGTAATTGAAAAAATCATATTCAATTAAAAAATTATTTAATCAATACTTTTTTTAATTGACAACGATTTTCGTTTCATTCATAGGCACTGAGTATTTAAAAGAGAGCCGGTGCCACCCGGCTGTCCGCGACTCCAAAGTCCACTAAATTCGGTTCAGAATTAGATACAGGTCCCAATTTCCAGGTGTAGGGTATTCAATAGTCGGCTTAGCCCGACTTTTGCCTTTCCTTAGTTGTTTTTATATAAAAGTGGAAACTTAATTTTTGGAAGGCGTGCTTTATAGGTGACAATATGGAGTGCGGCTAATATAGGTCAATCTGCTTCATTTTCATCACAATTTGAACGGGCATTTTGTTAGGATTAGTCGTCACCAGCTGTAAAATTAAAAATATTGGTTCCGTTTGTGTACCATTAAATTAAATAAGATTTTCTTACTTTTATTTGCCTGCCACCCTTGCTTTTTAGAAGGTTTTTAAATTTTGTTAGTAAACAAGAACTTTAAACTTGCAAATAGCTCAAAATTATAGAATAGTTGTAAATTGTGATATGTTCCAACTTCTTTTCTATATGGTTTTTCAAAATATTCACATAAATGAACACGCAGCGTAAGAAATAAAAACGTCTTAT
Organism: Stomoxys calcitrans; assembly: GCF_963082655.1. Lineage (NCBI taxonomy): Eukaryota > Metazoa > Arthropoda > Insecta > Diptera > Muscidae > Stomoxys > Stomoxys calcitrans. Next base: position 141,425,915 of record NC_081556.1, on the reverse strand, counting down.
AAAATGGACATCATGCATTAATGGGTTAATTGAATGTTCATGGAAATATTTGAAGTTTTTATACCCTCCACCATAATATGGGGGTATACTAATTTCGTCATTCTATTTTTGGGCAACCCAATATTTGTAACTCCTCGAAATATTCCTCTGAGACCCCATAAATTATATATATTCTTGATCGTCAGGACATTTTAAGTCCCTCTGACCAAGTCCGTCCTTCCGTCTGGCTGTCGAAAGCACTTTGGAAGGAGTAAAGATAGCCGCTTCAAATTTTGCACGAATTCTTCTTATTACTTTAGGTCGGTTTGGATTGTAAATGGGCCATATCGGTCCATGTTTTGATATAGCTGCCATATAAACTGATCTTGGATCTTGACTTCTTGAGTCACTAAAGGGCGCAGTTCTTACCCGATTTGGCTGAAATATTGCATGAGGTGTTTTGTTATGATTTTCAATAACTGTGCTAAATATGGTTCAAATCAGTCCATATGATTTTCAATAACTGCTAAATATGGTTCAAATCAGTCCATAACCTAATATAGCTGCCATATAAACCGATCTGGGATCTTGACTTTTTGGGTCACTAGAGGGCGCAATTCTTGTCCGATTTGGCTGAAATTTTGTACAACGACTTCTCTCATAACCTTCAAGATACATGTCAATAATGGTCAGAATTGGTCTATAGCCTGATACAGCTGCCATAAAAACCGTTCTACCTATTTTACTTCTTGAGCCTCTAAAAGGTACCATTTTTATTCGAATTCGCTGAAATTTTACACAACAACTTCTACTATGGTCTCCAACATTAAATTCCCTAATCGGACCATAACTTGATATAGCTCTAATATCATAGCAATTATTTCCTATTATCATATATTTGCCTAAAAAGAGATACCGGGAAAAGAATTAGACAAATGTGATCCATGGTGGAGGGTATAAAAGATTCGGCCCGGCCGAACTTTGCACGCTTTTACTTGTTTTGTCTATTTTATTAATCTTTCTCTATTTAACTATGGGGTTTCTTTTGTTTCTCCTTCAAGGCGAGCTAATGATCCGAAATTTTTTGCAATGGAAATGCTTGATAATAAAAATTAGGGTTTTCTTGTTTTAAAAACGCTCACGCTCTAGTCCATTGAAGATCACCGCTGCTCATAAGACGTCATGCTCAATATGATGCTTAATACCTGCGTTCGAATAGGAAACATTCTTTAGGTGTTATAATTCCCTCTCACTGTTTTTGGCAACCCTTGTAAGGCCTTTAGCACCACCGCTGCTCATAGGATGTCATGCCCAATATGATGCTAAATACATGCGCTCGAATGTTCATGTGGGATAATTCCCTCTCACTTATGCTGGCAACCTTTGTGAGACCTTTAGCACCACCGTTGCTCATAGGATGGCATGCTTAATACCTGCGTTCGAATAGGAAACATTCTTCAGGTGTGATAATTCCCTCTCACTTATGCTGGCATCCCTAGTGAGGCCTTTAGCACCACCGCTGCTCATAGGATGGCATTCCCAATATGATGCTAAATACCTGCGCTCGTATAGGATAAATTCTTCAGGTGTGATAATCATCTCTCACTTATGCTGGCAACCCTTGTGAGGCCTTTAGCACCACCGCTGCTCATAGGATGGCATGCCCAATATGATGCTAAATACCTGCGCTCGAATAGGAAACATTCTTTAGGTGTAATAATTCCCTCTCACTTTTGTTGGTAAACCTTGTGAGGCCTTTGGCACCACCGCTGCTCATAGGATGGCATGCCTAATATGATATGAAAAATTCTACAGGTGCGATAATCCCCTCTCACTTATGCTGGCAACCCTTGTGAGGCCTTTAGCACTTGGTTTTATTAATCTCGCTGCTATTCTTTTCTTTGTGGGAAAATTGTTTATATACTGCGATCGAACTTGAATGAAGTGATTTCAATTTCCATAAATCTTGGATATATTTTATTTTTGTAAAAGTATTGTGAACAGTTTAGGGTACAATAGTCAGTTGCCTACCCCAGTATTTTCCTTTTCTTTAAAGTTTTTCATACAGTAATTTCAAGGTATCAGCTGGGTACATAAATAACAACAGCCTTATTCAAAAAACTTTATGAAGCCTTAAAATAGGTTTATTTGACAGTTCCGTAAAGGAAATATGCCAAATAAACCTATTTCAAATCTACATTAAGTTTTATGAATAAGGCCGTAACTCTATAGGCATTTCATTTCAAAAACAAACTAGTCAAGAACAAAACTCGTTTAAATCTTTCATATGAAAATTTCTAAAAGTGACTTAACAATATTTAGTACATTTATTAATACCATACCAATATACATATATAGAAAACATACATACCTACATATATATGTTTAACAAACTAACGAATGCAATATATCATATTGCCTTTATAATATCATAAATAATAATATAATAATATATATATTATTAACCTTCCTGTTACAAATGCAGCCTATCCTATTACCAAAGATATCAAATATTAGTCTTCGTGTACCTTAACAATTGTTCGTTATACAATTTTTTTAATATAAAAAAAAAATGGGAATTCATTATCAAGTTTTTATTATTTTATGATTTATTGCGAAATGAAAATTTCATTATTTTTTTTTATTGGGAACATAAAACATGTTTTATATGTAAATAAAACTTTCAACATTCTAAGGGGATATTTGGTTTAAAAAAAGCATAAAGAGTCGCAAGTATAAACATATTTAAAAACAAAAACTACTACCCCCTTTTTGGTGTTAAAAGTTTACGAAAATAATTCTTTAATAATTATTCACCTTAAAAATATGGCATTTAATCATATAAATAACTACTCCTAACTAAACTGCTGAAGATTAATATTGATTAAATGAAAAAAAAAAAAAACCAAAAGAAATCCAAAATATGCTAAAACTAGTTTAATTTATGGTATAATACCATTTTTTTTGATTTCCTTTTGATATTCCATTAATGTTAATAATAAAAGAAAAGCATCTTTAATGAATTCCACAGCCCTCGATATTATGCATATATTAAGTCAAGATGTTGTATTAAATCGTTAGTTGTTAAATTTTCTTGTTTCCATTTTCGTATATACCACATATATAGGAGTATATGTTTAAAAATCGTAAAATCACTTATGTTCCCCAATTATCGAATTGTATAATTCCATATTTATCACATGACCAATTAATAATAATTTATAAAATCCATAACTCTAGCAATATTCTTAGGCAAAAGAAATCATAGTTGATCAATTGGCTTCACATTTCCTTACTTCTATAGTCCAAATCTTCTAAATATTTACAAAATCGTCTTCTTAAATACCTGATAACAACAATATGAAGCTTAAAAATGCCAAAGGCCCTTCTCTGGTCTACTTGTAATCTGAAAATTAAACCATTCTTAAATATCTTCCTGTCGACAGTCATTTTATATAGGATGTATGGTGTTTAAACATTCTCAAGTATCCAACATTGTATGGTACTTTTAGGCTTAAAGGATATTTTTCAATTTTACATTAAATTTTTAAGAATATTCGTTTGCTTAAACCAAAAATAATATGATGCGTCTGACGGCTGGTTTTGAGCTGGAGCTCACTATATTATCGATATATTTAATTTTTATACCCTCCACCATAGGGTGGGGGTATACTAATTTCGTCATTTAGTTTTTAACCACTCTAAATATTCGTCTGAGACCCCATAAAGTATATATATTCTTGATCTCGTGACATTTTATATCGATCTAGCCATGTCCGTCCGTCTGTCTGTAGAAAGCACGCTAACTATCGAAGGAGTAAAGCTAACCGCTTGAAATTTTGCACAAATACTTCTTATTAGTGTAGGTCAATTGAGATTGTAAATGGGCCATATCGGTGCATGTTTTGATATAGCTGCCATATAAACCTATCTTGGGTCTTGACTTCTTGAACTACTAGAGGGCTCAATTCTTATCCGATTTGACTAAAATTTTGCATGAGATGTTTAGTTATGGCTTCCAACAACTGTGCTAAGTATGGTTAAATCGGTCCCTAAACAGATATAGCTGTCATATAAACCTATCTGGGCTGTTGACTTCTTGAGCCTATAGAGGGATGGAATAGACCTTGCTAAACAAATAGAGCTTGCCAAGGATGGCTACCATTGGAAAGCATGTGGCTACAAAAACAACGGCCCATCCCTATGCTTTATTTGATTGAGTCACTGTTCTAGTCTATAGAACTTTTTGAACCCTTAAACTTCTTACATTGTCCTTGTATGCTAATATTATTCCTTGATCTACAAATTGATGTCGATTGTTTGGTTTTTGATGGTACCGAATTTCGAATTTAAATAGATCTGCTGGCAACCTATCGGCGTCAGCTGCCTTATTAAAATTTTGTCAATTTCCTACTATTTTGACTTCATTTTGGCAGGGTAGTATATATGGTCGTGAGGGATTGGTTTACCATTGCATTATAAAGCTGCCATTACACGTTCAGGCATGTCATATGTAATTTCAAAAAAGCAACTCTGAAAGTTGTGCACATCGTGTGATACGTATGCAAATTTATTGTGACAACTGGATTTTGGAATAAATATGCAACTTTTTTGATTAAATCGAACTTTTACTTCATCGAACATACATGTAGACACGTGTCTATAAAGAAAATTACAATACATATTAGAATACATGCCGATTAGAGCGCACTCTATTAGTATTTGACGTATTTGACGAATAGAGCGCGCTCTATTCGTATTTGACGTACATAAGACAAGTCTTATGAGTTCAGAAAGTGACAGATCATATGACATGTGTGATCGTGTAATGGAAGCTTAAGTAAGCACTCAACGGCTGGCTTCGAATTTTGAAACAACAGAAATGTTGTTCATCTATGGCTAACTTCTTATTGAATGCCGGAAAGGTATGTGAGGCCTACAATCATGCAAAACTTCTCTACGAAGAGTAACCGCATAACGCGCGCGTTTATACTTAGCTTTATCATTGAGTTTAAATTTGCATCAGACATCCCTCATATGAAAGATGTTAGCCTCCTGTTTATTAACAGTATGTTTGTGGCGAAATTTGCAACTTGTTACCGACAAGCAAATTAGAACAAAAGTTCTTATATTGGGTTTTTGACCTTTGAATTCTTATTGGGCTAAAAGGTCATTTGTTACATCACTGAAAAATAATAATTAGTTATTTCATTTTTCTCTCCAACGTTTCGTTGGTATTTTCCAAACTTCTTCAGGGATAAGTTTTTATTAATCTGGCAACGACAACGAATATGCGTATAAAAATAATTAGAGTCTTCATAGCATTAAAAAATTGTTTCTTTCGCCATTTAGTGTTGTTTTTACAAACAACACAACAATTAGACTTTTTTCACTTTGACATCATTGATTGGTTTTGCTGCCAACAATAGTGTCACATACTTTTAGGCGGCAAAATAAAGTATTGTTTTAACCGCTTAATGTTCCCTTTCATTATCTGATCAATTATGATTTCTGATGATTGTGTGAAAAGAGTAGAGGAATATTTCACCCTACCAATATATGAGAAGATAACGTTATAACATTAAATAAAGATAATAAATAATTTCTAAGAATATGTTGTACGTCTTTAAAGTACTGCAATCCAAGTACATAGGTGTGTGCACTCAATTTAATGTGTCATTCAGTCTATGACGATACTATCTCGTTATCATTATTGATTATATATAAAAATAAAACAAAAAAAAAAAATACATACAAACATATTATCTATTAAAAAAGAAAAAAAAACATTAAAACAAGCTATAGTTAAATTTCAAACCAACAATAACAACAACATTCAGCAACAATTACACATTATTATACATAAAATGCATACAATTAAATTATATATGACAAAATACAAACAAAGATTAAGATTAACAAAAACGAATTAATAAAAAGAAATATTGTCATGTGTATGTATATGGGACATGCCACAACAAAGCGTATTTACAGATGATAGTTTGTATATTCTTCATTTTTATCGATATCGTCAAAAATCGATAACTTTTGATGATAACTAGCGAATCACACATATAAACTGGAGAATCTGATACATTTCTTTCAGCCTTTTACGATGTGTTGAGGCATGAGCTATATTTTCCCATTTTCTTTCTAAATCTATGTGCGGTAAATGGGAAGTATATATAAAGTATATCATAACAATAAAAAAAAAACTAACAAACACAATAAGAATGCATATAAACCATTTGCAAAAACAATAAATAAATATTATGTAATTGATAAAAGAGAATGAAGTTTGATTTCATAAGCCCATGCAAGTGAGAAATATATCTCCTGACATTCATTCATCTGATTTTCAATTTTCCTAACATTCGGTGGTCGTCAGCTAAACACTTTTCTGTTGTACTTAATTTGAACATGCATTTTTATGTTTTGTATAACATTAGTTAAGATGCTAAATATCTATTATTAGTTTTAAAAAATTTCATTTGCATATTTTAAGTTTTTGTCTTTATGAAAAATGCTCTTGATTTGTTATAAAAAAATTTTAATTTGTATATTTCTTTTCTTTTTTCTTTATTTTCATTCCACACACACACACACACAACACTAAATCTGCAAATTGTAGGCACCAGTAATACCACCACCGTTGCCAACGATATCCTATAAAAATGTCACAAATTCCAATAAAACGAAAACTTCGAATACATCGCTATCATCAAACTCCTCATCGTCTGTCACAAATTTATCATTATTTGAAAATTTTACATTGACACCACCCACACCACCTTCTGTTAGCAACTCCAAAACACAAACATCATCATTAACAACGACCATCAATACGAAGACAACAACATTGACGACGACAACCTTAGGCTCGAATAGCAACTTATCCAAATCTATGGATAATTCATTAGCAGATATTTTCCAAAAGGCTACCTCTACAGCCACATTCACCTCCAAGACCCCAACTCTTGACACTGAAAATGACATTAAGAGCATGCCCAATTCCACATTAGCATCCTCATCATCAGCATCACCATTACCCTCCGCCATAGAATCGAACACAAATAGCAATAATCATTTAACATCACGTTCCCGTTCCACTACACCAAAGCAGCTGGCTGCAAGTTCGACAACCAATGTATTTGATGCATTCTCAAATCCAAAGAACTCTACAACAACAACATCGAACAACAATAACCCATTACCAACTGTGGATAATTATAGTACCATTAAATCAGTATCTTCAATTATAAGTGGACCCACTGAATTTAACGATGACCCTTTCAAAGATTATCGTTATGAGGATCCTTTCAATATCAAAGATCCTTTTGCGGATGATGATGAAGATTTCACCACAGATCCTGATAAAGTATTCAAAGATGATATAAGTTCAGATGGTAAGTGGAAAAATATTTTCAACTACATAGTACATATACAAAAAAACACATTCTTCAGTAAATTTTGTTTAAAAAAATTTTTAAACTAAAGAAATATCGCAATTTTCTACTAACGATCTCCTTGGTTTAGGTTCTTCATCATGGTTTTTCTAACTCCTTAAAACCGGTCAAAACCCCAACTCCTATCTAGTGAGTTTCGACAGGAGTAGAGCGCATTTATACCCCTACTGAATCTCTCCTCGACGATTCTTGCCCACTTCAGTTTCTGGTCAAGAATCTGGTCGAGAATCAGGTTCACCAGGAAGAAACACCAATTTTCTTTCTGGTGAAAAGCACCAGCTTAGCCTTTCTGGAATTAAAACAAGCCCATTGGCGAGGTTAAAAATAGTAGAGAAAATAAGTGAAAATGCGACCATGATGACGATGTCATCCACGTTGACACCCTTTCCTCCTCGAGAATCTTATTGGGGATAAAAGCCCTTTCTTTCGTGGTTTCTTAAACCAATCCTTAGACCAGTACCGGGTGGACCCGGTCATTAGTGACTGGATAAACCATATGCAAAGGAACAGGTGGATAAATTGTGTGTCCCATGGCATAAATATAAGGGAGAAAGTAGAAAGGGGCATTTTATCGGCACTCTTATGGATGACCACCATAAATGACCTATTACGGATGCTGACTGAGCAGCGATTTCAACCCGTCTGCTATGCAGACGATGTAATAATACTTCTAAGGGGTAAGAATGCAAACGAACTATGCAGAAGGGCCAAAAGTATCTTGCATATGACATATGACTAGGCTAGACCCAGAGGTCTCAATGTTAACCCAGAGAAGGCTGAAATATGCCTGTTCACAGGGAAGACGAAGGTGTGGTGTATCCACATTTATTGTTCTCAATCGTTTAAATTATTGATTTTTAACAAAGTAGGTTAAGTTTTCATCATCTTTGTTAGTTTATATAACACTTTTGAGTTTTAAAAAATATGTTAGATTGAGTAGGCATTGGATTGTCATTTTCTTTTCTTTTCATTGTACGGAGAAATTTGATAGAGTCAAAAAAATATAAGTGACGTCTCAGGAAGCAAAAATAAAAATATTCATAAATTTGTTAATTGTTTGCGTTTTATTTCGTTTTGCACCTTAACCACGTCAAAGGTGAGACAATTTAACGCACCACGTTTCCTCAATAAGACGATTTCGATGTCTGTGAAGGTCAAATACTTAGGTGTGATCTTGGACAGGAAACTGAATTGGAAGTGTCACATTCAGGAGCGTACTGAGAAGGCTCACAGATGTTAAGTACCATGTAGACGAGCCGTAGGCTCGAAATGGGGCCTGAATCCGAGGATAGTCCACTGGCTCTTCAGGAGCGTGATTAGACCAATACTTACTTACGCCTCATTAGTTTGGTGGACTGCTATGGTGAAAAAGTGCAACATAAGGACCATACAACAGGGTAATCAAAACCAGGACGGTAAGATAACGAACAGTCTTGCAGTTTAAGAAGGAGATTAACGCCTTCTCTGAGGATGGCAAAATCCTCATCGTTTGGGTGCCGGGCCATAACGGATTAAGGGGAAATGAAAGGCCAGACGATTTGGCGGTGAAAGCCAGAGGACTGTCGTCAATAAACTTGGTTAACCTGAAGCCTTTTGGGTTGTCGCATTCCGAGTTAAGGGAGTGGGCGACGAATGCGCATGTAACATTGTGGAACAGCGAAACGGTCGGTAGGACGGCAAAAATCCTATGGTTTGATCCAGATCGTGAAAAGACGATGCTATTACTGAAAGGAAGTAAGAGAGAGGAGATCAGTTATTGGTATCATAACGGGACACAGGACTACGAGCTCACTTATGTAAAATCGGTGCGACAAGTGATAGCAAGTGTAGGGCATGCGGGGAGCATTTCCTGTCTTTCGCGTCTAACAGATACCGGCACTTAGGTGGAGACCCAAAAATAGGCATGAACCAGCTTAGGGGAGGTATTGAAAACACTTAAGGATTTTGCAAGTAGCACGGAATTCCTAACTTAAAATTTTCTTTTTAGAGGTTATTTATAGTTTTTAGAGCGTACAGCAAGCCTATTACTGGCTTAGGTGTATATCCATAGTGGTATGGGGCGGATTAATATCTGCACCCTCTTTTCATCCTAACCTAACCTAGGTGTCAAAGAACATTTCCCTATAAACTGTTTAATAAACTTGCCATATAACTAACCCATTGTACTAATATGACATTCGTTCATTCATTTCCATGTCTTCTAATTGTAGATGATAAAAACAAGACAAGCACCAATAATAACACTACACAAGATTCCATACAAACGACATCGACATATTCATCTGCAGCATCCTCGAATGCATTTGGCACAGCTAAATCCAATTCCACATTGAGCAGTGATTTCCTTAATCAATTTGAGTCATTTACTTTAAATACCAATCCAAGTCCGGTGCCATCTCATCACTCAAGTTCATCAAGTGCTTTCACTGGCATGGGTGGCATGGATAATGCTAACGCCGGCAGTAAATCAAAAAGCAACACTCCCGTACCAATTGGAACAAACAACAACTCTACGAATCTTTTTGATAATTTTGCCGATTTTGATGCGTTCTCTGTAAAATCAAATACATCAACAATGGAATCAAATAAAAAGACAAAAATAACAACGAATAGTAATGGGAAGACGACAAATAGCAGCATCATTAACAAGGATGCATTTTTCGATGCATTTAATGATAATTTCGAGACGAATTCAAACAAAAGTTTCGACTCAAATAGCAATCCAAAGAAGCCCTATGCTAAATCGATAACATCTTTGGATGCCTTTGATGATGCATTCGCGGCGACGGAAACAAAATCATCAAGGCAATCGCCTTTCGATGCCTTTGGTGGTGGTAGTAATGTGGATGGTGCCTTTGGTGGCAGTGGTGGTGGCGGTGGCGTTGGCGTTGGTGCTAAGGAACACCAAATAACAGCTGCTGCAATGTTTGATGCTTTCAATGATAACAATTTCGAAGACGATTTCTTTAAAAATTCCAATTTATCCACCAACACCGCGTTAAAAGAGACAAATTTGAATAAGGAAAAGCTACAGAATAAATCTCCCATTTCATTTAACCAGACAATTGACAATTTTGCCAAATTCGATGCTTTTCCCAATGACAATTTCAACAACAACAGCATGCTGAATAATAACCAAAAATTCTCACTACCCCCTGCGCCGACAACAAAAAAATCCTTCTCATCAAAATCATCATCTTCATCATCGTCGTCGTCGTTACCAATAAAGAGAACTGAAAATCTATTAAAAGTACAAAATCAAACTCTACTCACAGCAGTATCGAATACAGATAAGGCTGCCGCTTCATTGGCTGAAAATGGTGCTAAGGAGAAATTCTTAAATGACTATTCCAAACCAGAGACATTCGATGATGATCTACAGGAGGCCATTAAACGTAGCATGATTGATCAATAGAAAGAGAGATGGAGGATCAAAAAATGGAGTATCACAACATGTATGGTAATCATCAGTATGAGGAAAACATTTTGTTTTTTTTTTTGTGGTAATGAATTACACCAAAAAGCTTAAACAAATGTTTGTAGGTGATAAAGAAACACTCTTTTAAATAGATTTTATACGCCAAGATATTACTTATGCTTAATACAATGCGAAGGGAGGCATTAGTGCTATACTAAGAGCTGTTTGTAGAGATATACCAATTATTTCCCCTTTTTAATTTATGGTCATTCCATATATGTTCATATACTCAATTATCTTTTGTATCCACATTCTTTAAAAAATAAGTTGATTTGTTAATATTCTTATGCCAAAGAGTACAAAATCAACGTAGATTTTAAAAAAATTTAGCCAGTTCAAGAGGATCCGCTTTTATGCATTTAGTTGTTGTTGTAGCAGTGTGATTTACAGTGAGGCGGCAGCCTTTGACGATGAATGGCTTCATCGGCTCAATCCGGTACGTACAACCGGCTGCCAAGGGAATAGAGCTGGCAAACTATCGATAATCGCAACGTTCGATATCGATAATCGCAACATTCGATATTGCGCCCTCTATAGGCTCAATGTATCTTAAAGGATACGTTCAGTGTCTGATTGCTTATTTTGTTTAGTTTTGTAAAAAATTTAACTTTTGCGATAGTATCCATCGGAAAAATTTCAATCCATATTCAGCCAAAAAAAATTTAATATCGATAGTGCCATCGATATTTTGCCAGCTCTACATGGGATGAGGGTTTGTACAATGTTAAGATGTATTGGATATTTATCTACATATATGGTGGCATAGCAGCTGAAAACACTTTCGCCAAGTACTGTATAGTACTAAAATAAAACAGGAGAGCTGCCAAAACTGAAGACTCCAACGGTAGGCTTCCATTTAATTTATTCGAATCACATTTTCAAATGAGCACAATAGAGTGGGCACAGGTTTATCGGTTTTCGACATTCCTTTCTAGTTTTGCTTTATATGAAAGAAAATAAGAGTTATCGCGTGTTACACAGTATAAAAAACGGTTTCAGACATGAAATTAATTGATCCAATTAATGCTTTAGTTGAAACTGTTTCTATCTGGAAAATGAAAAAAGTCATTGATAATATTTTCAATTAAAAATTTTATATTCAATTAAATAAATAATTGGCATTTTTAAAACGTTCAATTAATTTTTTAATTGATCCAATTCAAAAAATGATTGAAAATTTTCCAAGTTTACCGAATAAAAAAAAAACATTTATATTTTTAAAATTGTTTGTCAAACTAATTTTTCTTAAAAACTTTATTGACAAGGGTTTCAAGGTAGAATTAACTTTGAAAAAGACTTCAATTAATCAATTAAAAAATTATTGTGTCAATTAATTTTTCAATTAACCCATTAAGGCCGAAATGGTAGAAAAATATCCAAAATATCCAAATTCTAGCTCGAGTTAGGAAAGAGGTATCGTATGAAATTTGGATTGGTGTAAATAGAAACTAGTTAAAAAAAATGTTTTCCCTTCATACAAGGTCATGTTTTGGGGGAAAATTGGTTTGACGAAAGTCGGCAATTTTGTAAAGCTCAAAAAAATCGAACAAAAATTTTTCTCAAAATTCTTAGGAGTGAGATTTCTGGAAACCGTTTTGGAACCGTTGGCTTCTAGAACCGTTTGGCTTGTTGAAATTTAATTATTTGGGATGTGTGTCAGTGCTGCCAACGTTAAAGTAACATAATTTAGCGGGAAAAGCGTTTTGTTTGTCCATAAGCTAGCGAATCCGCTAGACTGGTAAATAAAACAACTCAGACATTATGTTCTTTTTTTGTTTTGCTTAATTTTTTTTACACTGTTCTGTTCAACTCAGATGTGCTTCATTAAGTCTGTTCGCTTATTTTTCCAGTAAAAATTTGCAGGAGAGTAAGAGCCAATTTACTCTCTTTAAAAAAATTGCAAGCAAAAGTACGCGAATGACTTCCAGTGAAAATTTGCAGAACAATAGCTAATTTTTCTTTTGGTTGGTTTTTTATTTGCTTGCTTGGGAAAACATTTTTTTTAATAATAAAATGCTTCCTATACTTTTGAGCTATTTTCCTAAGATAAACTTCAATTTATTGGACCGAGAGTGACAAGGCTAGAAGGGGAGCCATTCGTAGTATTCGTGATCTCCGTGACGCTGGACAGCCATCACAAATTACCGTGCAATCCCATGGCAGCCGGTTGTACGTACCGCATTGGCCCGATGGAGTCTTTCAGTGCATCATCCGTGGCACCGAGTCACGCAAAGCGCTGGTTCCAGACGAAATCTCTACACTGATGCTAAAGAATCTGGATCTGCCTGGAGTCGATTACCTTACAACTGTCCTCAACCTATCTGAAAACTATTATAGTACTCAATCATCGGGTACTATTATAGTACCCGATGATTGGAAGTCTAATCCCGCTACTGAAACCTGAAAGGGCCACGAGCAAGGGGGAGTCGTACAGACCGATCTGTCTTCCAAGACACTTGGGTACTGACGCTCCTCTCGTTGGACAATTTCCATTCGCCGAGCAGCAGCATGCATTTCGAAGGCTTCATAGGACTACAACTGCTTTACATGCCATCACCGTACACAAAAGTAAAAACAACATTCTCAAGTCCCTTGTCGGCAGCACTTGGTGTGCTGGCAAACGAACCTTGGAATAACCACCTAATGCTTCTTGATATTGTGGCTATACAAATTGTTGCGACCACTGATGTGAGACTAAGGGAGCTTTCTATTTGGTTATGCGGCGGTTACGGACAGTGTTTTCATTGAAGATATCTATATCCGTTCACAATTGGCTGACTAATTTGCACTAATTTTTTCTAATTCCACTGTGCGTCACTTGTTTAACTGTCCAGCTAAACCCACTCATTCCCATGGCAGCATCTTCCCTCCTTAACAAATTCAAAGGAACGGTGTTGGTTTCGCCATAGCTCTCTTCATTTGGCGAGTTTTCCGTACCTGAACACTAGGTGCTGCCTTGAATCTTCATTCAAAGTAAATAAAATTAAACAAATTTAATAACTACCATTAAACAATATTTTTATTTTTACTTAACTCTACCTTTTTTGATCCATTTTGGTGTTAACTTTTGTATTTTCATGTAACGGCTGCTTTTCATAAAACAGCTGACCATTACAAAATATCTGTTCAAAGTTGCAAATTTCTACTGGCAAAAAAAGTTCCACTAGAAATTTCCAGGTTCTCTATTTTTGAACTGTCAAAATTTGCTCTCTCTCTCGCGCTCTCTTCTGCTGGCAAATAAAGTACGCGAACGACTTTCAGGGTTAGTTCCCGAACACACCTATTATTATTTAATGATAAGGTCGATAACATTTAAATTGACAATCACTTCATTGTTAACCTGGATAACTCTGATTTGCGCCCGATAACGGTTTGTAATTCAAGTTTTGTCTAATGATTTCATTTTATTTTCGCTCTCTCAAGAAGATGTTTTGGAGAGATTTTTTCCTATACATGCGGTGTTTTTTTTTAGTTCTCTGCAGTACAAATCACATATTATGAGCTGTCAATGCGTAACAGTATTTGTACTGTTATTTGGAAGCCACTGTGATCTTCGCTTTTTAGGGCTCGTAAGGACTCGATATAAATTGTGTTTTCTGTACACAAACTCATGCTGCTCTCAGGACTCCTTTCGTGTTGTATCTATCTGTTATTATTGTCACTAAACAAAGATATCTAAATATATATTAAATAAACACACTACTATATAATATATGAAAAAAAAATACAACCTCCTCTCCTTCATACTTAAATCTTTTGTTTGTGACATTTTTCGTTTTTGTTATTAATTTTTATTTTCTTTTATTTAAGAAGCAATGAAATCTCTTTAAAAAAAAAGTTAAACTTTTTTTGATTTGTTTATACTTTGGCCTTTGCTTTATGTAATTCCAATACATATGTAAATTTCTTTGATATTAATGATGTGGTTTATGCAATCAAATTCAAATTATAATCCATGTCCTGTGTGTTTAGGAACAAATAAATTTTACATTTAATTCCATTATATTGTAATAATAATCAATACAGTTTTCAATATTCAAATTGACGTCGGATGCAAAGACAGACCTAAAGCAAACGACGAAAACTGTAAAGGGACAAGAACAACAAGTCGGTATGAATTCAATGTATTTATACATGTGTAGGCTCATTTAAATGTGTTTACTTACTTTATTATTCTAATTATTTTATTGTTATGAACTAAATGTATTATTTACGCTATTCAATATATACCTACTATACCTATATACACTTTATTTAAAGCCTATATATAAATGAAAAGAATAAAAACTGAACAAAAATAATACAAAATTTGTTGTTACAACGGTCTTAATAGAATGTGGGGTAAAAATGTTTTTTTACGACTTTTCTGGCGGAAATATACCAAAAACTCAGTTCCAATTTGTCCAAAAGGATTACAGAGAAAGTTCAGCATTTGCGATTTCATAGAAAATCAGTTTTATTGATTCACTAGCCGAACCGGGCACGCTTCGCGGCGCCTTCTTTAACTCTCTAATATCTTTTTAGGGTTGGGGCACTTCGTCCTGAAGGTGTATATCGAATTCGTGCTACTGTAGCCTATGTCCGCCTATAACGCTGAACGCCTGCGTTAAAATCCTGGCGATAACATCGGACAAAATTTAAAGCGGTGGTGATCCCCTCATAATGCTGGCAACATTTGCCATGCATGGCCATGCAAAAAATGCTCCCCAAAAAAAGTCGTACTGCGCCACGCCATTCTCAGAGTAAGTCCCTTATTGAGTTTAATTTCAATCGGAAAGCTTTCATCGATGTGTGAGAAGTGTGCCCCTTCCCGGTTACTGGGTAATTTTTAACTCCATTCCCAAATACCTTTCTTTTGAGTCCTATATTGGTAAATATTTCCGGTTTAGAGAGACACTTGACCCCTAAATGCAAATATTCGCTTCGTGCTCTTCGTGTGCCCCGTTCTCGGTTCCTGGGTAAATTTTTACTCCACTCCCAAATACTTTCTTTTGGGTCCTATATTATCGTATTGGTAATTATTTTCGATTTAGAGACACACTTGTCCCTTAATGTAAATATACGCTTCGTGCACTACTTTCATCAAAGACATGTTATATGAGCCCCATAATGGCATGATCGGTAAATAAATTCTGTTTGAGGGTGGAATGGACCCTATGGACTTTGTCCCAAAAATGAGTATCAATTTCCCGGAAATCAATAAATTTTAAGATCAAATAGCTTTTATATAATAAGCAGGTGTTTTCGGGTGTGGCAGTTCCCCAAACATATGGCTCTTCAATTGAATATCAAATTGGTTTTTTTCTCTCAAACACCTTTCGTATGAGCTATATATTGTCGTGATTGGTCTATATACCCATTTGGCGGGATTTGAACGGTCCCCGAGGCACCCGACCCCAACAATAGAAACCATTTTTTGACTGTGAGAGTGGAAAAATAATTTCAAACGAATCGTATTACCAATCTCCGAGATCTGGTGGTTTTGAAAATTAGGAATTAGAAAATTAGACATTTCGACTCAAATATGGATATCAAATTTGTGCTGCACTCCCAAATACATTTAATGTGAGGCCCATACTGCCATGGTCAGTAAATATGAAATGGTTGGAGAGTGTTTTGGGGCTGGGGCGGCCAACCCCACTTTGCCCTTAAAATAGATATCTAATTTGTTCTTTACTCCCAAATACCGTTGATTTGACCTCCATATTGCCATAATCGGAAATGAAGTTCAGTTCAGGGGGCGCTTTAGGGCATTCCTCCAAACACTGGCTTTAAAATTGACTATCAAATTCGTTTTCTTCTCTCAAATACCTTTCATTAGAGTCCCATATTGTTATAATGGGTCAATCATCCTATTTGACTTATTTTTGGAAAGAAAAGTGCCACCTAGACTTGAACACAAATTTTAATATCATATTCGTAATCTACCCCCAGATACCTTTTATTTGAATTATAGACATGGTCGGCTAATATGCCCGTTTGGGGGTACTTGGGGGTGGAGCGAATTCCCATTACTTGGAACTAATTTTTTATGCCATATTCGTAATCTACTCCCGAATACCTTTCATTTGAGGCCCATATTGACGTGAACGTCCAATATGTCTGTTTGGGGAAATTTTGGGGTTGGGGCGGCCCGATGGGTACTTAGACCCAAATTTTAATACTATATTCGTATTCTATTTTCCAATACCTATCATTTGATACCCATATTGTCCCTATCGGTCCACTTTTATTTTTGGGTGGTGTTTTTGGGTAACGGGGGAGGGTCCGCCCTCTTTCGAAATCAACGAATTTTAAAGCCAATTTCTTCTACCTGACCATATTCGCAATCTACTCCTTAATACCTTTCATTTGAGTCCCATATTGTCATGATCGTCCAATAAACCTATTTTAGGGAGTTTTGGGGTCGGGGAGGCCCCCAGTTACTTGGACCTAATATTTAATATGAAATTCGTACTCTACTCCTGAATACCTGAATACCCCCCTTCCGATATCAAAAAATTATATAGCCTATGTTTCCTTCTAGACCAACCTACACAATCTGTGAAAATGTCAAGGTAATCGGTTCAGCCGTTTTTGAGTCTATACGGAACAAACAAGCAAACAAACAAACACAAATTCAATTTTATATATGCATAAGACTTAGATGTGAGAATGACATAAAGGTAAAGTGTTATCGATATCATTAATCAAGAGATCTTTTGCATACAATTTATAAACAGTGATGTCAACTATCAAGAATTTACTATGTGTATCATAGCAAATGTTAACATGGAATATAATCAGAAAACAAAAGTGTACCAATAATATTCATGTTGTTAAATGATATAAAACACCAAACACCAAGTTTTAAGAAAAGAAAAAGTTTTAAGAAATATTTTAAATCAATACGTGTTAGCATTTTAATACAAAAATATTTTTATCAGTTGCAGGATGGGTCAAGCAACCAACCATTTCTGTGCCAGATAAAGGAAAAAAAGCAAATAGAAAAAATCAAATTAAAAAGAGGCAAATGTTTGTTTGTTCTTAAAAATCTATGCAAATGACCTATAAGGTGATATATACGACAAAACCTAAAATGTTAAAGACCTTAAGATAAGAATGGTGTATGCAAAAATTTTCTAAATTATTCTTATATAAATTGTAGTTGATTTAAAATTTAACGACATTTTTTCTCTCAGAGAACACAAGCGATATTTTACAGCATTGTGTTTCTTAATTTTTTAATATTTTTTTATTTTAAAAGTGTAAGTGCTTAAAAAATTCTTAAATGACTTAATAAAACAATTTATTTTCTTTATAGCTCAAGAAAAGAAGTCAAAATGGTTAAATTAATTCTTTATATGCATCCCGCCTCTGCTCCCTCGAGAGCTGTTATCTTTGTGGCCAAATATATTGGAGTGGGATTGGAATATAAGTAAGTGAACGCTGTGGAAAAATTTCAGTGTCAGGAATGGGAAATTCAAAGTTAGGGTAATGATATTAAGTGGAGTAGATCAAAAAACTAAATAAAGGCTTTGCACTTCCTAGGCCAAACTTTCTTTATAGGCCTTTTTATATAAACTTGACCGAAGAAGAAGTTTTGCCATATTTTGTGATATATCCGAGAAATAGTAAGTAGTAGTAAAGATGGATGGACTTATTTATTTGAATTTTTTTGTACCTACCCAAAACCTCAAATTAAAATTTGGAGACAAATATCTAGGGGGAATGCCCTTACCAAAAACACCTAGTTAGTAAATTATCGCAAATTGATGTGGCATGTGGGGAGATTGTGTAAGAGCTGTCAAATGTGACGCCAAGTATTTTGGGACTCTTGACGGTCGGAACAATTTCTTCATCGACCAGTATTCACCTCACGCGTATTTGTAGTGAACAATGTGGCCAAAGATTTGGCCTTCAGATATCGGGCAGCGAAATATGAGGCAAGTTCGTTGAGGTAGACGTTCAACCTATTGCAGATGTCAACAATGGGTGGGGGGCCTGATGCCATAATCGTACAATCGTCCGCATATGATAGGTAGAGAATAAACAGTGCCGAAGATATCACCCCGCCTTCGGGAACTCCCTGTTTCACTCTACGGTGTTTCGACTTCTTATCCCTAAATTCCACAAATGACTAGCGACTACACAGATAATTCGCGACCCAGAGTTTCAGGCCTTGCTGGAGGGAAGTGTTGACGATGGTGGGAATTATGGGGAGGTGGTCTAATCCCAAAGAAATGGCGATTTGCCAGGATACGTCACTCAGGAGATGTAATGGAAATGTCTGGCGAGCTGCTGCATTTCCTCGTAATCCTAGTGGGGGCATCCTCATTCACCGTGCAAAACGTGGAGCTTTCAATCTGCTCTGCCAAAGCCATACTGGTCGTTACATAGGGGAGAATGCCATTAAATATGATGCGCATTAAAGTCCCCTAAAACCAGACAATTAGAGCCAGATAGTAATGCACTTTTGAGGGGGTTGTAAGCTTGGTTACCAACCGGCGGTATGTACACGTTGTATAGCTCTATCTTGGCAGTACCGGACCTGACTGCTATCCCCATGCACTCCATGTAGGGGTCACTAGCGCCAGGCGCAGGCGAGTTGGTCTATACTGCACGGAATGGTGTATCACGAAGGCAAATCGCCCACCTCCATTCCTTGAGCGATCCTTACGCATTGTATCCGTGACAACTGTCCAACTGCAGGTGTTGGCCAGTTTTGTCTCCTGGATCGGTGCGACCAGTATGTTCTTCCGACTCATAAAACCCACAATCTCATCGATCTTGCCACGGAGACCGCTGCAGTTTAGTTGCACAAATTATACATTTCCCAGCACTGGCCTGGCCATATTAGGGCTGGGATGCTGCTGTTGCGTATATTGCCGCACGGGAGAGGTCGGGGTGTGCGACGATGAGGACGCAGAAGGCGACGACGACGACGACGACGCTCGTAATCCACTGCTGGCTATATTCGCACAGTATCTTGCAACATATTCAGTTGTTGTTGTAGCAGTGTGTTGTACATTGAGGCGGCAGCTCTTGCCGATAAAAGACCAATCCGGTACATACGACCGGTTGCCATGGGATTGTTCCATATTCAGTGTGACTATACTCTCGTAGTGACGTAAGGCCAGAGCAAAATTTAAAATGTACCCACTTCATGCACCGGTTAAACCTCACTGACACCGACCGAGATGGAGGCGATTCTGGCAAACCGAACAGAACCAGCTTCCGGGTTTTTTTTTCAATGTTGCAATGATGTTTCTGTAAAAAGTTTTAGTGTCCTGATGCATTTGATGGTTTCTTTAACATCAGACAAGGGTATTAAGGGCCAGGCGTTAATGTGTTTATATTGACCCAAGAACTCAATACACAAATTGGAGGAAAAGTGCCTGTGGGGAGTCCCCACACGATAACCACCAAGCTGGCATATAGGCTGATAGCGACAACCTGGGAATTGAAATTGAAATTACAATAATTTGGAGTAGAGGACGAATGTGACATAAATCTTCCATTCCATCCTGATAGCGACAACCTGGGAATAAATTGAAACTAATTTGGAGTAGAGTACGAATGTGACGAATGGGACCCTTAGCTTTCGGTCAATGTTATAAAAAAGGGGCCTAAAAAAGTTGGCCTGAGAACTCCAAAACCTTTTAGCTTATCGTTATACTGACTTACGCCCCTCCCCCTGATTGGCAGTTGTATTGTAATATTGAAACTTTTCTCTAAGTAAAAGTATTCAAATTATCTTAATCTTTACACAGAATTGTTGATTTTCTCAAGCGTGATACTCTAAAGCCTGACTTCCTCAAAATGAATCCCCTGCACACCTTACCCACTCTCATCGATGGCAGTGCTGTGATCTATGATTCCCATGCCATTTGTTCTTATCTTGTGGAGAAATATGCCCCAAACGATGATAAATTATATCCCAAGGATTTGATCAAACGTGCCTTTGTTGATGCCATTTTGCATTTCGATTCGTGTGACTTATTCTCCCCTATGCGTTCCATGTATGCTCCCATTTTTTACCATGGTTTCCACGAACTGCGTAAGGAGACTATTGCTGCCATACAGCACACCTGGTTGACCATGGAACGTTTGTTAGAGAATCATCATTTTCTGTGCGGTGATGACATGACCATTGCGGATATATGCTGTATTGCTACCACAACCGCTGTGTTGGCCTTTGCCCCAATCGATGAAAAGGCATGCCCAAAATTATTAGCATGGGTAAAACGCATGCGTGCCATGCCCTTTTATAGTGAAGATGGTGCTGAGGGTGTGAAAAAAATTGTTTTGGAGAAAATTATGGAAAACTGCAAAGCTTGAAGAAAAAACATTTTAAACAATAAATAGTATGTTTTGGCTGAAAAGGCTTTAAAATAAAAGTGCCAATAATAAATGAAATGTGTGTGTGTTTTTTCTTTCAATTTGAAGATGTTGAATTTTCCAACTTTTTAAAAGACGATGTTCAGACAGCGAGAAACATTAAAAACGAGAAGTTGTATGCGTTAAGGTTAGGTTAGGTTATGTTGAAAAGAGGGTGCAGATATTTATCCGCCCCATGCCACTTTGGACATACACCTAAGCCTGTAATCGGCTTGTTGTGCGCTCTAAAAACTATAAAATAACCTCTAAAAAGAAAATTTTAAGTAAGGAATTCCGTGCTACTTACCAAATCCTTAATTGTTTTCAATACCACTCCCCTAAGTGTGGTATTGTGTCCCCACCTAAGTGCCGGTATTTGTTAGACGCAAAAGCCAGGAAATGCTCCAACGTCTCATCACCTTCTCCGCTTGCCCTACACATGGTGTAGGGCACCGATTTTACATAAGTGAGCTCGTAGTCCTATGTGTCCCGTTGTCATACCCATAGCTATACTGACCTCCTTTTTACTTCCTTTCAGTAATAGCCTGGTCTTCTAACGATCTGGATCCCCCCATAGGACTTTTGCCGTCCTACCGACCGTTTCGCTGTTCCACAATGTTGCATGCGCAGTGTCGCCTTCTTTCTTAACTCGAACTGCGTCGACCCGAAAGGCTTCGAGTTAACCGCGACAGTCCTCTGGCCCTCACCGCCAAATCGACTGCCCTTTCATTCCCCCTTACTCCGTTATGGCCCGGCACCCAAACGATGCGCACTTTGCCATCCTCAGAGAAGACGTTAATCTCCTTTTTACACTGCAAGACTGTTCGCGATCTTACCGTCCTGGTTGTTATTGTCCTTATGGCAATTTTATTGTCGGCAAAGATGTTCACACATTCAAGCATTCCGTGATCGCCCGGATCTCCGCCTGCAGGACCGTATTATGGTCAGGCAGTCTAAAACAGATGTCAGTCCCTGGGTTCTCAATGTAGACCCTATCCTCAATCCGTTCTCGCATCACCTTAAGTCTCAGCCGCAGTGGCTGCCTCACACTTAATATGTATGTCAATGGGTCGGATATCTAGAATAGTATCCAGTGCCCTGGTGGGCGTGGTCCTCATCGTTCTACCTATGCCAAGACAACATGTTCTCTGAACCTGTTGTATGGTCCTAATGTTGCACTTTTTCTCCATAACAGTCCACCAAACTACTGAGACGTAAGTAAGTATTGGTCTAATCACGCTCCTGTAGGGCCAGGCTTCATTTCGATTCAGGCTCCATTCGAGCCTACGGCCCGTCTACACAGTGCCCAACATCTGTGAGCCTCCTCAGTGCACTCCTCAATGTGACACTTCCAATTCAGTTTCCTGTCCAAGATCACACCTTAGTATTTGACCTTGTCAGATATCGAAATCGTCTTATTAAGAAAACGTGGTGCGTTAAATTGGCCCACCTTCGCCTTCCTCGTGAACAGGCATATTTCAGTCTTCTCGGGATTAACATTGAGACCTCTGAGTCTAGCCCAGTCATATGCCATAAGCAAGACCCTTTCGGCCCTTCTGCATAGCTTGTTCGGATCCTTACCCCTTAGAAGTATTATAACATCGTAGCAGACGGGTTCAAATCCCTCCTCAGTCAGCATCCGTAATAGGTCATTTATGGTGGTCACCCACAAGAGTGACGATAAAATGCCCCACATGGTGTGCCTTGTGCCACTTCCTCCTTTATATTGATGCCATGGAACACACAATTTATCCACCTGTTCCTTAGCATACGCTTTATCCAGTCTCTAAGAACCGGGTTCACCCTGTACTGGCCTATGAATTGGATCAGTGTGTCGGTCCGCACAGTGTTAAAAGCCCCCTCGATGTCAATGCATACCGCCAAAGTGTAAGTTTTGGCATCGAAGGATTATTCTATTTTATGCACCACCTTGTCCAGGGCAGTCTCCACCGACCTTCCCTTGACATGGCATGCTTCCCTTGACAGGCATGCTGTTTGTATTTGAGCAGATAGCTGGATGTCTTACTCTTTATCATGATTTTTAGTAGGAAGGACGTTAGGCTTATGGGTCTGTAGGCCTTTGGTGTCGCATAACTTGCCTTGCCGGGCTTGGGTATAAACACCACCCTTGCCTCCTGCCAGGCTTTCGGAGTATATGCAAGTCCTAGGCACGCTGTGAAAATATTGGCCTGATGAGGCGCCAGATGGTTTGCCTCCTTCTGTGGTAACGCCGGAAATATTCCATCATGGCCGGGTGACTTAAATGGTTTGAAGTTCTTCAAGGATTCCTTTACCACGAATTCCGTAATTATAAACTTTCGATCAACGCCCTTATTCCAAGATTCCGGTGTCTCAGTGAGTCCCGTCGTATTCTGTGGAAAATAGGTTTTCATCAAAAGCCTCAACATGTCCTCCGTTGTTTCTGCTCTCATTCTCATGTTGTCTACTAAAGTTTCAGTTTAGACATGAGTTTTTGAGAGAAACTGTTTTCATCTTGGCGGCATCATTAACGCTATCGAACTGTTCGTAGAAAAGCTTCCAGGAGGCAGGTTTAGCCGCTTTGGTTATCTTATTGTATTCCTTGAGTCGTGTCTAATACGCATCCCAATAAACTTCATTTCCTCACCGTGCTCTATTATATACCCTGCGGCCCTTTTTCCAATGTTGCGAATCTCCCCGCCCGATCATCCAATGTTTTTCTTGGGCTGATTTCCTTTCTCGAAGAGGACAACCATCTTCGAAAGACTCCACTAGTGCAAGTCTTCTTCTGAATAGTCTTCCGAATTTTGGTTTTTAGTTTATTCCGCAACCTTATGGGATTCGGCGCTGGCCGCGCTATAAAAAATTTTGCCCATGAACATTCCACTAAGGAACAATGGCAAAATTCTCACATATCAATGAGTGCAGACCGATTCAAGTTTTAAGCTCAATAGCCGAGTACGAACAGCGTGCCGCAATGCGACACCTCTTTGAAGAGAAGTTTTACATGGCATAGTACCTCACAAATGTTGCCAGCATTAGGAGGGGAAAACCACCGCTGAAATTTTTTTCTGATGGTCTCGCCAGGTTTCGAACCCAGGCGTTCAGCGTCATAGGTGGCCGCGCTATTCTAAACCTAATATAGCGATGGTCTGAGAAGGAATGCTCCATGGAGATCCTCCAATCCTGAAACGATTAGATTTTCCGAACATATTGTCACATCTAAAACCTCCTCCCTAATTAACAAAGGTAGCGGTGTTACCAATATTCCTATGACGCTAAACGCCTGGGTTCGAATCCTGGCGAGACCATCAGAAAAAATTTTCCCCTTCTAATGCTGGCAACATTTGTGAGGTACTATGTCATGTAAAACTTCTCTCCAAAAAGGTGTCGCACTGCGGCACGCCGTTCGTTGTAAATCGTAAAAGCAGCCAATGCAGCGACGTCCAGCATATTGTAAAATATGGCCAACGGCCGTCGTTGTGTTGCTCTTTTGCAGCTGTAAGTGCCTAGCATTTAATCCATGGTATCAACGCCGCATTTGTTGGCGTTGTAATCTAATATGGCATAGGGCTTCAGCTTCCCGGTTTGCTCGTCAACGAGGCAGGTGTAGTGCATTGTGGAGAGCACGTTCACCACTTAATTTTTTTTGGCACGTATGAGCATAACGATATATCCCCCTCGTTGAACCCAAATAATGTACTATTGATGATGCGCTTCGGGTTCTTCTTGAACTCCTGTGGAATGAATGTTTTGTTGTAGTGCACTGTACCAACATATTCGGTCTTCCTCCTCAACAAAATACGCGCCAAGTCAAGAGTGGTAAAGAAATTATCCGCGTATATAGTACGACCAGATCTAAATATTTTTCCACAAAATCCAACACTACGTTCTGCCTTTGGTTTATCTCCCGTTATTGGTTTGGCAGTTTTCCAGAATATATCATTCCCTTTACAGGATAATAACACTGTGAGTCGCATAACCACCATACTTTCAAACCATACTTAGCTGGCTTTGACGGAATATATTGTGTGAAGCGGGTGCGGCCTCTGTAAGGGAACAACTGCTCATCAACTCTTAGTGCTTCATGAGGAGTGTAAGCTGCTGCCAAGTTATGTTGCAACATTTCCCAAAAGTCGTCAATAGCCGCAGTTTTGCTGTTGATGAGTCGCTGTTGTCGAGTGTTTCCATTGTCGAATCGAATAAATTGAATCGTATTGAATCGTAAATCGAATTTGTTCTTCGAAATTCGAATGTATATTTTTGTTCTTAGAATTATATCTTAGAATTTTTTGTTTTTATCATCATACCCAATGTCTTTGAGTTTAGGTCTTTGTGTTCAGAACAAGTAAATTATGTGTTGAAACAATAAAAAAATTATAATGATGCCCAAAAGCATGCAATTATTAGTGAAATTCAGTACAAAGGGACCCTAGGGACCTTCTCACTCATCGGAGGGTTAAATGGGCATCTTGGGAGTAGGTGATGACCTCATCGTCTGCTCTCCGTTCTTTAGACTGCATTGACTTTCCTGTCACTGCACTGCCTGATGTCATCGTTTTGGGTTCTTTGCCTATCCTTGTCTTTCGACTCTTTATAAAGTCGGCAATGGTTCCATAGTCGGGTCCCTGTATGATAGGCTGTATTGAGTTTTCATTCCCTGTACTACCATATATTTCAATACCAGGATCTTTGCCTATCTTAGACTTCCAAATCTTAAGTAAATGTGTTGAACATCCGTATTAAAATATGAAGTCTTGCTCAAATTTTGATACTAAAATTTCTCTGCTTGTGTGAATTAACAGGTTTTCTGCCAACACACAATATTCAGCTCCTGACATCGAATGGTGTGGACAAAGAAAAGTTACGCAACCGCCGAAGAGGCCACCCTATATATTACATGACATGTGGATAGAATATTTCAGTCCATTAAATATATTTCTTTTAGATTATCACGAATAAACATTATAGCAGTTATCAAAATGGTAAAATTGGTTTTGTATATGGATCCATTAAGTGCTCCCTCTAGAGCAGTCATCTACTTGGCCAAACACATAGGAGTGGAGCTGGAATACAGGTAAGTTAAGATATACGCAAGTAAATCTGTTTGATCTCTACAATTTCAAATATCCATGTAGAATAGTTAATCTATCCAAGCGTGAAACCCTCAAACCTGAATTTATCAAAATGAATCCAATGCACACAGTACCTACTCTAGTCGATGGTAGTGAAGTGATATATGATTCTCATGCCATTTGTGCTTACCTAGTGGAGAAATACACATTTAATGATGACAAACTGTATCCCAAGGATTTGGTGAAACGTGCCATGGTTAATGCAATTTTGCATTTCGATTCATGTGATTTGTTCTCCCCCATGAGATCTATGTATGTTCAGGTTTTATATTATGATTCCCATGAATTGTGCCGGACAACTATTGCTTCCATACAACAAGCCTGGTTGAGCATGGAACGTTTATTGGCGAAACATGCATACCTTTGTGGAGAACATATGACCATTGCTGATATATGTTGTGTTGCAACCATATCGGCCGTGGACAGCAATGCTCCCATTGAAGAAAAGGCATATCCGAAATTACTCGATTGGCTGAAACGTATGCGTGCTATGCCATTTTACAATGATGATGGTGCTGAAGCTTTAAAGAAACGTATTGTGGAGAAATTGGCCGAAAATCGCAAGGCCATGTAAAGTGGAGAGTTCGAGCCTCTATTAGCCATTGTTTTTTTGGTTTTCTGTTGGAAGAAAAAAAAATTAACACTAAATATTGGGTTGCCCAAAAAATAATTGCGGATTTTTTAAAAGAAAGTAAATGCATTTTTAATAAAACTTAGAATGAACTTTAATCAAATATACTTTTTTTCTAAAGCAAGCTAAAAGTAACAGCTGATAACTGACAGAAGAAAGAATGCAATTACAGAGTCACAAGCTGTGAAAAAATTTGTCAACGCCGACTATATGATATAATGGGCAATCCAATATCTTTTTAATATATAATAATTTAAAACTAATAGGATTTATATGTTAATTATACCCTACAACACTACTATGGTACAGGGTGTTATAACTTAGTGAATTTGTTTGTAACACCCAAAAGGAAGAGAGATAGACCCATTGATAAATATACCGATCGACTCAGAATCACTTTCTGATTCGATTTAGCTATGCCCGTCTGTCTGTCTGTCCACGTTAATTTGTGTTCAAACTACAGGTCGCAATTTTAATCCGATCGTCTTCAAATTTGGTATGGACATGTTTTTCCGCCTAAAGACGAAGCCTATTGAAATTCGAAAAAATCGGTTCAGATGTAGATATAGCTGCCATATATATGTTCATCCTATTTGTAGTAATAATGCAATAAAATTGTCCTTTGTTAAGCGATTCTCTCGATATTACTGGTGAATTTCATAGAAATCGGTTCAGATTTAGATATAGCTCTATATATAGACTAGCCGAACCAGGCCCGCTCCGCTGCGCCTTCTTTTACTCTCTAATATCTTTTTAGGGTTGGGGCACTTCGCCCTGAAGGTGTATATCGTATTCGTGCTACTGTAGTCTATGTCCGCCTATAACGGTGAACGCCTGCCTAAAGCGGTGATGATCCCCTCTTAATGCTGGCGACATTTGTCATGCATGGTCATGTAAAAAATTCTCTCTCTCGCACTGCGGCATGCCATTCAGAGTTAACTACATAAAAAAAGTCCCTTATCATTGAGTTTAAACTTGAATCAGAAAGCTTTCATAGATGTGTGAGAAGTGTGTCCCTTCTCAATTCCTGGGTAAATTTTTACTCCACTCCCAAATAACTTTCTTTTGAGTCCTATATTATCGTATTGGTAAATACTTTCGGTTTAGAGAAACACTTGACCCTTAATGTAAATATACGCTTCGTGCTCTTCTTTCAAATACATTTTATATGAGCCCCATAATTACATGATCGGTAAATAAATTCTGTTTGAGGGTGGGATGGACCCCAGGGACTTTGTCCCAAAAATGAGTATCAATTTCCCGAAAATCAATCAATTTTATGATCAAATAGCTTTTATGTAATAGGCAGGTGTTTTCGGCTGGGACAGTTGCCCAAGCATATGGCTTTTCAATGAATATCAAATTCGTTTTTTTCTCTCAAGCACCTTTCGTATGAGCTCTATATTGTCGTGATTGGTCTGTAAACCCATTTGGGGGATTTGAACGGCCCCCGAGGTGGCCCCGACCCCAACAAAAGAAACCATGTTTTGTTTTGACAGTGAGAGTGCAAAAAGAATTTCGAACGAATCGCATTACCAATCTCCGAGATCTGGTGGTTTCAAAAATTAGGCTAATGAGAAGTGCTTTTTAGGGGAGGGATGGCACGCAGACATTTCAAATCAAATTCGTGCTGCACTCCCAAATACATTTGATGTGAGGCCCATACTGCTATGGTCAGTAAATATGAAATGTTTGGAGGGTGTTGGGGCAGCCACCAGCACTTTGCCCTTAAAACAAATATCAAATTCGTTCTTTACTCCCAAGTACCGTTGATTTGAGCTCCATATTGCCATAAGCGGAAATGAAGTTCAGTTTAGGGGGCGCTTTAGGGTATACCCCCAAACACTGGCTCCAAAATTGGATATCAAATTCGTTTTCTACTCGCAAATACCTTTTATTAGAGTCCCATATTGTCATTATGGGTCAATCAACCTATTTGACTTATTTTTGGAAAGAAAAGCGCCACCTAGACTTGAACACAAATTTTAATGTCATATTCGTAATCTACTCCCAAATACCTTTCATTTGAGTTCCATATAGACATGGTCGGCTAAAATTCGAAAATGATGATCTTTTTCGTGTGAATGTTTTTGCAAAGCTTGAGGAAATCACCCAACATTAACGTTTAGTATTTCATTATTCCACATTTGAATTATATAGTATTTTATATGAAGAACTTTTTAAACCATAAACAAACATCATTCCTTTTATTACACACTTCATTAATCAAATTCTGATGTCATGTACATTCCCGACAAGCTGGAAGCGTGCTAGAATCGTACCTTTACCGAAACAGCGAGATTCATATAGGCCGATTGCGATACTATCTGTTTTGTCAAAGGCGTTCCTTCAAAGGCAGATAAGTGAATTCATCTTTGGAAACAATTTGCTCACTGATAGGCAGAGTGGGTTTCGGGCTAAACGGAGCTGTGCGACTGTCCTACTAGATGTTTTGAAGAATATTTGCTCTACCATTGATAATAATTATATTTCACTCCTAGTTCTCCTCGATCATTCTAAAGCCTTTGATACAGTATGCCATTATATTTTAATTTGGAATCTTTGGAATTATTTCGGTTTCGGCCATTATGCGGCGAAACTTATGGAATCATATCTGCCCGAACTTATGGAATCATATCTGTTTCCGTAAATGGTTACTCTTCTGGTTACTTTACATGTTCACGTGGTGTCCCCCAGGGGTCAGTGCTGGGACCATTGCTTTTTCACTGCATGTCAATGATATTCTCAATATGCCAAGAGGTTGTGATACACATATTTATGCAGATGATGTACAACTTTACTTTTCAAGCTCGTTAGATGGCTTAACTTGCATAACTTCTTGCATTAGGGACATAAACGAAAACTTGTGTCTGGTGATATTCAGACGGGCTATGGAGCTGGATGATT
Organism: Stomoxys calcitrans; assembly: GCF_963082655.1. NCBI lineage: Eukaryota > Metazoa > Arthropoda > Insecta > Diptera > Muscidae > Stomoxys > Stomoxys calcitrans. Next base: position 141,395,981 of record NC_081556.1, on the reverse strand, counting down.
TCCCAAGGATTTATATCGGTGAGTGCGCTGTAGAATATGTGACACAAACTAGAAATCTTGGTGTCATGTTTTACAGCAGGCTATCGTGGAATAAACAAATTGAATCTACTATTGGCGCAGTATATGGTATGTTTCGCGTCATGCGGAAGATTCAATACTTCATTCCTGCAAATATACGGCATGGAATCGCCCATTCTTATCTCCTTTCAAAACTGCTATATTGTTGTGAGATTTATGCTAACTGTGATGCTGTCAATCGAAATAAACTGCGCGTCGTCTCTAACGACATTGTACGCTTTGTACATGAAAAGTGAAAAGACGTGAAAATGTGACTCATTTGGCTACGGCGATATACGGCATGGATTTTACAAATCTTCTTGGCCTTCGATCAATCCTGGTATTACATAGAATTATTTACTCTGCTGAGCCCAAATACCTACATGATAGATTGGTTTTCTCAAGGCCTGCTAGGTTGAACATTATAACGCCAATAGGATTTCGATATCTCATTTCTGAACGACAATTTTTCACAAGTACCATTCGTCTTTGGAACAACCTTCCATCTAGATTACGATTAACATAAAATTACAATGTTTTCCAAATTACCCTTACCAGGCACTTCACTTCATTACAATAATTTTGAATTAAATATTGATATAACACCTCATTTTATACCGCTTAATATATATATTTATATCTTTTTTAATGTAATCTTTGATTTTTCTTCATTAATTTCGATTTATTAATTTCGTTTGAAAGATATGAATTTGAGAAATAAATAAATAGTTTAAATTAATTATAATATTATATACAATATTTACAATATATAACGGCACCTTTGTCGAATAGATAGTACTAATTATAAGTTAATACTTTTTGTACTGTCATGAAATCACTAAATAAATACAAATACAGTGACCTCCAATGATTCATCTTCCGCACTTGAAACAGCTTAGGCCAAGTGGTGAATATCAGCATACAATTTGACGACTCGAAGTAATCTGCTGCACAGAAAAAATAAAGACCTAAATTTGACCGATTAAATATGTATTGACTTATAAAAAACCTTTCAAACAAGGTGTTAATTGCTTAAATTATTTTTGACTTTGAAATCCGATTATTTTGACATATGTCTGTCTATGATAGAAACTAGACATATATTTGGCTCATTCGCACTTCTTCGTATTACATATATAGATATATATATAGATATAGACATATAGATACTCACAATTTGTATTATTAAATAACAATTTAATTCGTATAATTAAAAATATGTTCAGCGAATGTCTTCTTTACCAATCACGTCAAAAATTATTAAAGCCATTAACACCTTGTTTGAGAAGATTTTTATAAGTCAATACCATATTTATTCGGTCAAATGTAGGTCTATATTTTTTCTGCGCACAATGAATTCCATATACTTTTATTTCATATTAAATACCAAATTTTTTGGATCTCCACTTGACATTTCTCTGTAAGAACTTATATGTGATAAGGCTTGATCGCTTCTTATTAGCTTGAACTGTAGCCCCATGCTTGTAAGTAATGTATGTGCCTTTTTTATTTCTTCCATGCAGTTTTATGTCTTAATTGTTTTGGTATGGATATTCGCAATTGGAATATTCCATCCATTTTTAAACCAATAACTAACACTCAGCAGTATATGCCCTTTTCTAGTTGGGTTTTTTGATTTGGTAGCACTCTCATCAAAACAAATACCTCAAATTTCGTCATCTTCATTTATATCATAGAAATCATATTTGAAACTAGGTTATGCTATGATTTATAAAATAAATAAAAAACCTTCTTCTGTAAAGTTTTGATTTTGGCTCTTACATCTTTTTGTGCATCTACGGATAACTCTTAACATTGACTTAGTCCATTTTCAATATTTAGCAGTAAATGTATACAAACAAAATTCTTCGAGTATAGCTACAGCAAAGTGCACACAATTACTCAGCAGATACGAAACGAAACCGTAGCTCGTTGCTCAATTTAAAATTTTTTAAATTCAGTTCTCTACTGACGTTCGCCATAGAAACTATCTCTCGTAAAGACATATCGATCGGATACACAGTACAAACAAAACAAAAAAGACAAATAAAAAAGCAACTACCCACAATAACAACACCAACAAGAAAGTGCAAAGTAAGTAAAGTAAAAAGATTTTAATTCGATAATAACAACGCAGATAGTGTTCCCGAAGTAGTAGCTAGGCAATTGCACATGATGTGTGTGATATGTATACGTGTGTGTGCCTGTCATGCAAATGAATAGTAAAAGTGAATTGAAATGAAAAGGGAAAATTAAAAATTCGCATGGGGGGCGGCAGATAAAAACACAACTAAATAAGCAAATAAGCACAAAACCGCTGAATACACATTTCGTAAATATTAAAGTACCCATCCGGACGGTTGCCCGCCCTCTGACTTGAGAAGGGAAGTCTATTAATAGTTTGTAAATATACACACACACACACACACACACAAATGATAGTATGTGACAACAAAACACTGTCTAATCGCCTTTGAACCCTACGACCACTTGAAATGTAATGTTGCTTAACGTACAGCTAGCTCTAAATGAGTTAGAAAAGTTATATAAAACAAAGTTAATGTAAACAAATAATGGTTAAATGATTGCTGCAACCCCACAAACACACATATACATATAAACAAAGTTTAATTAACAACGGTGAAGTAAATCAAAAACGATGTAGATTCAGTCTTTTGAATTGCATGCCACCTTCTCTAATTTTAAACAGTCAGTGTTTAGGATATCGTCAATGTCGCCGTTTTTGGTTTGTTACGAAAAATACTTAATTGAAAAATTAAAATATTTGTATCTACCTACTTTCGAGAAAAAATGCCATAAAACAATAAAAATTCATTCTATGTGGAACTACAGGCAACAGCAATTAAATTGATAAACAATCTTTAATGAAGTTAACGGGGAAAATTGACACTTTCCATTTTAAGTTCGTTATGATATGAGAATCATGCCTGCAATCATAGAAACTTAGTCCTGTATATAATTTTTTGCTTATGGCAACACTGATAAACTCAACCTTTTAATCCTGGCAACATTTACAAGTTTTTGTAACAACTTTCATTCAAGTGTTGCTTTATACCGTATACTTATCGGTTTTTATTTGTTTTGGACCAAAGATAGTGACAATTGTTAAGACATCCTGCAGTTCCGTGATAAGATATCAACTCACACTAAACATTCAACATACATACGAATAAACGTATTTTTATCATTATAAGATTATAAAACGATTTCAATACCGGCCGGTTACTTATATGGGTTGTTGTTTGTGATAAATAAATATGTATTTTGAAAGGGCTATTTTTATAGCTAAGACCATCAAATGCGAGAATATTCTTATCTCGTTCTTTTGTTCAACTACGTAATATCGATCAGCGACCCCATATAATAAAATATTCTGGAAGCACTCAAACTTTCGAACAAAAAAGATGTTCGCTTCAAATTTTGCACATAGAAGCGATCTTCCGATTTGACTTCAACATACATATTTTCCCGCGAACATTCAATTAAGCAACAGGGGATACTTCTCTCATATCAAAAAGTACAGTCCTTTTCAAGTTTTAGCTCAATGATATGTGGCTTCCTTTTTAATGCCGAATCCGAACGGGGTATCGCTTAGCGACACCAATTGCTAGAGAAATTTTAACAGGGCTGGATAGCTTACATTTTTTTTATTTGTACCGAAGCTTTCGGCGTCAGAAGATTTTACATGGCATACTACCTCGCAAATGTGGCCATCATTAGGAGGGGATAATCATCGCTGATAAAGTTTTCTGATGTTCTCGCCAGGATTCAGTGGCATCGGCGGACATCCGAAACTCTGCGATGGCTTACGTTATGACTTCCAATTTTCACGATAAATATGATGCCAATTTGTCCATAACATTTAGTAGTTCCCAAATAAACGGAGCCACTCTCTGTCCAGGGATTAGATGCCAATCATTATCTCATCTTTTTTAAAGACCCTGGAGAGACTACTTTACACATGTATTTGGGCCATAGTATGAGGATGATTGCACTAATGATCGGTTGGTTGGCAGTGAAGTGGTTGGTTACACGAATAAATTGAAGTAGCATCGCATGCATCATGAGAATTGTCCATCTATTGATGATTTGAAGTAAAATGATGCTGAAAAGCCGCATTATCAACACATCACTGACAGAGGGTTCGATGTGACTGGAAAAATTCCGCAGAGAGGTTCTATGCCCTCTTTTGTGGCTTCGGGTTACCAGTGGGATTCTCAGGTGTTTCAAGAAGGAGAAATTGAAGGTCGTTGCATTTAGCATATCCGCCTATGACGCTGAACGCCTGGGTTCGAATCCAGGCGAGACTATCAGAAAAAATTGTCAGCGGTGGTTTTCCCCTCCTAATGCTGGCAACATTTGTGAGGTAGTATGTCATGTAAAACTTCTTTCCAAAGAGGTGTCGCACTGCGGTCTTTTATGTGAAAAGTTTGCCCCTGTTTCTTAGTGGAATGTTTATGGGCGAAATTTGCATATGCGTATGACGTCGTCATTATGATTGGTGGCCGTTTCCTCCTTACTATTACAGATCTCGTTAATGGAGCTTTGAGGAAGTTGTCTGGATGAGCGAGGCTAAACTGACTTGGCATTTAAGGAGAGCTGCCGTGATTCTTGACCCGAAACTAAGCTGGAAACTGAATATCGGATCCCGTGTATGCAGCGTTGATGAAGCTATGTGGATGGCGAGAGCCAACTGGCATGACATAAACCTCAAAAAGACTGAAGTGCTAATATTCACCAAAAGGATAATGCTAAGCCAAGAACTTCTCCAGCTTAATGTCACCAGACATTCAGCTGGAGAAGGAATGTCGAGAAAAGGGTTCTGAATGCTCTATTCTCCTGTAGCTGCCCGATAGGAAAGAGTTCGAGGCTTAAGCCGAAAACGATACACTGCATGTTTACTGCGGTTGCTTTCATCTATAAAGACTGGGATGTGCCATAGCACTCTGAACAAGGGTGCCCTCCACTAGGTGATTGAGAAGGTAAAGGATATCGCAGCGGTGCAAATCTCTAGGGCAAGGTGGAGTGTCCTCAGAGAGAAGCGCTAAATACCATTCTCGATCTTAGGCTGTACCATTGGTGGGTAGAGATGTTACCAGGCGGCATGCCATATGCCACAGGACTGAATATACACTAGTATGGTACGCATAGGTCCACTCCTAGATTCCCCCATATATACATATATTCCGATTAAACTTCCTAATGGCGTAGAGTGCGTATTTTTCATTTGATATCGACGAAATTTTGTGTGGCAAGTTATATTAGCGGCTTCAGTATCTATATTGAATACGGTTCACTTAGGTACAGCTTTTAATGGCACCGTGATATAAACCAATTTCGGTATGCCCCAGCCAATTAAAATTAAGTTTTAATTGTAAATTCCAAATTAGACCAAATTTTGTTTGTATATTTGTATATCAAAGAACAATTTTCTACAAAATATTCCCATTTTTTCAATTTTGCATTGTTTTCTTCCAATTACAGTTAAGCAGATAAGATAACCATGGCAAAACCTATTCTATATATGGCCACTCTGAGTCCGCCATCAAGAGCTGTTATGCTAACGGCTAAGGCCTTAGATTTGGACTTGGAGTACAAGTGAGTAAAACATCAGTAATTCAGTATTTACCATACCCACAATTTTAACTTCTAATATAAAATTTCCCGTTGCAGGCACATCAATTTACTAAAAGGTGAACACCTTACGCCGGAGTTCATAAAAATGAATCCCCAGCACACCATTCCTACCTTGGTCGATGGCGAGGCCGTCCTATATGATTCACATGCAATATGCGCTTATTTGGTGGAGAAATATGGCAAAGAAGATACATTGTATCCCAAAGATTTGTTGCAACGTGCGCAGGTTGATGCCCGACTCCACTTTGACTCGGGGCATTTATTTGCACGCTTGCGTTTCCTCTATGAACCAATTTTGTATTTTGGATCCACAGATTGTTCCATAGACAAAATTGCCTATATTCAAAAATGTTGGGAAATCATGGAAAGCTTTCTTAAGGATCATCCTTATCTGTGTGGCGACAATATGACAATTGCGGATATGTGTTGTGTGGCCACCATCACATCGGTAAATGATGTGGCACCCATTGATGAATTTAAATTTCCCAAATTTTTGGCTTGGCTCAAACGTATGGCCGAATTGCCCTACTACAAGGATACCAACGAAGAAGGTGCCGAAGAGTTGAAGAGAATTTTCAAGGAAAAATTAGCAGAAAACCGTGGAGCCAAATAAAAGCAAATGAAATATAGGAGGATTGCACAAACGTCAACACACGCATACATATCGAGATCTTAGTTCATTTTTTGATGGGAAGAAAAAAGGAAGCCTATATGACAATGTTGCTAACATATTTTGCTGTCGAATTTATAAGCCCTCATATCAAATATTTTTATGATCATGTTATTTGCCGAATGTCCAAAATTTTTTTCATTGACTAGAGATTGATGTGTACGTACAAATTAGCACCCATATCCTATTTGCAATTCTAAAAAAAAAATTGTTAATACCTAATTTAACAAACTTACATGCATATTTTATAAATATTTTAAATAGTCTTTAATTGTATGAAATAAAAAGAATAATAATGAAAAAAAAACGTAGAATATCACAAAATTTTCATTTCCGGATTTCATCCGGACATTTCACGGATTCACAGTGTTCCAAGCATTGCTAAAATCTGCTTAGTTTTATCTTTACCGCTTTCACTGACTCTTTTTTGGTCTTTTCAAAGACTCCAGTTACTGCTTCCGAAGCATATCGATGTCCTCGACATAGACGACCTTCATGTGTTGCCTTGCGAATAGTGAGCCATACATATTCATACCTACCTTTACTTTGGCTATGATAAAAAATTTGTCCCCTTAGCCGAAGTTTGAATAGCTTTCCAAGCATCTCGATCTTCTGCGCTTCTTCTTAAGTAGGTTTGCCAGGTCTTCAAAGCAGGAAGTCGTTGAACTCTGTATTATATCTGTATCGGGATTCCAAAAAAAAATCCCCAAATTCAGAAATATGTTTTTACTAACCTGGTCGAATCTTGTATTCCATCTTCCATGGACCGCATTGGAATTGGAACATACTTGCTATGGTTTATGGTTGAATGGGCTACAAATTAAGCCCTCTAGGACCTTAATAAGTCAAATTAGAGATCGGTTTTTAGATGTTGAAAGTCGTAGCAAAGCAGCATGTGCAAAATTTTGAGCCAAAGAAGTTAGATAGGAAGTTCGTTTTCAATGTGAGCAACATATATCAGGTTAAAGACACCATTGACCAACTGGTTATTTATGTTGGAAGTAACAGCAAAACACCATAAGTAATCCCATGGCAGTCGGTTGTACGTACCGGATTGACCCGATGGAGTACTTCATCGGCAAGGGCTGCCGCCTCAGTGTACAATACACTGCTACAACAACAACAACAACAACCATAAGCAAAATTTCATCCTTCTAACAGCTTAAGAAGTTAAATCGGAAGATCGATTTATATATCTAACTGCGCAATAGTTCAGACCATTTTGCAAACTCAACCGACTTACACTTATAAGAGGTATTTGTGCAAAATTGCAAGCACCTAGCTTTGCTCCTAAAGTAAGCATGTTTTCGACCGACAGACGAACAGGCATCGCTAGCTAGTCCCAGACGGAAGTTCTACACTGATGCTGAAGAATCTGCATCTGCCTGGAGTCGAGTACCTTACAACCGTCCTCAGCCTGTGTTGACGCCAATCTCAAAAATGCCTTAATTTAAATTTATAGCAACTCAATTTTGTATCTGTCAGTTCGTAATTATTGATAGGGTTAAGTAACGTAATTATTGTTAGTGTTTAGTAACTAGTAATTTTTAATTAAATGTTTTTAAAATGTCAAGTAGCGTCCTCATTCGCCATATTCTTAAAGTCCATAAAAATTTGCAAGTTGGCATATACGCGGTGTTGCGGATTCAGGAGGAATATTGCAGATAATTATTAAAATCTAGTGGTTTTCATACCAAAAAGTAGGTTACGTTTTTTTTTTTGTTATAATTTTTGTATTTTTACTTGTATGTTTTTATGTAGGAATTTTAATATAAATGCACTTGTGAAATAAATCAAGTCTTTTGTGGAACTGGTGTATTTTATTCAAAATCCCGTGGAAACTGCTAGCTCTGGCAAATTGCCTTCTCAACATTTTAAAATTCTTTTTGCCGTATACTTCGTCTCCATCTGACTCACCCATAGCATCAATATTTTTGCCAATCTCGCAGTAAGTACAATGAATAACGACATTACAACGGGTCAACCACAAAATGATAATGGTTGCATCCTATGTCCAAATCCCCCTGACTCAAACATGTTATCTTGCATGGAATGCAAAAGAGTATTTCATAAAATTTGCCTTAAAAATGCCAATAGAACGAATCAACTCTGTCCAGACTGTGCAGACCGCAGGCCACCTTCGCCTACCCATAGTATCCGAAGCCATTCCTCTGCTGTCTCGCGCCAATCTCATGCACGTAGCATTCAACTACAACTACAGCGTCTTGAAGAAGAGAGAAATCTCAATTTAGAATTTCTAAACAAAAAATATGACCTTCTGCAGGAAGCTGCAACCGTAAATGAAAATTCATCAACTAGTTCTCAATCGGTCCAAAACTGGGTCAATCAACTTCCCAATCATGACCAGCAAGCCGAATCAGCCTTAATGTCTACCAACAACAATGGTGTACATGCGCAGTCCACACATTTGTTTGAAGAAACGTCTTACTTGGATATGCCTAATAGTTCAGCAGAACGAAACTCCAATAGTGAAACCACTCGTGGTACGGGACAAAATAAAGTAACAACTGGCAGTGCTACCCAATTACCGCCCAATTCTACTAACCTGTGCTCAGCAGCTTGTAACATTGCAACTTCAACGATAGGCAATACTGCACCGATTGCTGCAGTGTCAGCCACCACCAATAGTGGAGATCAAAGATATTTGCATACGCAGACTGCTTCGCTTAATCCCAATGCGGTAACTTTCATAAATTTACCCAAAAATTCTTATTTTAACACTGCAACACAACTTCCACCATCTGTTGCAAGTGCACCCCGCCAGAATTATCCCGAAAATACACAATCTTTTATTTATCAAGCACCCATTTCATCTACAATGCGCCCCCAAACGAACAGTTTCAATAGCACATCCCAATTTCATAATAGCAATCTACTGCAACAAAGCAGCATCAATGCTAGACAATCTGTTCCCAAGGAACTGCCAATATTTTCCGGGCACGCCGAAGACTGGCCATTATTTATTTCCACTTTCGAATGGTCCACCTCAACTTGCTGCTTTTCGGAGGCCGAGAACTTAATTCGTCTCCAAAAGTCTTTAAAAGGTGAAGCACTTTATAGTGTACAGCATTTGCTTATCCATCCATCAAATGTCTCTGCCGTCATCGATATTCTTCGAATGCTCTACGGCCAACCCGAAAAGATATTGAACTCTATAAAAGAAAGAATAAATTCATCGCCAAAGGTAGATGAAAACAATTTGCAAACTCTGACTCACTTTGCGATAAACGTCCGTAGTCTAATCGCCACTATTAAAGCCGGCAACTTGCCAGATGAGATAAATAATTCTTTTTTACTTCAACAATTACTGCAAAAACTCCCATCTTCGTATCAAATGCAGTGGGCAACCATAAAACAGCAGCTTATGATTCAAAACAAGAAACCAAACTTATCTGCGTTTGACAGTTGGTTATTCAGTGTTGGATTAACAGCCAGTACAATAACAACTGATCCCATTTCTAACAATCGAGATAAAAATCGTCATACTAAAAGCAGCAGCTTCAATGACAACAAAACAACTACAAGTAAGAGAGCATTTATCTACTCTCATAGTGATGATAAAAAGTGCATTGTATGCAACAATAAAAACTGCAGAGCTGTGAGTGACTGTCCAACATATCAGTCGTTGGAACGCAGTGAAAAATGGAACGTGGTGAGAACCAAGAAGCTTTGCAAATACTGTTTGGGTGTGCATATGGGAGAATGCAGGAAAAAGAAAAAGTGCGGCGAGGAAGGCTGTGAGTACTATCACCATTCTTCCCTACATCGATATACGTCACCTTCACCACCTGTTGGAAGCAAACAAACGTCAAATCAAAATATGACAAACAGTTCAAATGAAAGAGACGTGATACATAATTCCCACAATAATATGTTGACAAATATTTTGTTTAAAATTGTGCCAATTACTATATATGGAAATAATAAAAGCATCGAAACCTATGCGTTTATTGATGAGGGTTCGTCGGTCAGCCTTATGGATAATTCAATTGCCAGTGATCTAAAAATTGATGGTGTGGCTAGCCCCCTGTGTTTGAAATGGACGGGAGGTATGCAGCGAAGGGAAAAAAATTCAATGAAATTAACAATTCAAATTTCAGGGAACAGCAAAACCCGTGTGTCTTTAAACGTATGTACAGTGGAATCATTAAGTTTACCAGTGCAATCTTTGAACTACAAATTGTTAGCGCAGCGTTATCGCCATCTCCGAAATTTGCCTGTTAAAAGTTATGTGAACGCTGAGCCAAAACTACTTATTGGATTAAATCATCTTAATTTGGGTATTTCCAACAAGATTCGTGAAGGTGCCTCCAATGAGCCTGTTGCTGTCCGAACGAAACTGGGATGGCTCATATACGGCACAACATCCGAACCAGATCATACAAGTAAGCCATTTAATTTTCAAGTATGTAATTGTACAGCTAGCGATGAAAAATTAGATGAGTTAGTAAGAAGTTTTTACACACTCGAGAGCATTGGGATATGTACAAAAGACCCTCTTAAATCTGAAGATGAGAGTCGAGCATTAAACTTATTAAGCAAATACATGAAGCAAAAGGCAAGTGGTAATTATGAGGTTCCATTATTATGGAAGTTTGATTGTGTCGAACTGCCAAACAGTTTTGATATGGCTATAAAGCGGTTAACTTGCCTCGAAGGGAAGTTAAAACGAAACTTTGATCTCTTAAACATTTTTCGAGATACAATTTCTAAATACCTATCTAAAGGCTACATACGTAGACTTGATGAAAAAGACAACAGGCGCAACGACGGAAAAGTTTGGTATTTACCAATTTTTGCCGTCTTTAATAAGAATAAGCCTGGTAAATCGCGTGTGGTGTGGGACGCGGCTGCCAGGGTTGGTGAATTTTCGTTGAACTCGTTTCTGCTTAAGGGGCCTGATATGTTGACATCATTGCCATCAATTCTTTTTAAATTTCGGCAAAAGAAAGTGGCAGTATGTGGAGACATCGAAGAGATGTTTCATCAAATTCACATCAGAGCAGAAGATCGTGATGTGCAACGGTTTCTTTGGAGGGATTGTAACCAGGAGAGAGCGCCAGATGTGTACATAATGGACGTCATGATATTTGGTGCCACATGCGCTCCCAGCATATCGCAGTATGTGAAGAATTATAATGCTGACAAATTTCTGGAAGAGTTTCCCCTTGCTGCAAAGGCAATCAAACAAAATCATTATGTGGATGATTTGCTATGTTCTATTGATACGGCTGAGGAGGCAATAAAATTGGTTAAAGATGTGTGCTTTGTACATCGCCAAGCTGGTTTCAATATAAGAAACTGGGTGTCCAATAGCAGGGAGGTTAGGAATGCATTTGCATCTACTCTTTCGGAGAAAGTTAAATGCATAAATTTTAAAGCCGAAAACAGTGTTGAGAAAGTACTGGGCGTTTTTTGGGAGCATGATGAGGATGTTATAACATTTAAAATAGCATCATGGCTTCTGGAGGGTGAATTATTGTCAACCAAAAAAGCTCCAACTAAGCGAGAAATGCTTAGACTAGTAATGTCCATTTACGACCCCCTGGGACTAATTGGACACATAGTTATGTTCGTGAAGGTTCTCATGCAAGAAGTTTGGAGGTCCAAATCGGGGTGGGATGAACCAATCCATCACGAATTGGCGGCAAAATGGAGTCACTGGTTACGAATTTTGCCAGACATCGAAAACCTCAAAATAGAAAGATGCTATCTAAAAACTTTTCATAATTATGAAGGCGTTAATGTCCAGCTGCATACCTTTGTGGATGCCAGCAAGGACGGTTATGCTGCTGTATGTTATTTAAGACTGAAGAAAAATGCCGATGTGGTTTGTTCGTTAGTGACTGCCAAAACCAGAGTTGCCCCAATTAAAATAACGTCAGTGCCTAGGCTTGAACTTATGGCAGCTTTAATAGGAGCGCGTCTAGCGAAGTTTGTGCTGGATAATCACGAAATTGGAATTTCTAAAAAATATTTTTGGAGCGATTCGAAGACAGTTTTGAGTTGGATCAACTCTGACCATCGCAAATATAACCAGTTTGTTGCATTTCGGGTTACGGAAATCCTGGAACTCTCATCAATCAGCGATTGGAATTGGGTTCCAAGTAGAGAGAATGTGGCCGATGATGCCACAAAATGGTCGAAAATTCCAAATTTTTCCGATTCTAGTAGGTGGTTCCATGGACCAGCTTTTTTGTTCCAACCTGAAGAAATGTGGCCCCAAAAGACGGGTTTTAGTGGTAATACAGAGGAGGAACGAATACATACCTCGTACCCAATAAATAAATACGAGCCCATTTTAAATGAGCTGCGATTTTCGAAATGGAATCGGCTGGTGAGAGCTATTGCTTATGTGGTCAAATTTATTACTATTTGTCGAAAGAATGAGCCCAGATGCCAAGGATTAACACTGGATTATTTAAAGAGAGCGGAGCATATAATATATAAACAGGTGCAATCTGTGACTTACTCAGCTGAAATTGCTGCCCTGAATACAAAGTCTCCTGTGCCAAAATCCAGCGAAATTTTTTCAAAAACACCCTATTTGGAGGAAGGGCTTTTACGAGTTGATGGCAGAATAGATTTGGCAAATGTTACATTTGACCAAAAGCGTCCAATAATATTGCCCAGAAAACATTATGTTACCAAATTAATAATTCTTCATTATCACGAAAAATTTCATCATATGCATCATGAAACAGTTGTGAATGAGCTGAGGCAAAAGTATGCCATCTCGAAACTTCGCACCACTGTAAAGACTATTTTTCGTTCCTGTCAATTCTGTAAAATCACCAAGGTGGTGCCTAACCCCCCTCAGATGGCAAAGTTACCTCGAGCTCGTGTAGCTGCTTATGCATCTCCATTCTCTTATACTGGAGTAGACTTCTTTGGGCCCATATTGGTCAGTGTGAATCGCCACAAAGAGAAACGATATGGCTGTTTGTTTACGTGCCTCACTATAAGGGCCGTTCATATTGAGATTGCACATTCTCTTACGACAAGCTCTTGTATTTTGGCTATTCGCAATTTTATGGCGCGTAGAGGTACACCGCATGAGTTCTATAGCGACAATGGAACTAATTTTATTGGAGCAGAGAGGGAACTAAGAGAGGCGCTAGCAGAGGTTAACAAAAACGAATTACTCGAAACTTTTACAACTGCCAACACCAAATGGAATTTTAATCCTCCTGCTTCACCCCACATGGGAGGCGCCTGGGAGCGTTTAGTTCGCTCAATCAAAATGGTTTTGTATAAGATCATGCCCTCAAGGCACCCTACTGATGAGCTACTTTTGAGCATGTTAATCGAGGTGGAAAATGTGATAAATTCGAGGCCGCTCGCATATGTTCCAATTGAAGAACATATGGCAGAAGCTTTAACCCCGAATCATTTTCTTGTGGGAAGCTCCAATGGGCTAAAACCCTTAACTACAGTTTACGACAGTGGAACCTTATTGAGACAGAGCTGGCTTATTTCTCAACAATATGGCAACATATTTTGGAAGAAGTGGCTGGCCGAATATTTACCATCGCTTACTTGTAGGACAAAATGGCACGAGAAATCAAAGGCATTATGTCAGGGGGATTTAGTTATCATTGTAGACCCTTCTTTACCTAGAAATGTCTGGCTGCGAGGCAAAGTACTTGAAACGAGGTTGGCACCAGATGGTCAGGTCCGCAGCGCAAAAATATTGACATGTCGAGGCGTAATGGAGAGACCTGCAACGAAGCTGGCAATTTTGGATGTTGCTGCTCAAACTAAGTCTGACGTAGAAGAAGCTTCTTGTCATACTCCGGGGGGAATGTTGACGCCAATCTCAAAAATGCCTTAATTTAAATTTATAGCAACTCAATTTTGTATCTGTCAGTTCGTAATTATTGATAGGGTTAAGTAACGTAATTATTGTTAGTGTTTAGTAACTAGTAATTTTTAATTAAATGTTTTTAAAATGTCAAGTAGCGTCCTCATTCGCCATATTCTTAAAGTCCATAAAAATTTGCAAGTTGGCATATACGCGGTGTTGCGGATTCAGGAGGAATATTGCAGATAATTATTAAAATCTAGTGGTTTTCATACCAAAAAGTAGGTTACGTTTTTTTTTTTGTTATAATTTTTGTATTTTTACTTGTATGTTTTTATGTAGGAATTTTAATATAAATGCACTTGTGAAATAAATCAAGTCTTTTGTGGAACTGGTGTATTTTATTCAAAATCCCGTGGAAACTGCTAGCTCTGGCAAATTGCCTTCTCAACAGCCTGTCTGAACACTATTATAGTACCCGATGTTTGGAAGATGCCCATCCTCCAAACATCGTGTGATCCCGCTACTGAAACCTCGAAACCTACAGACCTATCTGTCTTCTTTCATCAGTAGCCAAGACGCATGAGAGACTTCTCCTTCCGATCCTCCCGTTGGACAATTTTCATTCGCCGAGCATCAGCATGCATTTCGAAGGCTGCATAGGACTATAACTGCTTTATATGCCATCACCGTACACAAAAGTAGAAACATCGTTCTCAAGTCCCTTGTCGGCAGTACTTGGTGTGCTGACAATCGAACCTTGGACTAACCAATATTGGATATGGTGGCTAGACAAATTGCAAATTTTCATTGAAAATATCTGTATCCGTTCACAATTGGCTGACTAATTTGCACTCATTTTTCCAATCCCACTGTGCGTAACTTTAAACTGTCCAGTCAGACCCACTTAATACCATGGCAGCATCTTCCCCCCTTAACAAATTCAAAGGAGCGGGGTTCGTTTCATTATAGCTCTTTGATGATTATGGTTGCATCAAAATACTTATCATTGCTATTTCTTTGGTCTCTGGAAGTATACAATGTTTTAATTTTTCAAGATTTTCCAAATAATTCCACACATTTTGCACTTACCTTCTAATGGAGAACAACGGACTTGAGGTAAAATTACAACTTCTTTGGCGAGTTTTCTTTACCTGAATACTAAATAAATGCTATGCTAATTTTGCCCAGGAACATTCCACTCAGGAACACTAGCTGCCTTGAATCTTCATTTAAAGTAAATACAAATGAAACAAATTTAATAATTACCAATAAACAATACTTTTTTTTCTTACCTCTGCCTTTTAGATCCATTTTTGTGTTAGCTTTTGTATTTTCATGTAACGGCTGCTTTTCATAAAACAGCTGACCTTTAAAAAACATCTGTTCAAAGTTGAAAATTTCTGCTGGCAAAAAAGTCCCAGTAGAAATTTGCAGGTTCTCTATTTTCGAACTGTCAAAATTTGTCCTCTCTTGCGCTTTCTTCTGCTGGCAAATAATGTTCGCGAACGACTTCCAGTAAAAATTTGTGCAAATTTGCACCAATTTTTGAGTTCCCGAACACAGCTATTCTCTGCCCATATACGCACACGTATAAACAAATGCACACATATTTCTTTGCTTGTGTTGGCAAAACATTGAATTGTTTGATGGCAAGATGGCGGATTGCACCATATGATTTGTGGTTGTTGTACAAATGAGACCACCTCTAATTGTTTCGCCTTGGCAAATCTCATTAGAACGTCAAATGTATTGTTTTTAAATGCTTTGGAATTAAAAGGAATTTTCCATTTTGTTTCTTTTTTCACATGTTTATCGTTTGAATTAATAATTTACACGTTTATATAATAAATCTTTTGGTCTTGTGACTGCTACACATGATGCTGTAAATAAAATGCTAATGACTTCAGCTTGTATAAATTTGCCTACGTTGTATCGATGTCTGTTTTTTGTTGTTGGGCAAGAAACTTGTTGTTGTTGTAGTCACATTTTCATGTGTGAGCAAGCTCAATCCGGGATAGTACTTACAGCTATCCCGTGCCGGATTTCAAGGAACTTAACCTACTTTAGTAAACCCTGCTAAAAACCTATCATAATTAAGCCGAATAGCGCAAACGATATCGACTTTTGTTTTTAAACAATCGAATTTAATCAAAATACATATAAGTTGTATTGTTTCGTGTAAACGAAATATGTGTGTATTGTGAAAATATTCGGTTGTATCCAAATGAAAACCAAATTCATTTCGAACCGAATAGTCACATTCGGCTCGACACTAATATACCGGCCGGAAAACCAGACACTTTGAAGAAGAAGAATTCCAAGCCACTAAACAAAACAATAAACAGACCCATATACACATAAACATAGGAAAGAATAAATTTAAAACATAGGAAAGCTTTAAATTACTAGGACGCATTCAAAATGAGCAGCTCTCCTTCAACCGAGGAAAAACACAAAGATGTTAAAAGCAAAAATGACGATGAAGCTATAAAAGCTAAGCAGCAAAACGACGAGGACAATCAGCGGTCCGAAACTTCATCTTTCAACCCTACTCAAAATGATTGCGAGGAACAAGATCTGGAGCGTCTAAAGGTAGTTATGTGGTATTCTAAATTAACACTACTCAAAGTAATATAAAAATGTTTGGTACGTTTAAGGGTGATGCCATAGGTGATACTCTTTATAGCGAACGTTTTGTTCTAAACACTCTGCTCAAGCTTGGGCAATTGTCCAAAGACCTTCAAGAGGAGGAGGAAGATCTGGAAAAAGAACTTTGCTCCCTCTGGGATATGACAATGGAGAAAGACATTGTGGAGTATCTACTAAAACAAGATGTCTTGGAATTATTTGCCACCATTATAAAGACCACTGAAGACAAGCGCTTGTCTGAGATTTTAGTTGGTATACTGGCAAATATGGTGCACTTTTCTGAGGCACGCTCAGCATTGGAGAATGAAGAAGAAATCGTATTCGTTCTATTGGAGTTATCTTCTTGTTTGGATTCTCTTACGCTAGAACAATTAATGCGCCTATTTGCAGAGGTCTTTGTAAACATGGAAGGCGCAAGTATTTTTAAATGGTATGAATATATGTTGAAATCGGAACAATTTGCACAAAACATTGCGTTTATATTGACCAGTGCAGTTAGGGCAACTCTGGTCTTCCAGACTATGGAAGCGTTAAATGCTATATTAGCGAAATTTGCCACAATGGAAACGCCATCGGAAAATGAAAACAAAACTCCTTCCTTTGAGGAAATTTTTGTTAATTTTACAATCACCAGTGCCACAATCGAAGCTCTACAAACTCTGCAAAACGACACATCTAGCCAGGTGGATAACGCCTATGAAGCGATTCCAAAAATTCTGCTAAAGGCAAATCAAATATTCTGCAACATACACAGCATATTAACTCAATATGGAGATCTAAGCAGAGAGGCCTATGAAGAATGCAATGACGAAATGTTGGCCACTCTTAAGGTAGTTTTGAAAACTATTGATGGCGAAGTAAAGGCTTGGAGCCAGTATGAACAAACTTGGCTGGAAAGCTTAAATGACATATTAAGGGTAAATGTTTACAGAATGATATTATCTACGTTACAATATCTTCTCAATCTTTTACTTATTTCAGGTGTTAAAAAATCCCTTCGACTTGGATATAGCTCAGTGCCTACTTAAACTCCATTTCAATGTTTCGTCTACAATAGAAGAAAATTTAACCAAAGACCCAAAAGCCAACGACTTTGAATCTGTTGATGATGGCATGGAACAAGTGGAATATGAACAGGTCTTGGCTATAATATTGAATACCATAAATTTTTTAATTCTAAAGGTGGACAAAGATGCATTGAAACAATGCATCTCTCTATGTCCCCGTAAATATGTCATGAAAGTCATGGATACCTTCCAAGAGCCAATAGAAAGTGAATCATTGAAAACCTGCTATTCAAAGCTCAAAGATGCCTTAGAAGAAAAATAAATACACATATAAAATATAAACACGTACATATATAATTAACAAGAGAACATATATCAAGTATATTTACATATGCAAACAAATTCTAAATAACAGATTTTACAATAAATTAGTTTTTTTAAATAATCCATTTTGTTATTTCTGTGAAAAAGAGATATGGAAACACTGCTGTCAGTTCGAGATATTCGCAAAAAAGTAGGAAGGAGAAAACACTATTCGAAAGGAACTATTCAAGATTGCAGGTATCGGATCGAAGAAGGGGCGAGTATATCTCCGAAATAATTACTGAGAATGTTATTTGGAATGCCGCCTAACCAGAATCAGAAACCCAGCCGAGATTTTAAAGACTAGGCGACACGTTAATAAAGCGTAGGCATCAACTTGTTTGTACAATTTGGGTAAAAAATGCACACTCAATTACTAATTCTTTTGCGTATTAAGCCCAACGCAACGCACAAGAAGATAAACAAGGAAGGATTTGCTTACTACAGAGTAATAAAAAATATAATAAAGCGTCTTATATGAGAGATTCAGACCTTAAGGCTGGTGAAACACTACAAAGATCTCAATTAAAACATTATACTTTTATGAAAATTTTTTTATAAGTAATGAGGGAATGTCCTACTGAATGAAACCAGAAAATTTTTTCCTTCATGTTCTATTATTTAAAAAAAAAGTAATCACGAAATAGTGACGCCAAAAACGAACATAGTACAAGCCATTAGATGAAAAAGATAATGTGGTCCTATCGCTCTATTGATTTGCACTGCTTGTTTTCTATGAATTTTTAATCTATGAATTTTTTCAACAAACAAAATCCAAACCACATTTTTTAGTCGATACCAGATGAAATTCGTTTGATGTACATTGAAGTAGATTTTTGTCTGTTCTACCATCGTCATGCATTTATTATAATTTTTTTTTTTTTTTGATTGTAACTTGACTCCCACATTTTCATTTCCATTTTCCAATAAGTTTGACCGTGTTTTTGTTTTCTAAAAATTTCTTATTTAACATGACCATTTTTTAAACAATGATTATTGAGTGATGTTCATACAGAAGTATTACAAGAGAAAGTCGTTGGACCCGTATGCATATGCATATGTGTCCTTAATACACTTTGATATTTAAAGGTTTTCTCGCAATGTTCACATTGATAGGGCCTTAACTCAGAATGAACCCTCATGTGTATTTTTAATTTGTCTGCTCGTTTAAAAGATTTCCCACAATTAGAGCATCGGAAGGGTTTCTCATCGCTGTGTATAACCCGATGTGTATTAAGATCCTTCATACGTTTAAATGTCTTTTCACATAGGTCACATCGAAAAGGCCTTTCACCTGTGTGACTTAGAAGATGGTCATCCAGGGCTTTTTTAGAGTTGTATGACTGGCCACAAGAAGCACATAGAAAGCAAGACTTCTCTTTTGTTTTGTTAGGTTTTTTCTTTCGTTTTGTTGGTGTATCTGGATTCTTATGCTTTTTTCGAAAATGTTTGTTCAAATCATCCCTACGTTGATAACCACGGCAGCATAAGTTACATAGAAACTTTTTGCGAGTTACCGAAATTTGTTTAAAATATTCCTCAAATTTTTCTGCTCCATGTATAAGACCGGTGTGAACTTTCAAAGCTGAAAGACGACTTGTTTTAAAATCACATCCTGGGCAAGGACATGGCATTTTCTCTTCTTCCGGCATATGTGTATAACGTTTGTGTATATTAAGAGCTCTTTCATCTCGATAAATTTTTTGACATACATCACAACGTATAGCAGTGGGTTCAAATGACATCATGTCTTCTCCATCCACTAACTGGTCTTCGTCGGTACATGAGTCACTTTTGGTCATTTCCTTGTGCTGCCTAAGATAAGAGAAAATATGCCTTTTTAAGTTAACCGCTCTTTTGTTCTTAATTACTATACCTTTCATTTGAAGAATCTTTCAATACATCATAATCATACATGTCCTCTCCGTCTGCACTAAACTTATTATCTTCTGTTATGTAGTCCGAACTTTTAGCCTCCACCGTATCAGCGGGAAACAAGTCATTTTCACTGGTATTCTCTATTTTCACCTCTTCGACCAAAGTCTCCACATCGCACTCTACTTTAATACTCTGTATCTCTATAAGATTTTCCTCTAAGTCTTCGGAACTTCTTAATGGTTTCACATCCTTGTCCTCCGATTCAGATGAACGCAGATAATGCTCATAAACTTTTCGAGTTTGTAAAATAAATTGGTAGACATTTTTCAGTTGATTTGCACATTTTCTGCAAATAGTCTGTGGTATTTTAACTTCATATCCGAAAATCTGTAAGGAAAAATTATATCGAAAATATAATAAAGGATTGTCTTATCGAGGAAAGGCTTACGAACATTGGTGTCACAGCTGCTTGTTACTTCCTGTAATAGTTCACTGTAGGTTTTTTCTTCCACGCCTGATAATCTTGATTTAGCCGACAATTTAAACAAATTCACGGAGGGATTGAAGCAACAACGACATTTTATATTTTCCGAACACATCTTCAAATGTTGTTTCAACAAAAATTTACCAGCTGATGGACGTAAATATCTGTCAACGAGTTTTGGATTTGCGTGTGTATTATAGTTAAGAACCATAGTACACACAAACAACAAAAATGGCGCAAACTAGTAACATACACAAAATTAGAGTTACACTAACCATTGATTTTGACAGATAGTGCACTCAATATTTTGTTGTTGGGCAACTGCCACTGAATATATCTTGGATTTTTGTCTATTCGCTTTTAGCGATGTATTTTCATGATAAATTTGTTTAATAGATTTTGGATTAACAAATGCCAGTAATTTTTTTTAAACTGACAAAATGCAGCGTATTACACAATTAAATATCATTTTGAAATAATTAAAGGTAGTCTCACTTATACAACAAACACAAATCATATGGTGCAATCCGCCATATTATCCGCTTTACTATCAAGCTGACCAACGTTTTGCCAACACACACAAAGAAATTTGTTTGCTTGTGTGTATACGTGTGCGTGCATGAGCAGAGAATATGTGAGAAAGAAGGCAACAACAAAGAGAATGCAAACAAAAATCATACATCTTAACAGTACCTTCAAGCCTGGCCGGCTGTTAACAGCTGTTTGTGTGAGACCACCTTTTCAAATACGCCTTTGAAAACAAGCAAGAAAAACGTAAACAATAACTTGTTTAACAAGTTTATTAAGCTTCTATCACATGATATGTGTAGTCATGTGTATTTTCAAATATAGCAACTCTGAATGTTTTATACATTCTGTGATGTACATAAATATGCAATACTTTCGGTTAAAGCGAGCTCTAATTTCTTCTTATACACATGTAGACACATGTCTGAAAAAAATATTGCATGAGAATACACGTCGATTAGAGGACGCATATCTAATCGTGTAATAACAGCCTTACGCCAAACGATCAGCCAACCTGGATGCACTTATAGGGTGGAATATCGGATCAAATAAAACTTCGTTTAAAGATCTAGAAAAAATCAAATCTGTGTTAATAAGCATTTGACATTTAGACTTATTGCAAATTCAAAACAAAAAACAAAAAAATTGTATTCTGTTGTTGCCTTATAAGTGCATCCTGGTCGGTTGATCGTTTGGCGTGATGCTGTTATTACACTATTAGATATGTCATATGAGCTGTCACTTTCGTTATGTACGCCATATACGAATATGTATTGTACTTTTTTATAGACATGTATCTACATGTGTGTTCGATAAAATAAGAGATCGATTTAATAGAAAAAGTTGCATATTTATTCCAAAATCCATTTGTCATTTAAAATGTTTTGTACGTATCACACGATGTGCACAACTTTCAGATTTGCTATTTACGACATGTAAGACCTTGTAATAGCAGCTTCAATGCGATTTCTGATAGAATGCGTGACATACTGACCTGTAATTGTATGGGTGTGCAAATAATAACACCCGTAATACGGGTCCCGTATTCACAAAACTTAAAACAGCTTTATAGTAGGTTTATTTGACAGCTCTATAAAGGAAATCTGTTAAATAAGCCTACTTTAACGCTACTTTAAGTTTTGTGAACATGGACATAAATTTATGCATTTATTTATTTAAAGCATTTATGATTTTTATTAAAATTGTAAATTTTGCAAAAGAAATAATGAAAATCACAACAAATCACATTGTTCCTTTAGGAAAAATTTTTCTGCCAACATTTTTTAATAAAACCTTCCAAGACCAAATTATTGGGTTGCCCAAAAAGTAATTGTGGATTTTTTAAAAGAAAGTAAATGCATTTTTAATAAAACTTAGAATGAACTTTAATTAAATATACTTTTTTATACTTTTTTTTCTAAAGCAAGCTAAAAGTAACAGCTGATAACTGACAGAAGAAATAATGCAACTACAGAGTCACAAGCTGTGAAAAAATTTGTCAACGCCGACTGTATGAAAAATCCGCAATTACTTTTTGGGCAACCCAATATTTAATTTCATGAAAATCCGTACACAAATGTGAGTACCCAGGATTCACTGAATTATTATTATATTATATATATATTATTATATATATATATATATATATATATATATATATATATATATATATATATATATATATATATATATATATATATATATATATATATATATATATATATATATATATTTTTATATTATTATATATATATTATTATATTAGTGAATCCTGGTGAGTACTTAAAGGCCTGGTTATGCTCTCGTAAATGTAGAATAAATGTTTCGTAAATGGAAAGAGGCAATTATGCTTATTATAAAACGTAGCATTTGCCATTAAAAACCAAATAATTTTGTTAACAAAAAAGAATTGATGGTGAGGGAGGGTCTGACGTCGGAAAACTTTAGGCATACCTCAATGGTAGGTCGGAGGAAGCGGCCCTCCACGAAGTAGTGCGACAAGTCGAGACGTCTCTCCTACTGAAGAAGTACGCGATGACGGCTTTCCTGAATGTTGAAAGGGCATTTAATAACGAGGAGATGGGTCGACAGTTTCCATCCTGAACCACACGGGGTCCAACTTAGTTTCTCTTTGTGTGACTATATGCTACGTGACAGGGCTATCAACGCGGACTTCGGAAATAATGTAGTCAGAAGGTAAGTGATAAGGGGAACGCGTCAAGGGTTTGGTGTTCTCGGGATTCGCTTCCCACAAATCCCGTGTTTGAAGAGAATGATACCTCGATCTTTATAGATAGCTCTATGATGGAGACAGGGACTGGATTGGGGCCATACTCCGACACAAAAAATATCGGTGCTTCGGTGAGACTGCCGAAAGAGTGTTTTTTCGTGCAGATCGTGGCGTCACCAAAAAGTGACGCCAAAAACGAACATAGTACCAGCCATTAGATGAAAAAGATAATGTGGTCCTATCGCTCTATTGATTTGCACTGCTTGTTTTCTATGAATTTTTTTAACAAACAAAATCCAAACCACATTTTTTAGTCGATACCAGATGAAATTTGTTTGATGTACATTGAAGTAGATTTTTGTCTGTTCTACCATCGTCATGCAGTTATTATAAATTTTGTATCACAGTTTTTTTTTATTGTAACTTGACTCCCACATTTTCATTTGATCCCATTTTCCAATAAGGTTGACCGTGTTTTTGTTTTCTAAAAATTTCTTATTTAACATGACCATTTTTTAAACAATGATTATTGAGTGATGTTCGTACAGAAAATGCCTCCCCACAAGTTTTACAAGAGAAAGGCGTTTGACCCGTATGCATATGCATATGTGTCCTTAATACACTTGGATATTTAAAGGTTTTCTCGCAATGTTCACATTGATAGGGCCTTAACTCAGAATGAACCCTCATGTGTATTTTTAATTTGTCTGCTCGTTTAAAAGATTTCCCACAATTAGAGCATTGAAAGGGTTTCTCATCGCTGTGTATAACCCGATGTGTATTAAGATCCTTCATACGTTTAAATGTCTTTTCACATAGGTCACATCGAAAAGGCCTTTCAACTGTGTGACTTAGAAGATGGCCATCCAGGGCTTTTTTAGAGTTGTATGACTGGCCACAAGAAGCACATAGAAAGCAAGACTCCTCTTTTGTTTTGTTAGGTTTTTTCTTTCGTTTTGTTGGTGTGCCTGGATTCCTATGCTTTTTTCGAAAATGTTTGCTCAAATCTTCCCTACGTTGATAACCACGGCAGCATAAGTCACATAGAAACTTTTTGCCAGTTACCGAAATTTGTTTAAAATATTCCTCAAATTTTTCTGCTCCATGTGAAAGACCGGTGTGAACTTTCAAAGCTGAAAGGCGACTTGTTTTATAATCACATCCTGGGCAAGGACATGGAATTTTCTCTTCTTCCGGCATATGTGTATAACGTTTGTGTATATTAAGAGCTCTTTCATCTCGATAAATTTTTTGACATACATCACAACGTATAGCAATGGGTTCAAATGACATCATGTCTTCTTCATCCACTGACTGGTCTTCATCGGTACATGAGTCACTTTTGGTCATTTCCTTTTGCTGCCTAAGATAAGAGAAAATATGCCTTCTTAAGTTAACCGCTCTTTTGTTCTTAATTACTATACCTTTCATTTGAAGAATCTTCCAATACATCATAATCATACATGTCCTCTCCGTCTGCACTAAACTCATTATCTTCTGTTATGTAGTCCGAACTTTTAGCCTCCATCGTATCAGCGGGAAACAAGTCATTTTCATTGGCTTTCTCTATTTTCACCTCTTCGACCAAAGTCTCCACATCGGAAACTACTTTAATACTCTGTATCTCTATAAGAGTTTCCTCTAAGTCTTCGGAACTTCTTAATGGTTTCAAATCCTTGCCCTCCGATTCAGATAAACGCAGATAATGCTCATAAACTTTTCGAGTTTGTAAAATAAATTGGTAGACATTTTTCAGTTGATTTGCACATTTTCTGCAAATAGTCTGTGGTATTTTAACTTCATATCCGAAAATCTGTAAGGAAAAATTATATCGAAAATATAATAAAGGATTGTCTTATCGAGGAAAGGCTTACGAACATTGGTGTCACAGCTGCTTGTTACTTCCTGTAATAGTTCACTGTAGGTTTTTTCTTCCACGCCTGATAATCTTGATTTAGCCGACAATTTAAACAAATTCACGGAGGGATTGAAGCAACAACGACATTTTATATTTTCCGAACACATCTTCAAATGTTGTTTCAACAAAAATTTACCAGCTGATGGACGTAAATATCTGTCAACGAGTTTTGGATTTGCGTGTGTATTATAGTTAAGAACCATAGTACACACAAACAACAAAAAATGGCGCGAACTAGTAACATACACAAAAATAGAGTTACACTCAAAGAGTATAAGATCTAATCAAGAGAGGGTTTCTGCTTTGTCTTCCCCGTACCGTAAAATAACTCGCGTTAAAGACACAAGATTTTTATTGTATTCCAATTGGATTCACATTAAGGGTTGCAGCATTTTCGGGTTATTCTGTTTTGATTCGGGCATTCATTCGAACATTTTTTCGTATTTTGCTTTGTTTCTTTGCAACCGAAAGTTGCAATAAAGGAAAAACGAAATATCGTAAGCAATTAAAATATGTTGTGTCTTTAAATTTTGTCACTCGTCATCCCGTATTGCCCTCTAACGCCAGCTCTTGTTCTTTCTTACGCTCTTTGGTTACACTAACCATTGATTTTGACAGATAGTGCACTCAATATTTTGTTGTTGTTGGCAACTGCCACTGAATATATCTTGGATTTTTGTCTATTCGCTTTTAGCGATGTATTTTCATGATAATTTTGTTTAATAGATTTTGGATTAACAAATGCCAGTAATTTTTTTAAACTGACAAAATGCAGCGTATTACACAATTAAATATCATTTTGAGTGTGAAAAAACTCTCATTGAAAGCAAGCATGGCGAAATAATTAAAGGTAGTCTCATTTATAAAGGGTGATTTTTTTGAGGTTAGGATTTTCATGCATTAGTATTTGACAGATCACGTGGGATTTCAGACATGGTGTCAAAGAGAAAGATGCTCAGTATGCTTTGACATTTCATCATGAATAGACTTACTAACGAGCAACGCTTGCAAATCATTGAATTTTATTACCAAAATCAGTGTTCGGTTCGAAATGTGTTCAAATTTTGACAAATTTTGTTCAGCGATGAGGCTAATTTCTGGTTGAATGGCTACGTAAATAAGCAAAATTGCCGCATTTGGAGTGAAGAGCAACCAAAAGCCGTTCAAGAACTGCCCATGCATCCCGAAAAATGCACTGTTTGGTGTGGTTTGTACGCTGGTGGAATCATTGGACCGTATTTTTTCAAAGATGCTGTTGGACGCAACGTTACGGTGAATGAACACATTTCGAACCGAATCAAAACAGAATAACCCGAAAATGTTGCAACCCTTAATGTGAATCCAATTGGAATACAATAAAAATCTTGTGTCTTTAACGCGAGTTATTTTACGGTACGGGGAAGACAAAGCAGAAACCCTCTCTTGTATTAGATCTTATACTCTTTGGTGTCTTTAACACGAGTTATTTTACGGTACGGGGAAGACAAAGCAGAAACCCTCTCCAAAGCCAAAACTAAACAGCTGATACTTTTTCCTACATTTACGGTATGTTTACGAGAGTATAACCAGGCCTTAACGCGTAACTCAAATCTAGCATTCAAATGCAAATTTGCCCATGAACATTCCGTTAAGGACCAGGGGCAAAGAAAATGTCGCCACCATTAGGAGGGTATAACCACCGCTGCAAATTTGTGATATACTCGTACATACTTTGAAAGAAAACTAACACCAAATTTGCTATTATGATTACCATGCGGCTTGAAAGTGAATTAAATCCTTTTTTTTTATAAAAAAGAGCAATATGGAATGGTATAGACGACATTAAGCGTTCAGTACCGTTGGACATTAACGTACCAATTTTTTTTTTATCAAATTCTATACCAAAGATCCATACACGGTTTTTCTTTATAGACAGTTTGTATGGGAACTAAATCAGGTTGAATATATACATTTGTATGTGTTACAAACGGAATGACTAGATTGAAATGACCCCAACCTATTGTGTTGGTATAAAATCAAATGTTGAAGGTTTCTTAAAGAGGACTGAATGTAAAAAAGGTACTGGGTACTGCTAGGTACTATATTCTTAAGAACGATGGACCAGTAACATTAAAAAAATTTCAAATATAAATCTACAAGGCTATCAAGGGCTGCTAGTTTACTGGCTGCTGACCACTAACATTATGAAATCAGATAATAATTTTTTTTCTTTTATTTTTTAACCAACCAAAAACAAAAAACTTTTCCAACGCAATTATAATGTTGTAGTAAAGCTATTTAAAAATAATATTTTAAAATCCATCTAAGCCTAGCTTAAGATTAAAAATTATTATTATTTTTATTGTTATTCGCACTTTTGGTCATATGCAAACGAAGCATATCCGACCAGGATGATTTGCCCAATATCAACGAGTTTTTCCCAAAGATCTGTAATTTATGTGCATGCTCCTTGTCGATAGGCCATGTAAATGATTGCTTATCCTCATTCAGACCGGAGCTTAAATGCTGTAGCGAGGAGTCCAGCGTAATGCTAGAATCGTTGCAATCCACCAAGTTTGCAGTTATTGAAGTGGTATTTTCAATTTCTTCCGATATATTAATGATAGAAGATTTAGCATCGTTAGCTTTAATACAGTTATCGCCGGTCAATTCTGATAATTGCAGTTCCATAGAATTACCATTAAAATCGACCTTTAAATTGCCATGAACACCCGCTGCAAAAACAGTAGACTAAGTTCCTACGCAAGGCATTTTCTTTTTAATAATCACTTACACATTTTCAGATTTCCATCGCGGTGAACGAGTACATTTGTTGTTTTGTGAATATTTTTCAGGTCCAAAAGACCGTTGTTGGTTTCAAATGTCGACGATTCGACATAGCAACAACTAGTTGATATGTTGCCGGAATCGGTTTTACATAGAATCTCATCCCCTTGCAGTTTATCTAAAATGATGTGCTGTAAAACAAAACAAAATGGGATAAAAAACCAATTCATAAAAAGCTAGCTTAACTTTTAATAAGGAATAGGAGCCTATAAGTTCTCTAATGTGTTAGGCTTAATTGACGGGTTTCCCGTATTGCCTCAGCCTAGATTGTAACCAACGAAAATTTTCAAATTGATTAAGGTACCCTGCATAACAACTAGTGAGTATATTTTTGTTGTAGCAGGGTGTTTTATTCTTTCGTCTGCTTGATTCGTGCCGGTTTGTTAGGTTTATCTGTTGCAGGAAGCGCAAAACAAACAAAGATTGTTTTCCTTCAAACGGTTTTTATGATGGCATCTATTATGTACTTCGACAAACCATTTACATTTTTTTACTGAACTTACACCATTATTTTTCGTTTCCACCTTTGTCTTTTTGCCCAACAACAAACCAAGGCATACAATGTTTCCATCAACAGATGCAACATCAATTATTTCGGACTTGACTTCAGCGACAGCAATGTACTTTTCAGCTCTCAACTTTAAGATATCTCCATAAATTTTTGATACATTAACACCACTTTTCGAGCATATATCCAAACTGGCTTTTATGGGAACGGCTAGCTCGCAGTGAAAATCCATAGTGTTTTCTGTTAATTTCTTGACAATTACTTCAACACTACTCTCATCATCACTGACTCTAATGTCCATAGATGCTGGACAATTTTTGGCAGGGCCTCCACGTAATTGGGCAATGAAGACGTCACCATTTGGATAATCGTGTACATCAGCCGAACGGACTTTAACAAATGTATCCGATATCACCTTTACCATGCAGTTAGGGTTTAAATATTTCAACGATTCCTGATGTACTTGTTTCATGGTGTCATTAGAAGCGGAGGATATTTTGGTTCCCTTCGGCGTAGGCTTTGCATAAAAACGACAAATAGTAAATGCTGAACGTTGCAATAATGGCGCCAATTGAGGCAAAACCAACATTGTTTTATATGGAAGTCAAATATTTCAGATTTCCTGGGAATCACAAATTACTCCCTTGATTTTTTTTTTATTTTAATTTTTTTGGTAACTAAAACATATGATTTTGAAACTTGTAAACAAAACCACATTATGGGGTGTGACAAAAATTATACCGGACAAAGACACCCTTTTGCCAAAACAGAATATGTTCCCAAAGTCCGTAACTGCTGGTATTCAAGGGTATTTTTACCTTAGGTTATTACAAATAAGCTGAGTTTTTTCTATCACAATGCAATTTAACAGAAGTTCTATTAAAAGTCCTATTACGCAATAGTTTTTTTGTACAAATATGTATTTGTCAACCACATGCTAAGAAAACGTTTTCTATTTAGGTACAACTGTAATGTCAAGTGCAAATACAGAGTTGTTATACAAACGCCACCATTGTTGTTTACCGTTTATTGGGTGCCAATTCCTCAATTCCTCCATACATTTTTTACTCTGGATAATTAGCTTTTTAGAATTGTTAGAAGTAAATCATGTCTTTTGATACAATTCCCAAAGATTTGCGCGGTCTGCGAGCTTGCTTGGTGTGCTCTTTAATAAAGGTGAGTTTAATTAAATGTGGCTATGAGTTGGTTGATATTTTTGTAATTTTCCTTAGACTTTTGACCAATTTGAATATGATGGATGCGACAATTGCGATGAATTTTTACGTATGAAAAACAATAGAGACAACGTCTACGATCACACCAGTAATAATTTTGATGGGCTAATTGCTCTTATGAGCCCCGAAGATTCTTGGGTAGCCAAGTGGCAAAGGATAGGTGAGTCGAGTGATTATATGATTGTATTGTGTTGGCCATTAAATGGCTCTTATATTATTCTCTCTTTCCAAAATAAGCATGGGACATGTACAAATTGTTTGGTCTATTTAAAACTATGAATGTTTATAATTTTTACATTTACAGGTCGTTTTACCAGAGGCATATATGCTATATCGGTTTCGGGTACACTGCCTCAAGCAACTTTAAGAGAAATGAAGAGCCGAGGCATTCCATACAGGCCACGAGATACTAGCCAACGTTAATTTTAGCTTAAAAAATTGGGTAAGTGTATTAATCATCAAATGACCTCCATGGCAAATGTACTATTGCATATGTTGGTTTAAATAAAAGAAAGTTCCTTGAGAAAGAAGGAAAAATATTGGCTGCTCACGTCAACCGAACGATAGGACAAACGCCTTGATCCAGCTCGATTTTGCGCCTATCAACTCTGAAATAAAGAACTCAGCGAAGCCTTTACAAAGAAAGCAAACACTACCCGCATTTTTCATCAATTGTAATGCCAATATTGAACATGTGTTTTTTCATAAACTATTGACTTTGACACCTTCTCAAAAGTTTGCAGCATTAATGGGCTCTTGGTCGATCTCGAAGGTTAAAGACAACAGAGCTTAAAACTCATCGAAAGTAAATACTACAAACGGGATAATTTTAATCACCACACTGGCTGAAGCTCTGCTAGGCCCTACCAGGCTCCGTTCGCAGGTTGCGGAAGTCGAATGCTCCGTATACGAAGTAGCTACACTGTAGTCGTGGACAATCGATGCCACTAAGTGTCGTGTCTCAGTGATAGGATGACCAGCACCGGTTCTGGCTTAAATACTGAGCACCTATAGTACTGGGTATTGACAAGGTGTAGTAAAGTCGTTGACCCCACTTAATGCATATGAACCTTTTTTTGTATCAGAGACATTCAACAAATTTATTTAACCCACTCGAGTCTGGCTTCCAAATTCGATGACATTTTTCCATATCAGTTGATTATTGTAGTTAATCTTTTTATAAGCAGAGTCAACTCAGCGCTATGTGCAAAAATGTAATCGATGTTCACCAAATCGACAATATTCCTCGCTATAAGTGAGTGTGCTAAAATAAGGACAACAATCGAGATCAATGCAAGAATACCTATCTACACAAACAGAGGCACATAGCAGTTTGCGAGTGATATACTCGTAAATGTATCAGACATTTTGTGAGGATAAAACCATCAATGGAGGTGGATTAAGCGTTCGGACCAGGATTAATACCCAAGCATTCTATGCCAACATACTAACGTTGCAAACAAATGCACAAAGTTTTAATAACCAATTCAATAGTGATGGTATAGATTATAAAGAATTTTTTTTTGTCTTAAAGAATGACGATTAACGGCATGTTTCCCTCAATCGTATTTCTTCTTATAAAAGTAAGGAGAAGCGAAACAAAGCACAGGACTTACACTTTAAAAAATAAAAAATTTGCTAAGCTTCCAAAATTTTTTTTTTAATTGGCTAGAGTAAGTATGTTTTTTAGATCACTATGCCAAGGATCAATTTTTACCAACGTTTTTTTTATATTGAAAACATTTTTATGTTATCTATCTTTCCAGGGGCAACCACAATGGACGAATCCACAACTTTAAATTCGACTAACCTATGTCGTCTTATCCTAAACTCCAAATGATTTATATAATGGATTTCGACTACAACATACTATATGTTATTTAAAAAGAGAATTGTAAAAAACTTTATTCAATTTCAAAAGATTTATAAACAAAATATTCCCATAGTTTATAATAAAACAATATAATATACATATTTTATAAATTATTATTTTTCCTTTACTGTACACATTGGAATTCATGAGATTACAAAGATTCCATACGCAATCCTTCTCCACCGGCTGTGGTGGCATATACTCCAAAGCCAGCGCCTTCCAATTCTTCCTTTAACTTCCAGTACACTTCATTGCTGGCATAATTTTCGGGTAACAAAACAATTGCATAGCCACCGGCGCCTGCACCAGTAATTTTACTGAAGAAACCCCTTTTAAATGATATCGAAAAAATCTGCTCCAATTTGGGATGGGTTACACCGATAGCTTTCATGAGATCATTGTTAATTTGGAATAAACGTTCGAGTTTTTCAAATTTCTCGCTGTCATCTTTACAAGTTCCGAAATCTTCGTACAAAGGAATAGCTGCATTCACCAATGACTCGCAGGCATCCCAAATGGAGTTGACAACCTCGGGAAAAGTTTCGCCTAAATGTCGCACCTTGGCCACGATATCTGCTGTAGATCTCTTTACCTTACTGTCGACCAGCAGAATGTGTAGAGGACGGACATTCTTCACAGTTTGGAATCCTTGGCCCTTGACAAAACGGAGCATTCCACCGTAAGTGCAGACCGTATTGTCTATACCCGAAGGGGTGCCATGCATAACTCTCTCCGATTCATAGGCCCAATGGGATATCAGCGCCTGATTTTCATCGGCCGCATAGTTACTCAAATCAAAGTGTTGAGCAAATACCAGAAAAGCCGATGCCAATGCGACGCCATACGAAGCCGAACTGCCCAAGCCAGCTCCTATATTTAGCTCTGTGTCTATGGTAACGGTAAATGATTGTTTTAATTCCAAATCTTTAATGGGAGAGGACAAAATGGCTCCAGCTAACAAATAATATATAGATATGAAAGCTTTTTGCATTTGTTGCTTTTTGGGCGAGCCTGCCTCGGGAGCTTCCTCCTGTTGTTTGGCCAATTCTGTGCGAACTTCTTCCAACAATTGCACCGCATTTTCCAGTGTACACTCGGAGAACTTACTGCGACAATGTTTGAGAAATGAATTAAAATTTTCAATATCAATGTTGAAATTAGTGTTAAGGGCTTCCAATTTAAAAGACACATGTTTGCTATCGCCATCATCTGGAGACAATTGAAATTTCAATGTGGTTCCCAAGCCAACAACTGCAGCCAATGCGGGCCTGTGGTAGACAACTGCATGTTCTCCATGTAAAATGATCTTGCCAGGGGATTTAACTTGGAAATTCGACATTATGTAAGGCAATGGGGTCGTTGATCTTTGTCTACGGACAAAAAAAGTTCAAAAGTTTGGCCTTTTGAAACGTTTAAAGGAATAAGTACTTCCGATTACAAAAGGTGTATATCTAAAAAAATGTATCTTGGTATGAATATCTTTAAAATTGATCTCCACGAGTGGCTAATACAATATTACTTTATGTGGCTAATAATATTACTCAAGATCTAAGCTCGTATCTGTTAAGTTCGGTTTTTAGATGGAGGAAGTCTTTGTGTGTTTGGTTCGCTCCTCTGTTTGGTTTTCGTTTGTCGTTGTTTATTCCCAAAAACACTTTCACTTCTTGTTCATCTAACAAGCACACACACACTGAAATAAAAGACTGTGCTACTGCTGTTGTCTGTTTCTTCGATGCAGTCTCTTTATTAGTTTCAGTGTTTTTTTTATCAGATATATTTTACTTTTAACAACTGTTCGTTACGTCTGTTCGTAAACAACTGGTTCAACAGCAGCCAAAACAAAATCAAACTACCTTAGCTCGTACGTCCGTCCGTCCCACTGACAATTGTGAACCGCTTATGTTGACAGATAGCTGCTCGCTCTCTGTTCCACGGTCCAATGGTGTTGTTTTATTATTATTATTATTGTTTCTCTTGTTGTATTTTCTCCCACTCCTCGGGCGTATATGATTTCTGAGAGAAGGCATGGATCTCCTTAAGCTCCTCAACCAGTGCCGAATTTACCAAACGATGTTTTTGTAGCATTTTTAATCCACGAAACTTTTCCGAGACAATTGTCACACTAAATTTGCCACCACAACCATCAGACTCATCTATAGCCTGCACATATTGGGCATCCAATTCTTTGGTGAGTTTTTCTTCCAGATACTTTGCTGTGTATTTACTCATTTTGTACTGCGTATAGGTGGGATGTATTGTCTGAGTTGTTTACATAAATTGTCGGTCTCTTTCTAGAATAAAATACAAGAAGAAGCGATGACAATTATATGCAAAAATAAAATACCAGTTTTTGATGAATACCACATTTCTGTGCCCAGCCACTTACCGGTTTATTTTGTTATTGTTTTTTTTTTCGTTTTGGTTTTAGCGCAGCATTGGCTTTATGCGGCCAATGACAGAGGTGGTGAGTTCACTAAATCAGATACAACACTGTTTTTGTATATTAAAACAAATGTCAAAATAACGGAAATGTGATGCAGTATCAGTCATTCACTGGAATTGATTACATCCAAAAAGGAATTATTATTCCATGGTTGAATTGCATTATCATGTGTAGCAGCCACAAGATCAAAAGATTTATAATTAAAAACGCGTAAATTATAAATTAAAACGATTAAAATGTGAAAAAAAGGAACAAAATGTGAACAAATTTTAAATTCCAAACGAGTCATTTGACTTTCTAGTGGGATTTGGAAACAACTCTGGAGTTGGACAATTCCATCAGCTGGGGAAGTGAGCCAACCATCTAAATTCAACCATGAGTGACAAAACAACACAGCTGACAAGTTTTCCTACATTTACGGTATGTTTACAAGAGCCTAACCAAGCCTTTAATCTAAGAAAAGAAGATTTCAATGACATTTTTCAATATTGTTCTACAAAAAATCAAATTTTGATGATGAAAATTAAATATCGGCGAAATTTTCTTAAAAATTTAATTCTGTGGTATTGTGCATCCATTTTTAAATATCCGCAATTTTGTTCTTTAAAAATTTGCCCAAGAACATTCCATTCAGGAAATGGGGCAATTTTGATATATAGTTTCGGCTATAGATCCATTAAAACACCAATATTTATGGGTCAATTATGGATTGCAACCCAACTTTATTTGTCAAAAGCCAAATTTCAGTTTCTGTATTAAATTGGATATGTTCTTACACAAAAAATTAAACATGGTTTAATTAAGAAATTCGTTCATTCGCTGAAATCGGAACTATAAACGAATTTGTGTTATTGATGAACAATTATATAATTAGGATTTATGGCAAGATCATTTATTATGTAAATGGGCCATATCGGTCCATGTTTTGATATAGCTGCCATATAAACCGATCTCGGATCTTGACTTCTTGAGCCTCTAGAAGGAGCAATTCCTATTCGATTTGGCTAACATTTTACATGATGCGTTTTATTATGATTTTCAACAACTGTGCTCAGTATGGTCGAAATCGGCTCATAACCTGATATAGCTATCATATAAACTGATCTGTGGCCTTGACTTCTTGAGCCTCTAGAGGGCGCAATTCCTATCCGATTTGGCTGAACTTTTGTTCAACGTCCAACATACGTGCCGAATATGGTCTGAATCGGTCTATAGCCTGATATTGCTACCACATAAACCAATCTCCTTATTTTACTTCTTGAACCCTTACAATTCTTATTCGAATTGGCTGAAATTTTACACATTGACTTCTACTATGGACGTACCATAACTTGATATAGCTCCAATAGAATAAAAATTCTTTCTTTTATCCTTAGTGTGTCTTAAAAGAGATACCGGGAAAAGAACTCGACAAATGTGATCAATGGTGGAGGGTATATGATTCGTCCCGGCCGAACTTAGTACGCTTTTAATTGTTTTTTTTCTTCTATATTCCACGAAAAAAAAATTTATTGAAAACAAATATTTTTCTGCTGTTCTTGTTGGCTATGCGGCGATAAATATTCGCGCAGCTTTCTTTATATTTTTTAATTCAATCTCTCGTCAGGCGTAAGTCGATGATTATTTAAAGCCGCATTATCATATCGAGCATTGTAGTCTTGTTGGTCGAAGTTACTCTGTTCCGAAATTCAACCATTAGATATATCCATATGATTTAGACAAATCTCACCAGCAAATATTAATCAAAAATATTTAAATCACAAGTTGTTTTTAAGCAAGAACAATGAGCTTTCAGTATCTGTTCTTAACCACTGTTTATATATATTGAATTTGTATGCTGTTAAATTGTATTTATATCCAGGTGCTATGAAAATACTAAATAAAGGAGAAACCTAATAGCATACATAAAAGTTAAATGTTTCGCCGGTAGAATCTTTATTTGTAAATAAAAAAATTAATTTCAAAGTTCGCTCTTTATAAGGCAAAATGGTTGATTTTAACATAAAAATACGGGAAACGTACGTGTGTGTAAATGTATAACTAAATGGGAATGTTTAAATAACAACAATTGCAAAATAAATAAAACAAAAAGCTGCACAACACACTTTCATTGCCATAGATATGAATACTGAAAATCTTAAAAAAATACAAAATAGATACTAGGCAAAAGAATCTCTTATAGGCATTTAAAAAAGGAAGTAACTGCTCAATATTGTGCTTACTATCTACAATATTTGGCATATTTTAAGGTAACGAATGAAGATCGTGTAGATTGTACAGGGCATTTGTGCGATCGTAAACTATTTTGGTATTTCTTAGCATTTCCGGAAGTAATTCCTTAGAAAGAGGTACGTCAGCACAGACCCGTTTTAAAAGCTCCTCTTTGGTGGGTAATGTGTACATGGCCACCAGAGCTCCTTTTCTTATCACCCAGGTATGATGTTTGGCCAATGTGTTTTCATATGCGGCTTTACATGTTTGCTGCACTTTTTCGTTTTTATCCACTTCCTCCAGTTTGGTTAAAAATTCATAAATAAATTCTGCAATAACAAGAAAAAAGTAGTTCCTAGAATTTCGACCTTTACAGAGATGTGGAAACTGGATAGATGAGGTGAAAACATAGGTAATTTAATTTTTACCAAATGAGAATGAAAGAGTGCTCCATTATTAGTAAACAGTTTAGAACTTCGTACCCATTTCGATGTTTTTAACCTTTAAAAGTATCAAATGTTCTTCATGTTGTGTTTGGATGTATGATAAGATATGGCAAGAAAGGCATAGCAAAGCAAGCAAACTTCATATAAACAGGTACTTTCTTACTACGCTAGTTAACCTCTTTGCACTATTTAACTTACCTAGACCTCGGTGAAGCCTTAATAGTGTTCGACAACCCGACACATATTTGCTATCCTTCAATAGTCCTGCCTCCATTTCATACAACATCATTGTTTTGAACGTTACAAATTTATCGGAATTTTCCGCTTCTCTCCGGAACGCTGTTAAAATATCAATTTTTGTGCGAACATCACTGCTCACAAAGCCAAAAACGCTTCCAAGTAGTAAGAAAAATCTGTAAACAAAGCACAACAAAGCATTACAACAAAAGCGATGAATGTCAAAGTCCTTGATGGCATGTTGAACTCGACACACTACTTGTTTATTTCCTCGTATGCATTTAAATAATCATCCATTATAACGTCATCTTCGTCCTGCAAACACTCTTGAAATACTTTTGTGACTTTTTCAATATCAAATCTTTCGATTGCAGCCATCACTTTATCTTCTCAGTTAAAATTAGACAAAAAAAACTTTGCGTTTGACTAGTACAACTCTATTCATAGACTTTTGATTGAATGAAAAAAAATAATGAATGTTGTTCCGCTGTGGTGTTGCCACAGTTAAATTTACCATACTGAGACCCTATCGGAAGTATTGAATCAGCTGACTATATGAAAGTCTTGGGAGCGTAAACACTGTAAACACAATTTTTTCTCTCAAAGTGCACTATATGTAAACGAGATTTGGTTGTGTGTGTGTATTATAGTTAAGAACTATAACATACACTAACAACGCGAACTAGTAACATACTGAAAATCAGAGTTGCGCCAATCACTGATTTTGATAGATAGTGCAGCCAATATTTTGTTGTTGGGCAACAGCCACTACCTGTAAATGTAAACAATTTGGCGAACGAATGACAAAAAGAAAAAAGTTAGTGGTTGATTCTTTGAAAAAGATAACATTTTCAAGCTCAATTTTTAAATAAAATTTTCAATTAATAAATTGATTGAATCAATTGATTTTTAGTTGAATATTTTAAAAATTTCAATTACGATAGTGATAGGAAAAAAATTGGGATTCAATTAAAAAAATGATTGAATCAATTAATGTTTTAATTGAAAATTGCCCAAATTTCAATCACGATCGTAATGAAAAAAAAAATCCGGATTCAATTAAAAACAAGTAAGAGCGTGCTAAGTTCGGCCGGGCCGAATCTTATAAACCCTCCACCATGGATCGCATGTGTCTCTTTCTAGGCAAACAAAGAATATTGAATAAGAACTGTTATGCTATTGGAGCTATATTAAGTTATAGTCCGATTCGGACAATAAAAGAATGCTGAACATTTTATAAGTCATTGTGTAATATTTCAGTTCATTCAGAAAATAATTTCGCCTCAAGAAGCAAAATCGGGATCAAGAAGCAAAGTCGGGAGACCGGTTTATATGGGAGCTTTATTAAGCTATTGATCGATTCAGACCATATTGAACATCTATGTTGAAGGTCATAAGAGAAGCCGTTGTACAAAATTTCTGCCAAATCCCTCTAGAGGCTCAAGAAGTCAAGATCCCAGATCGGTTTATATGGCAGCTGTATCAGTTTATGTACCGAATTGTACCATACTTTGCACAGACATTGCAAGTGATACCAAAACACCTTATACAAACTTTCAAACAAATCGGATAAGAATTGTGTCCT
Source organism: Stomoxys calcitrans (assembly GCF_963082655.1). Lineage (NCBI taxonomy): Eukaryota > Metazoa > Arthropoda > Insecta > Diptera > Muscidae > Stomoxys > Stomoxys calcitrans. The sequence goes on along the minus strand of NC_081556.1, from coordinate 141,357,347 downwards.
CTAGTGGCTCTAGAAGTCAAGATCCAAGATTGGTTTATATGACAGCTATACCAGATTATGAACCGATTTGAATCATACTTAACACAGTTGTTGGAAGTGAACTGAACAGAACAACACGTGCAAAATTTCAGTCAAATCGGACGAGAATTGTGCCCTCTACAGGCTCAAGAAGTCAAGAACCAAAATCGGTTTATATGGCAGCTATATCAAAACATGGATCGATTTGGCCCATTTACAATCCCAACCGACCAACACTAATAAAAAGTATTTGTGCAAAATTTCAAGCTCCGAGCTTTACTCCTTCGAACGTAAGCGTGCTTTCGACAGACAGGCGGACATGGCTAGATTGACATAAAATGACATGACGATCAAGAATATATGAACTTTATGGGGTCTCAGACTCATATTTCGAGGTGTTACAAACAGAATGACGAAATTAGTATACTCTCGTCCTATGGTGGCCATCGTAGCGCAGATGTTAGCATGTCCGCCTATGACGCTGAACGCTTGGGTTCAAATCCTGGTGAGACCATCATAAAATTTTTAACGGTGTTTATCCCCTCCTAATGCTGGCCACATTCGTGAGGTACTATGCCATGTAAAAACTTCTCCTCAAAAGAGGTGTCGCACTGCGGCACGCCGTCCGGACTTGGCTATAAAAAGGAGGTCCCTTATCATTGAGCTTAAACTTCAATCGGACTGCACTCATTGATATGTGAGAAGTTTGCCCCAGTTCCTTAATGGAATGTTCATGGGCAAATTTGCATTTTGCATCCTATGGTGGAGGGTAAAAAAAAGGTATTTATGAGTAATTACCCATTTATTGGGTAAATACCCAAGCATGTATGGACCAGTTTGCATAGATGGGGAGTGCCGGTTTCGTATGAATAACGAACAGTTCTGTAGGAGGACGTTGGCATAGTTAAACCAAGATATATTCATTTACAGGTAGTGGCAGTTGCCCAACAGCAAAGTATAACTAAAACTCGATGACAGATAGTGAACTTCGTGAAAAAAATTGTGCTCAGCTTTTTACGGTACACTACCTGTTAATTATGTCATGAGTTAAACTTATCAAAATACAACGGCTGCGTTGGCTACGTCATGTTGGCAGAATAAATGAAGAAGCTCCAGCGAAGAAGTCCTTTGAAGGCGATCACGGTGGTACACGCAAACCGGGACGACCAAAATCCTATGGAAAGATCAAGTGGTAAAAGACATCTCGGAACTTGGGGTCAGAGATTTTAAAAGGGGCGCAGAAGATCGAGGCGCTGGGAACTCTATTCTAAGTTCGGCTAATGGGACAGATGTTCTGTCATAGGCAAGTAAGGGTCCGACGCATCTCTACACTTATGCTGAATATGGATGTACCGAGAGTCGGGTATCTGACCGTGGTCTTCAAACTGTCTCTGAGCACTGTCACAGTCCCGATGTATCAAAAATGGGTAAGGTGATATTAGAATACAATAACATAGTTACCAGGTAGTGTGCCTTAAACAGCTGAGTACAATTTCTCGCGAAGTGCACTATCTTTCAACGGTTTTAGTTGTGTGTGTGTGTATTATAGTTAAGAACCATACCACACTCAAACAACGAAAAATGGCACGAACTAGTAACATCAGAAATCAGAGTTGCACTAATCACTGATTTTGACAGATAGTGCACTCAATATTTTGTTGTTGGGCAACTGCTACTACCTGTAAATGAATATATCTTGGATAATACGCCACCTATCCACGAACTGGGAACGATGCCGATTGAAGATTGACAATATCCCAGCAATCCCGCTTAGAGATAGACAATATGTAGCTCCACTGTAGGTATATAGGTCAAGATTTGCCTTTTTCACCCTTTCAAAAAAGGCTAATTGAAAATTGAATTTGTTGTCCTAGATATTTTACGCTTTCAGTAATTGAAATTGTCACATTTTTTTGCATTATTTTTTTGTTTTTTTTATTAATGAAATTTTTCGTATAAATTTGAGGCGCATACAAATTTATGGTTTTATGTATTTAATAATTAAAACTTTCTTGGTTATTATTTACACCCAGGGTTTCAATAAAAAATTTTACTTTTCTATGGGTTTCTATCGAAAGATATATAATTTTTTGTCGGTTTAAAAACTTATGACATATTATTATTATTATTATTATTTATAGTATAAACGTTTATTACAAAAAACTACACATATACAATTAGTTGCAATTTTTTGAAAAATTATATAATTATATTACTACCCTTAAGAAGAACATGATTCGCACATACATATGTATATGTATGTATGCTTTTAATTTATACTTGGTGTATGTATGTCTTTTATCAGATACTATAAAAAATTAATCGTACTTAAATGCTATATCTTTTTTCACATTTATTTTAAAATAAATTGACATTGTTCAATGAATAAAGATGGTTTCTTCTTATTTTGTGTTTGGAAATTCTAATTTACATTGCTGTCAAAAAAAAATTTTAGTTTTATTTTAAGGGGTATGTTTTTATTGAAAATTTTGAAAATATTTTATAGATTTATTTAATAAATATAAAATATTTTCGAAAATATAAAAAAAAAATTGTTGGTAATTAACAGCGATAATTTGTGATGTTGTGTAGGTGATGGATGAAAAAGCATTTTTGAGAATTGAAAAATCTTGGAAAATTTTAAAATAATTCTGCCGGTGGGGCAACCCTCAAAGCGTGGTCTAATATCTAAGGTAGTGTACACCAATCTACATTTATCAGCTATATTTTTGGCCAATATTTGAATGTTTATAAAACTTTAATAGATATAAAAGCAATTTCGACAATGCGGGACTAGTCAAAATGACTTAAGTTGTTGTACCCTTATGTATTCAAAAAAAAAAAAAAAGAATGGTGGAAATCAAGTTTCAATTTGGCAAAATCATTTGAGCCTCTTCTTTTCCCAACATTGCATTATTATTTTTCCAATTATATTACTTAGACGGACGGGTTAAGGGTTAATTAATCAATTTCAATGCTTTTTCCATTTTATGTATATACTATTACTTATTATAATTTAAAACTGTGATATTTAACTTAAAGAGAAGAGATATGGACGTATAATAATAATTTAAAACCTCTCTACTAAACAACTTAGGTAGGGTTGTTTGTATGTCTTTTGGAATGCTTGTTACTTCGTTCTTCACCATATAAGGGTAAATGACAATTTCGGTCGTTCGTTTGTTATACATTTTACAAAACTCCTAATTTTCTGTTGTTTCTAAATCACTTTAGATACATGTTGGTAAATACATATTAATGTATGTATGTTGGTCTGTCGGTACATATATATATATATAACTATATCGCGCGTTACACACTCGTTTTTAAATCACTGGTTAGTATTGTGGTTCACCAACTGTTTATCTGGTAAACAAAAACGCCAGCAATATGCCTACACTGGCCAATGATGTGGCTGCCACACGTTCAGCATCACCATAATAAGCTTGACCACAAGCGGGTGGACATACGGGTATAACGGTTTCAAACAAATTAACTCTGGCCTCAGCTTGACCCAACTTATTGACGGCTTTGCAGACATAATCGCCATATTGACGCTTCTCAATGGTGATGACACGCAAAGTGGAGTCAGTGTATTCATCAGCGGTGGCAAAGTGTGAAATACTGTAATGTTGATTGTTGGCCAATTGGACATCATCTTTAAGCCACACAATTGCTGGTGGGGGATAGGCCTCAATGTGACATTCCAAATCCATATCGTATTGCAGGGCTTGACCCAAACGCGGGCGGGGCACTGTGATGACTGGTGCAAACTCTACTTCCAAATTAATGTTACGACGATCTCCAACACTGACTCCATTATCGGCGACACAATAGTAAGTACCACGATCTTCCTTTTTGACGGATTTGATTTTCAATATATTGCCAACATAGGTAGCGCTATCTGCAAAAATAAAAGAAAGAAATTATTTTAGCAAAGTTTATTTAGGGACAATTAAATTAAAGCAAGGATACTAAAAATAGCCTTTCCTTTGGAAAAAGGTATTAAAACTAGGCTTTCTTTTGGAAAAGGGTACTAAAACTAGCCTTTGCTTTGGAAAAGGGAACAAAAACCACCATTTCCTTTGGGAAATGATGCTTAAACTAGCCTTTTCCTTTGGGAAAGGGTACTAAAATTAGCCTTTCCTTTAGAAAAGCGTACTAAACCTAGCCTTTCCTTGAATAGGGATACTAAACCTAGCCTTTCCTTTGAATAGGGATACTAAACCTAGCCTTTCTTTGGAAAAAGGGAACTAAAAAGAGCCTTTCCTTGGGAAAAAGGGTAATAAAACTTGGCTTTCCTTTGGAAAAGGTAACAAAAACCACAATTTCCGTTATGGGTACTAAAATTTGCTTTAACATTAGGAAAGGGTAGTAAAATTATCCTTTCCTTTGGGAAAGGTTACTAAAATTATCCTTTCCTTTGGGAAAGAGTACTAAAATTGTGAAAGAGTACTACAACTACCCTTACCTTTGGAAAAGGGTACTACGTGTGTACTTTCATTTGGGAAAGAGTACTAATAGTATCATTTCCTTTGGGAAAGAGTACTAAAATTATCATTTCCTTTGGGAAAGAGTTCTTAAACTACCCTTACTTTTGGGAAAGGATATTAAAACTATCCTTTCCTATGGGAAAGAGTACTAAAACTACACTTTCCTTTGCCATGTAAAACTTTTCTCCAAAGAGGTGTTGCACTGCGGCACGACGTTTGGACTCGGCTAAAAAAAGGAGACCCCTTATCATTGAGCTTAAACTTGAATCGAACTGCACTCATTGGTATGTGAGAAGTTTGCCCCTGTTCCTTAGTGCAATGTTCATGGCCAAAATTTGCATTTTTTCCTTTGAGAAAAGGTTTAAAACTAGCCTTTCCTTTGGAAAAGGTGCTAAAACTACCCTTTCTTCGAGAAAGGGTACTAAAGCGATCCTTTCCTTTCAGAAATGGTACTATATCTACCCTTTGCTTTGGGAAAGAGTACTTAACTACCGTTTCCTTTGAAAAAGTGTACTAAAACAACCGTTCGTTTCCTTTGTACTAAAAATGGGAAATGGTACAAAACTACCCTTCCCTTTGGGAGAGGGTACTAAAACTACATCTCTTTTTGAAAATCGTACTAAAACTACCCTTTCCTGTTTACCATGCCTGTCCTGCTCCAATTCCCTGCGTAACTTAAACTTATTCCTATAGAATTCCACACTTTTCCATTCTAAATTGAGTCTCGTATCCGATACGAACCAAAACTACAATCTAGCTATTGTCATTCCTACTATGACTAACATCAGCTGACACACATTTTCACTGTATATTTGAGATGGCTCTTGAACTTCCTTCTGTATACAAATTGATTATCAAGTCTTTTGGGACACTTATCCCATTAGGTAATTTGCGATCCATATTTAAGGACATTGCGCACATTTGCTCCTAATGTAATTCTGGGTAACCCTACGTAATAGCATTTCAAAAACAAATTGGCAAATTAATGTGTAGGCAACTCCCCAGACCATTAGTTAAATTGCATCATCATTTAACCACCATCGCTGCCGCCTCTGTAGACGTTGTTGTTGCTGCAACAAATGCAGATGTTGGCTGCTATAGCAAACAACAAAACACACCACAAATACTGTAGGTAGGCAGTCAGTTTTTGCAGGCAGACCTTTTATCTTCTATAACGTTCATTTTACTTTTGAGTAGAAGAAAATTCATCCATGAACAAAGGTCTAAATGTTTCGTAGACAGAAGAACAGCCAGCCGCCTAGTTATTCGTTGACTGCTGGCCAGTGCTAGGTAATGAATGAGAATGTTGATGCAATGGCAAGAGGAACATAGTGAGCCGCAGCCACAACAGCGCTTAGAAGTACTTCAAGTGAGATTTCCCTGAAGATGCAATGAACTTAAAGGTCATTAACGTTTATTGTTTTCCGCATTAATGTGGTTTGGTTGCTCGGTCGGTCATGGTTTTTCATTTTGGGTTGGGGTGGTTTTTTTTGGTGTTGATGTTGATATGCATTTGAAACCCCATCAAGTGGCAAACAATTAAAAGAGATCATAATATAATAAAATGATTTTATTGCACAAAACCCATGCACAATTTACCCTTATGCTTCATGAGGTTCATCCCAAACGTACTGCGTAAGTATTGTCATCGAATGTGATTCAATGACAATTGAATGTGCAATACCAGAACAACATTTAATCAAATTGGGATGTGCCATGCCAGAACCACTTATAATCAAAGTCGAATGTTAAATGTTTTTGGCGGTATATTTGTTCCTGTGGAGTGTAAAACCGTTTTGTTAGAAAGCGAGATACCTCTTATAACCCTAACACTTGACCATGAGACCAAACAAATCTCTTTGATTTGTAAGCATTTGGAACAGAATTCGAGAGTTTTAACTTCCCGCTGTTAAGGTTATAACATTTAACATCTTAATTTAATTACAAAAGTACAAATGGAATACCAAGGAACTGTACGTATGTATATATTTACATGTAAACTGATGAGTATTCAAGAGATCATTCTTTCTTGTAGTTTAGCAACTGATTCAAAATATCATTCATCTGGCAACAAACAAAGAGAATTTCTCGAAACTGAAGCGGTGACGATGAGCATGGAATAAGTGTATAACCCTCCGCCATAATAAAGGTATTATAGCAGTAAGACAGACAAACGAATAAAAAGGCAGCAGGAGACGATGGGTTGCTAGAGCTTGTTTGTTTAATCTGCCAAGAAGATCCCATCCGCGTTGGTTGAAACCTGAGCAGTGTATAAGAAGGAAGAATAAATATTACAAGCCAATGCCTTTCCATCGCATATTACGTTATAGATATAGGTATTAAATTATTTATATCATTCTATTTGGTTCTATTTGGCTTAAGGCATGGTAAATCCACAATTGATCGACTATTGAAACTACGCCCTACAAAACCAACTAAGAGGAACAGATCGACGCCTTCCATTTATTTATTGACTACAAGGTATCTTTCCACGACCCCTAAGTTCGTAGGTAATTCGGCTGAAAGAGTTTAAAGCTGGTATACCACGATATGTATTATCATTTTTTTCAAATGTGACAACTCTGAAAGTTGTACACATCGTGTGATACGTACCAAAAATTTTATATGATGGGTTTTGGAATAAATATGCAATTCATTTGATGAACCCGAGCTCTTATTTAATCGAACAAATGTAGACACATGTCTATAAAAAAAACGTGCAATACATATGAGAATACATGCCGAATAGAGAGCGCCATATTCATATTTACCTTAACCTTAACTGAGACTCGATCAACAGTTTAACAAAGGTAAAAAAAAAACCTCAAGGATAGCTCCTTCCAGTACCGATACGGTTTCAGAAAAGGCGATAGCGAACAGGGATAATTCAGAGTAGCCCTTGCAGATCTGGTTGACAATTTTTTGATAGTAATGATGCAATCTTCTTCAAATACTATTTTGTGATTTTATCACATAGAAAGAGAATTTTATGGTAATAATGATGAAAACTTCTTCAAATGCTATTTTCAAATGCTATTTTGTGCTTTTCAGAGTTTTGGAGAAAAATTACTTATTTGCCTCCACAATTTGCAAGATCATAAGCAGCTTTTAAGAAAAACAAGTAAAAGCGTGCAAAGTTCGGCCAGGCCGAATCTTATATACCCTCCACCTCCAAAGTTATGGTCTGACCATAATTAAATTATGTGTTGGAGACCTGTGTTAAATTTCAGTCAATTCAAATAAGAATTGCGCCCTTTGAGGGCTCAAGAAGAAGAAGAAGTCTCAATAATTGTTGGAAGTTATGACAAAACACGTAATGAAAATTTCAGCCAAATCGGATAAGAATTGCGCGCTCTAGTGGCTCAAGAAGTCAAGATTCAAGATCGGTTTATATGGCAGGTTATGGACCGATTTTTACCATACTTAGCAAAGTTGTTAGAAGTCATAGCGAAACACGCCGTGCAAAATTTGAGGCAAATCGGATAGGAATTGCGTCCTCTAGAAGCTCAAGAAGTCAAGACCCAAGATCGGTTTATATGACAGCTATATCAAAACATGGACCGATATGGCCCATATACAATCCCAACCGACCTACACTAATAAGAAGAATTTTTGGAAATTTTCAAGCGACTAGCTTTACTCCTTCGAAAGTTAGCGTGCTTTCGACAGACATAAAATGTCATGACGGTCAAAAATATATATACTTTATGGGGTCTCAGACGAATATATCGAGTAGTTACAAACAGAATGACCAAATTAGTATAACCTCATCCTATGGTGGAGGGTACAAAAATATGTATTTTGATTTACTCACAGATTATCCCTTTTAACGGTGTTTACACCTTTAGATTTTTATTTATGTATTGTAGATATTTTCTAAAAACGTAACGTTTTTTACTTTCACAATAGAAATTTTAACTGTATCTCTTTCACTGACTGTCAACGAGAGCTCAACATGTAAGTATTTACACGTAGATATGTACAATCAAATGCACAACTCCCACAGGCTTAAAGCTTAAATGTTTGTACGTATGTATGCTTCAAGCCTACGCTCACACTTAACCATAACCTCTAAGTAGCAGCCAGCAACTTAACTTTGCGCCTAAACAACCAAGAAAGTGTACACTTGAAATGAGGTTATGTGCATTACACGTACCTACGAACGTGCTTACACATAGGGGTCCTCTCGAAAAAATCATAACGAAATGAACAAACATTGTTGTAGGGCCTTGCTCTCCCGCTCTCTTGATGTTACGAAATCCGTTTTTTTTTCATTATTCATATTCATACATACAATGTAAAAACTAAACTATATCAACTACCTTTGTGACGAGCAGAGTTCGTGTACCTAAGAAGTAGAATACCCCTTTTACCCCACAAAGAAAAAAAAGAAAGAAGCCGGAAGTATAAGCGCACGAAAGGAACAAAAGGTAACCTAGGGTTGCCAGCATGAGATAATTATGGTGTGCAAAATAATGTATGCCTTGTTGTAAATGTTTATTTTTTTCTCATGTGCATTATGACTGCGACTCCTAAGGCAATATAGCAACGACGACAACAACATCAGTACATTAACGAAAACAACGAGTGCGAACACGTAATCGCTGTCGTCATCATTGCCGTTGTTGTTGTTGTCGTCATTAAACAATTGAATGAAGCATAGATGGATGGATGGATGGCTTCGTAAATGAGAGCACTTACAAAAACCAACCGAAACACCAAAAGGATGCAGCAGCAGCATACACAGAAGCTGTAACGGCAGCCAACAGCAGCATATACTGTAATTAATGTTAACTCAAAGAATCTGTTCGTTGGCCCGCCTATCACTATTTCTTAGGATATGCTTACAAATCCTCATCCCCCTTTATTCAGAAAGGTTGAAGTGTTAATGAATCACCAACCCATCATCCCAAATTTCTGCTTCATATTCTTTAGTGCTGTTTTTTTTTTTGAAAGGTCTTTCCATATGCTATGGTGCACTGTTTATTATATTGATACCATGCAATTAGTTTATTGTTTTAAAGATGGAAAATGGAAAACATGCATATGTTTCCTCGCACTATACACTTACATAGGATAATGCAGATATATATCCTTGCTTTGATAAGTTCAATAACTTTTAAGAACTATTTGCACTTTTTGTTTATATGCTGATTGTATCTGTGCCATGTGTTCATTTCCCTTCGGCATAGACAAGTATTGTTGTTATGAATGATGTTCTATTGGCATAACATGCGGGTCTTCTAGGGGGGTAGTTTTTTTACATTGCATTCTATTAATAACATAAATTACTTTTCGGATTTTGTAACTAAGAATAGGTTATAATAGCTATTACAGGGGATTTTTAAATATCTATAGTAACACGTAGCAGTTATTTTCGATTTGTTGATGGTTATGTTAACAAATAAAAAATCAGCATAAATAAACAAGGAAAGATCGATTTAACATCTTGCAACACTCGTAATAGTATAGCCAAGGCATATTTAATAGGGCGGCCGCATCGGCGAATTGCTACAACAAAGCATCTTTTTTGGGAACTTGATATGTCAAAATTTGTAAGCAAGGCGAATAAAATTCTATTCGCCACGAAATTTAAAATTTGCTTCGACCAATCAGAGCAAGAAGTTTATTTATTTTTTAATGTCAAGTAAGTAAAAACAAATTTTAAAAAGTACAAAATTCTCATTAGCTCCGGTGGCTTAACTCACAAAACCACCAAGATGGCAGGTTGAAATTGTTTTCACCAGGTTATTGTAGAGGTAGATAGCAACTAAGTGAAGATGATCAAAAGGCTCAAATAGGAAGAAGAAAAAAGAAAATAGGAAATAGAAAAGAAGAAAATAGGAAGGAAGAGGACAGTTTAAAGTTTCTTGGCTACGAGGATGAAGTTGTCATTGTGGTGTGTGCCCGTGCGCCAATACTGGCCAATGGGCTTGATGTATCCCCCGAAATATAAAGTTTGTTCTATTCACCAATAAGAGGTAACTTAGTGTGTTTACAGGAGAGCTCTCCTAGATGGTGTGAAGCTAATGCTCTCATTGCAATGTCAGGACGTTTACGTGGCGCTGGATAAATGACTGACTTACGTTTGACTTGTGGGGATGAAGACCTAAATAACCCCGAAATTGCGGGGTTATTTGAAGAATTATGGCGATTGGGTTGTTAGAAGCGTGCCTAAGTTTCAGAACCATAAAAGCAGAAAACACAAAAATCAATTTAAAAAATATTTATTTTGAAGTCTATATTTTATTCAAAAATTAATTGACATATCAAGTTCTTTCAGCTGATTTGATACGGCCACCTTATAAATACCACTTGCTCGTCATCAAAATCAATAATGTTCATCCTTGGCAAAAAAAAGTTATTAGTGCATAATTTGAATCAGGAAGTAAATATAAGTCGATCGGAGTACTTGAAGGTGTGTCTGCATCGTCATCGTCACCTTAGCGTTGCAAAGAAATGCGCAGATTTTCAATACCCTGTACAATCGTAGTGGTTAAGGGTATAATTTTTAGTCAATGGTGCCTATTGTAAGACAAATTAATATGTACGCCTTACGTGAATATTTGGTAAGGTGGGTCCTAAGTTCGGGTTTCACAAAGAAAATCAAGGCAAATATACACCCAAAGAAATTTGTTAGTAAAAACAGCAAAAATGTTTGCTGAAACAACAGAGTCTGCTGAAAATGGGACAACAGTAATATGTTTGCGAAAACAGCAAACATTTTCTGCTGTTTTTAAATTCAAAAAAGTTAAAAAAGCTCAAAAATGTCGTAAACATTTAAAAATTTTGGAAATTCCATTTTGTTTTTCAATTTTACAATCATATACTTAAAATGTTTAAAATGTTGTACAGTATAATAATTTTTCATCGAACTTAAATAACAGCAGACAAAATAACAACTACTATTATATTTATGCCTTTAAATAAAAAATGAACGCCTAAAATTGGCAACTTTTTTTATTTTTATATAGCAAATGCCGTCATTGTTGTTTAGAAGTTCAAAAAAGTTTAATGAATTTATTCAAAAATTTAAAGTTTTAAATTTAATATCAGCAGATAGTATTTACTGATATCAGCAGATTAATTTTTCTGGGTGTACAACAAATCTAAATGTACCATAAATAAATTATTAAAATTTTATATAAATAATAACGGATTTTTGCACTGAGTGAAATCGGTTTTTTCTTAATAAGTTATTTTTAAAAAAAAAAAAAAAAATAAATAAATAAATAACAATAATCCCAAACAATATTAATTAATTAATTTTCATTAAAAAAACACAACCTTAGTGCCGGCCGTAAAAAGAAATGCATGCATCTAAAAAGTGAACAAGTCGTAGTTTCACAAACAAAATATTTTCAAGATGCAATGCTTCAGCAAAAAATGGGCACGTCTCCCATGACTCATGGGAAGAATGACTATTAGCGCGTACGTAACAATAGCTGCATATGCAATTTAAGTCAACCACAAAATGTCATGAATTCAATTAAATTTAGTAATGCACAATTCTTTAGCTCAAATGAGTCAAATTGAAAGGGTTCTTTATTGTACTTCCCTTAACATTAAAACCCACATATTTTCAATAAACTGTAAGGAAATGCTTAAATCATGTTTCTAATTAAGAAGGAATTCAAAATGCATGTTCATGTAATGTTAGAAACAATAATAATGGTCGTTGGCATGGTTAAAAGACAATATTAGATGTTGTTGACTGATTGCTCCCCCATGAGTATACATCATATTGTAAAGAGGAGTTCATGTCTTTCTTTCTCTCACTGAAAAGTAGTCTGATGCTGTACGCCCACGTGTCAAACTTATGTTTCCATTGCCTAGCATATCTCATGAGTTGGGCTACTTTGCGTCAGGGTGCACTTAAAAAGGTAGTTTGCATTACCTACAATCTATTTTTGAGAGTGTTGCAACAAAGTTTATATAGTTTTTTCGATCAATGAAATTAAGCATACACGTTTTCGACAATCGGAAATGGCCTGATAGTATAGAGCAGTAAGTCCGCAGGCTTATGTTCTTCTGTGAAAATATGTAACTCATTAATGTGCAATCGGGTGATGTTGAATACCAAGTAACGGTTGTGATTGGTTTTGATTTGACAAATGTTGGTCTTATTTTTGTCTTCCTTCTTCTTAATTGTGTACACAAGCTTGCCTTAGGTGTCACCTGGGTGGTTATCATTAACCAACGCAAACGTTTTAAAGACCATGATTAACATATCTGCAACTGTAATGTCCGAACTCTCTACAGAGAAGGTGCAGTATACGCACTGGCGGATTTACTTGAGAGGTACAAGTCAGATATTACTACTAGGAAGGAAGTGCAATGGCTTTGGAAAGACATCACAATGACACCGAGTGGCGCAAACTAGTAACATACACAAAATCAGAGTTGCACTAACTACTGATTTTGACAGATAGTGCACTCAACATTTTGTTGTTGGGCAACTGCCACTACCTGTAAATGAATATATCTTGGGTACTTGCGAAGGCATATGAGGTAGTACTTTGAGTGTTTGAAAGAAAACTCATTCTTAAAATATATAGACCAGACTACGTTGATGAAGAATATAGACGTCGTCCACAAGCTGTATAACGACTTTGGCATAGTTAAACGTATCAAAATTCCACGGTTGCGTTGGCAAGATGATGTTGCCAGAAAGAATAAAGAATACCCATATGGGGAACAGTACAGTGACTTACAACAGAATTTTTAGATTTCGTTGCAAACCAATCAACGTTTACAGATAAAATATAAGTTTGCAACTAGACCGTGAATGCGCATAAGGGAAAGACCAAACCTCCAATGGAAAGAACAAGTGGAGAACAACAATAATACATTGACATACGACAGTTTTTGTAGATTTCTTTGTAAACCAATCATTTTTTGCAGATAAGAACCTACCTAGGCAAGTTTATACAAGGTAAAGTCACTAGACCAACTGATGGAATTTTCCAATTTCCGAGTTGCATACAAATCCCACTAGAACGACAAATGCTTGGTGGAGATTTTAAAGGTTTTTATTGTTTTAATTTACACATTTATAATTGTAAATGTATTAATTTTTGGGCTGCGAGATATGATAATTGACAGTGTACAGAAATTTTATAGACTAGTGGGAACCACCACCCACAAGGTTGTACGTGAATTTTTTTTCGTTGATGTAGGACTGTTTGCAATACGTTGTTTTTTTTTTGGGCCGAAAGATGTGGGTTGAAGTAGCTTTTTTTCCCCTGTCTGTTAAATTTAATATTTTGGCTTCCTTTTTTTAATGTCTACAGCCCCCAGCTTTTAATACAAGACGTCTAAAAGACTAGGTCAAATACAATATTTTGGGCAAATTGCCAAATACATTATTTTGTTTCCTTTACCAAATAGTTTCACTAAATGTTCTTAGTTACCATGACCTGATAAAAGGCCATGAATTTCCTCACATTCAACAAGTCCTGTGGAAATTTTCTTATAGAAAATCTACCCAATTATTTCATAGAACTTGGTGGTACCAAGCCAAAATAACTTAAATCGTGATGTCATGAAGATGTGTTGTTTTACACAACCCAAATTTCGAAATGTTATGCGTGAGCGTTTGTAATGATTATTCCAAGTTTAACAGGCATGACTTCTTTAACTTAACCGAGAACCAAAGTGTATTTAACACAGGTCCAAAGGAAAATAAATAGGTAGGCACCCAAAAGATACTAAAATCTAAGGAAATTGTTTTCAACGTGAGAAATTTCCAAAGTGCACGAAAAAGTCATTTCATGCGACGAGTGAGTGAGTAGTGTGTGACTTGGGCCTTGCGCTTGAGTGACTAACTGAATAGCCTGCCCGCCAAGCGTCTGACAGTCAAGCGTGACTTTGGTAATAAACTAAAAAACCGTGCACAGCGGCGGCATTCAAAAACAATGACAAAGCATAAGCCAACAGCCCATGGAGTGTGGAATGTGGGATGGGGAAAGAGGAGTTTATGGAAAATAATGCTACCGCAAAAATAACCACATTTTAGAAAATAACATACAGCATAATTTTCCTTTCTTCTCTTTTCTAAAACAAAAGAAGAAAAGCGTAATGCTAACACCAATTGTTGTAGCCAACAGCAGAAAAAAAGAAAGCTCTAAAACCGCCACACCATCACAAATGATAATAACCATAAATGTGTTACTTTTTTCAAGTGTGTTTAATGACTGGAAAGGCTTTAAAAATAAATAATAATAACTAAATTGTTATGCGTACTTTGAAAATAGGGTGTATCTGTTGTTTGTGGCCTACACTCAGCAGCAGCCGCTGCTGCTAAAACCAACTAAACGTGTTCTGAATTTGTAAGCCAATTTTAGCTGCGTTTTAGTTTTTATTACAAGCCCTCTCAAAATAACAGATGTTCAGATGTTCGTTTTTAAATTTGGCTCTTGCTCTCTCCCTCTCTTTAAAAAACACATTCACGTTTTTAAGAGCCTGCTCTCTTCGTTACATTACTATGGCCCATACATGGGTGTGGACTTTTTTTTTCTTTTTTGTTACTCAAGACAGAAAGCTTGTTCTTTCAATTTATTTAATATATTTTTTTATTTTCTTCTTGTATGATTTCTTCTTTACACCCAACTCCCATCTTCAGAACATGTTCTGCTAATTAAATACATTCATCTGTTACATGGTCAGTGAAGTGGCAGACAGAGGTCTGTTACACCCTGAAGCATTTGTAGTAGTAGTAGTAGCGAGTCTTTGACAACTGTAATACTACATCAATGAATGTCTTGCCATACCCATCCCTCCCCTTGAATGATACACCATTACCGAAACGCGCCATACAATAATTGATCAAAGATCACACGATGATTAGTCATAAATAAATGAAAAAAAAAAATGAGAACAGCCCCAAATTATTTTTGTATGAATGTGTGTAGCTTGGAGTCGTTTAATTATGGAGTGTACACTCTCAGAAAAATCCGAAATTTGACATAGTTGATTGATGATAGTTGAAAGATATAAACAAGATAAATGCTGCATTAAGACAACATTTATAATTTAGTATTGTAAAATAAAGAAGAAATTATAAATGAAAACATTTTAGAAACCTAGAAAACATCGTTAGATAAATAAGATTCGAATTATGGCAACAGCATACAAATGTATGGCCCGATTATGGACTGCAATACAACTTCAGTTGAGTTGGTTCGACTTCTGCATTGAATTGCATATTTTTTTATAATTTACTTAAATGAACGAGATGGCTGAACAGTTCAAAATTCACCTGTTCTGAGTGCCGGGCCACAGAGATATCCCAGGGAATTCTAAAGCAGACGAGCTTGCGAGACTAGGAACTACTTTGCACACTCCAGGGACACTGGAATCTGTGGGTAGGCCTCTAGCGACATGTAAGCTAAGTTTTCAGGACCAGGCTCGAAGTGAGCATTCAAAAACTATGTGGCCTCATCTAGACTTGAAGAGGTCTACTGCTTTGCTGTCATTGGCTAGAACAGACGTCACAATCATTGTGGCCGTCATGACAGGTCACTGTCTAATCGGAAAACATGCTGACAGACTAAAGGTTGCCAGCAACGACTTTTGCAGAAGATGTAGGGACATCGAGGAAGAAAAGACAAAGAACACCTTCTGTGTGTGTGTTCCGCACTAGCAGTTAGAGGGAGTTCCCACTTTAGGTTCTCATTTCATTGAGAACCTGCCTGATTTAGCCGATGTGAACATTCGCAAGTTGTTGGGCTTTTTAAATTGATCTGGATGGTTCAACGATAGGAATTAGAAGGCATCTTCCTTCTTCTGTTCCTGTGGTATTACAATGGACGAAAACGTCTAAGTGAGTCTGATGGCAGACTGCCACTTAAACCTAACCTAACCTAATTGAACTTTCAAAACACTACTTCAAATGGAACTGACCAAAATATGCAACTTTATACTAACTTTTATTTCATAGCCTTATCTCCTGTTAACACAACAATAGTTGAGTTGCAATCCATGATCGACTTATACATTTTCTGCTGTGATTATACCCTCACAATTTCTAGACATTTTAGTTTGGATTTCGTACTCAACTATTTGTTTTTTTTCTAACAGCCAACACGCAGGGGATGTCCCTTACGAATGCAGTATATTGCGTTGGCGAGAGGAAATTAGGAATTGAAGGGGGGAAAAGCATTAGCCGGGAGTCGATTCCACATACGAACTCAACTATAAAAAAGCTTAACCATCATTGAGCTAGAACTATAATAGGGCAGCAGTCTCCGCGCAATGACTTAACCCATTAACGCCTGACCCTCGATTCCCTTGCCGATTTTCACGAAATTTCATTAATTCATTATTTACAGTATTTTTATTGACGTAGTCTTTTTTAATTTAAAGTTTAAAAAAATTAAAGAAATACTTTATTTTTATTTCCTAAGCCATTATGTTTTTACAACAAAAAAAATTTATGACCATTTAGCGAAAGAAGCTTTGGCCTTTGGTCGTACTCGCTGTCAAAAGTAGTAGGCTAGTTACCTTGCATGTATTTTTATACCCACCACCGTAGGATAGGGGATATATTCATTTAATCATTAAGATTGCAACACATCGAAATATCAATTTCCGACCCTGCAAAGTATATATATTTCGGATCGTCGTAAAATTGTAAAACGATTTAACGATGCCCGTGTATCTGTCCATCCGTCTGTTGTAATCACTCTACAGGCTTTAAAAATTGAGATGTTGAGCTGAAATTTGGCACCGATACGTATTTTTGATGTACGCTGGTTAAGTTCTTGAACGGACCAAATCAGACCACATTTGGATATAGCTGCTATATTGACCGATCTGCCGATAACGGGTCTAATGCCCATAAATACTTTTTTTATCCGATTTCGCTGAAATTCGAAACAGTGAATAGGTTAAGGCTTCCCGACATCAGACCCGAATATGGTGCAGATCGGACTATATGTTGATATAGCTGCCATATATACCGATACGCCGATAAAGGGTCTGAACCCCATAAAAGCTTTATTTATTACCCGATTTCGTTGAAATTTGAAACAGTGAGTTAATTTAGGCCTCCCGACATCTGACCTTAATGTGGATTAAATCGGACTATATTTAAATATAGCTGCCATATAGACTGATCTGCCGATAATGGGTCTGACGCCCTATGTTGGGAGTGAGTTGTTTTACGCCTCCCAACATAGAACCCAAATATGGTTCAGATCGGCCTATATTTAGATATAGCTGCCAATAGACCGATCTGCCGATAAAGGGTCTGAAGCCCATAAAAGCTCTATTTTTTTATCCGATTTCGCTGAAATTTGAAACAGTGGGTAGTTTTAGGTCTCCTGACATCTGCCCCAAATATGGTTCGGATCGGACTGTATCTAGCTGTCATATAAACCGATTAAGGGTCTGAAGCTCATAAAAGCTTTATTTATTACCCGATTTTGTTGAAATTTAGTAGACCACTCAATGTCCGTGCCGAATTTGGGAGCATAGTTATCCAATTTTCATCGGATTGCGACAAAAGTGAGTTTAAATATATACCCGAGGTGGTGGGTATCCAAAGTTCGGCCCGATTGAAAGCCAATTTACTTATTTTAAATATATGTATTGGGTTGCCCAAAAAGTAATTGCGGATTTTTTAAAAGAAAGTAAATGCATTTTTAATATAACTTAGAATGAACTTTAATCAAATATACTTTTTTTACACTTTTTTCTAAAGCAAGCTAAAAGTTACAGCTGATATCTGACAGAAGAAAGAATACAATTACAGAGTCACAAGCTGTGAAAAAATTTGTCAACGCCGACTATATGAAAAATCCGCAATTACTTTTTGGGCAACCCAATAGAAACCATCAAATACTACATGACACAAAAACCGTTTCCAAAAATCTCACTCCTAAGAATTTTAAGAAAAGTTTTTTTTTGATTATTTTGAATATAAAAAATTACCGAATTTCGACAAGCCAATTATCCGCAAAATATGACCTCATTTACGGGAAATTTTTTTTACAAGTTTTATTCGTTTACTTTGCGCCAATCTAAATTTCATTAGGATAGCTCTTTCCTAACCCGAGCTAGAATATTTCTAAGAGAGCTCCAGTTTTTGAATATTTTTCTACTCATTCATTGATAATGGGTTAATAATCTCGAAAAATTTGCATATTTTGCTAGCAAAAAACTTTTGTAGAATTCCCTATAATATTTATTTATCGTACACTCAATAACGAAACCTAAAAAAAGATTTCATGCATCACTATTTAATTTGAGTTTTTTTTTGTTTGTTTTTGATTTGAAACAAATAAACAAATGACAAATAGACTGATTTCCTGTTTATCAAGAGACAAAAAGAAAATTCTGAAAAAAAAAACAAACGAGAAGAGTGGAGAAAACCACCTGCTTATTTTTTATTTTTCTAAAGAACATGATTTCGATCTACATTTATAACTTTTCCTATACCAACAAGCAGGAAACAAAAAATAGCTATTGTGAGACGAAATACATACATACATATCTACAGATGATGACAACAATGAAGATGATCACAATCAATCAAAAGATGGGAACGTTCAATGACATGTAAGGAGTGTAGTAGCGCTTGGCTCTATTTCAAACTAATGATGGTGGCTTATCTGTTACAGTTGTTACGAAAAAGAAACTATAATTCCATATCCGTTTCATTGCAACAACAAACATTTAGAAAACGAACAGCAATCGCATCTATCTGATGAGAGTAAAACGCACACAAATGTAGTTGAATAAACTGCAGTGATACAGGTATCATTGCATTGTGCATCTCAAAGAGATTTGAGGTGAGGCAGAGTGAGAGAGAGAGAGAGCAAATAATGATGACTTCACTGTCATTGAGAGATAAACAATGTATTGCGAGTATTGTCTATGAAAGGCATGAAAGAAAATGAAATTGAGAAAAGTGTGAGCTACTCAGGGTTACTAAAAGTAAACGTTTTTTTATCAAGTTTTTGAAGAAAACAAATAAACTAATTTAAATGGTTTAAATTTTCAATTTATGCCGCAAAATCTTTAACGCTTTGTCAACAGATTTTTTTATAATGTAATTAAAATATTATAGGCAATTTAAGAGCATTGTGAAAACTTCTGTACTTAACGCATTAACTCCGAATGGGTAGAAAAATACCAAAGAAAAGAGGTGTAGAAAAATTCTAGCTCGACTTAGCAAAAAGGAATCCTAATGAAGTTTGGATTGGCGTAAAGTGGACGAATGAAACTAATTAAAAACAAGTTATAGTCCGATTCGTACCATAAATGAATGCTGAACATTGTAGAAGTCATTGTGTAATATTTCAGTTCATTCGGCTCAGAATTGCGCCTTGTAGGGGCCTAAGAAGCAAAATCGGGAGATAGGTTTATATGGGAGCTGTATCAAGCTATTGATCGATTCCGACCATATTAGACACGTATGTTGAAGGTCATGACAGAAGCCGTTGTATAAAATTTCTGCCAAATCGGATGACAATTGCGCCCTCCAGAGGCTCAAGAAGTCAAGACCCAAGATCGGTTTATATGGCAGCTATATCAAAACATTGACCAATTTGAACCAGTTGTTGGAAGTGATACCAAAACACCACGTGCAAAATTTCAGTCAAATCGGACGAGAATTGCGCCCTCTAGAGGCTTAAGAAGTTAAGACCCAAGATCGATTTAAGTGCCAGCTATATCAAAACATGGACCGATTTGGCCCATTTATGACGATGACGATCAATATACTTTATGGGGTCTCAGACGCATATTTCGAGGTGTTACAAACAGAATGACGTAATTAGTATACACCCATCCTTTGGTGGAGGGTACACAAATTTACCGTCATATAAGGTCATGTTTTGGGGAAAATTGGTTTGTCGAAAGTGGTCAATTTTTAAAGCTCAAAAACTCAAACAAAAAATTTTTCTCAAAATTTTAAGTAGTGAGATTTCTGGAAACCCCTTTTTAGGTTCTGATGGCAAAAATAAATTTATAGCTGTATAAGCCTACTAGGTGCGAATTTATGTTAAAGTCATATTCTTCGCTATATGTTAATAAAATATATAGAAACTACTTTTTTTGTTGTAAACACATAGTGGCTAGGAAATTAAAAAAAAATTCTAACGTTTTCAAAATTTTTTGAAAATGTTTTTTTTTTATTAAAAAAAATACTACGTTAATATAAATGCTCTAAATAATGAAAATACGAAATATCACTAAGGGATTGAGGGTCAGGCGTTAATGCGTTAATTCAATGGGAACATTTTTTAAGCAGAGTTTACATGTCACATCGTGATCGTACTCATCGTGTGTACGTATTGATTACAGCTTTTGCCTAAAACGGTACATCGATTTTTTTCTTTTCTTTGATTTTATTTTATGTTTCATACTTCTCATTTCTTAAGCAAAGTTTACATGGCACATCATGATGGTACTCATCGTGTGTACGTGTTGATTACAGCTTTTGCCAAAAACGGTATATCTATTTTTTTTTTCTTTTATTTGATTTTATTTAATTTTTCATACTTTACTTCTCATCAAATAACCTTATTTGTTACAGAACGTGTTTTTCAATATCTGAATTAATGATTACACATTTCTTTGTAAACGGTAATCGAAAAAAATCAAATGATTTTGATTTTTCACCCATCACTGATGGGTATGTGTACATGTGACGAATGCACCTTTGTTTTCACCAATACTTTTACAATGACCATACATCAGATGTGCCATGTAAACTCAGCATTAAATAACTAATTGCAGAGTTACCATTTTTATGTCTTTGTTTTTACAATACTTTTACAATGACCATACATCAGATGTGCCATGTAAACTCAGCATTAAATAACTAATTGCAGAGTTACCATTTTTATGTCTTTGTTTTTAAAAGTTGTCAAATGTCTCTAATAATATGACTTAGAAATATCACTATGACTTATATTAGATAAGTTGTCTGCTTTTCTTTCTGTCTCATGATCCTTCAAATTTCATTCAATGAGAAGGCTTTTATTTATATTTCGAAATTGGTAAATTGAAGTAAATCGGCAATGTTGTGCAACTACAAAATTGGGCACCAAAGAAACTCTGCTCGCTCCTTATTCCACCGCTGCATGCATATAATGCATGATGAAGAGAACTTAATCGTGCGTATACCAAAGAAGAAAATAAACACTTTAAAAGGATCTTATAAGGTCTAATGAACATTAAAATAATACCTTTATTTTTAATTAATACCTTTTCTAGGTTAAACAATTTCACTTATTCTTATCTTACATTTAAAAAGGGGTGCAGTTCGTACAGTCAAAACTTCAACCTTAGCTTACAACATAGCATTAGACATAAATAGATAGCATATAGGGCACTAGACCCCAAAAAAGTTTGATAATATGCTGTCACAAACAAAAAAACTACATGCTATTAAAAAGGCCATACCCTAAAAAGGACATTTTGACCATAAATTATCGTGAGGTATGCGTGTGAACCTGTTTAAATGAGACTTTCACTGCTGCAACGATGCAAGAGGGCAACAACCCAAGGCTTTAGTTTTTATTTATTTCATTTAACCGACCATAACAGGTAACATTTTGTGTGTTGGCCAAGATACAACCATTGTTGGCCCATAATGGAAGATAGCCATCGTTGTTTTCGTTTGTCGTTTTGTTCCCCATTTTAGGGGTTAGTTTTTTTTTTGAGTTAGGCTCTAAGGTTTTGCCGTTTGGCTAACAACAAGTAATGCTTCGCTGATAATTGTCTATTGTTAATATCAACGGCAGCGCAACAAACTATCCCCCATTATTTTTATGTTCTTCGGTTGTGGCCTTTCCAATGCTTTGGGAAATTATAAAAATTAATCTTTTGTTACACTTTTTTCAGAGTTTTTTTTTTAGCTAGATTGAAAGGGCTGCCAAAAAAAGGTGATAAATTGACAAACCGTGACAGAGGAAAGGACGGCAATAGAACGTAAGTTGGAATAAGGCTCAAACAATTAAATAAGAACCTCCAAAATAGTATAAACCATAAATAATTTTTACAACAACAGGTAGTTGTATGTATGTGTGTGTGTGAGCTGTAAAAGAGGACTAAACCAGTAAGGAAAGACAAATGTAGGGCGGTGCCGCTGTATAACACCCCAAACCTACTCTTAAACTGCAAAGTTGGAGCTATATCTTATTCTGAGCCAATTTTGATGGACCTAACCGGATGTTTTCAGATGGATTATTAAACAATCCATGTAACATTTCAAGGCAAATATGTTCAAACTGTAGTAACTACGGTTAAAAATAACAACATTATTGCAAATTACTCTAAATCTGATGAACATATAAATGGCAGCTATACCTAAATCTGAACAGATTTCAACCAAAGGATTTCGTCGAGGAAATCGTTGTGGAAAATGTTGGCAAGATTGGTCAATAGATGCGCTTGCAGTGGCTCTAGAAATCAAAATCGGGCGATATACATATATGGCAACTATATCTAAATCTGAATCGATTTCTATGTAGTTCACCAATAATATGAGGAGTCATAAGAAAATCCTTCCTGCTAAATTTCGAGAGAATCGATTAACAAATGAACACTTTATTGCAATATTTCTCAAAATCGGAAGAACATATATATGGGAGCTATATCTAAATCTGAACCGATTTCTATGAAATTCGCCAAATTTTGATAGAAACGGTTTACAAATGACCACATTTTTGCAATAATAGTCCAAATCGGACAAACATATGGGAGCTATATGCAATTCTGAACCGATTTTTTCCAATTTTAAAAAGTTTCCTCTCTATGACAAAAAAATTGAGGCCACCGTAGCGCAGAGTTTGGCATGTCCGCCTATGACGCTGAACGCCTGGGTTCGAATTCTGGCGAGACCATCAGAAAAAAAATTTCAGCGGTGGTTTTTCCCTCCTAATGTTGGCAACATTTGTGAGGTACTATGCCTTGTAAAACTTCTCTCCAAAGAAATGTCGCAATGCGGCACGCCGTTCGGACTCGGCTATAAAAAGGAGGCCCCTTAGCATTGAGCTTAAACTTGAATCGGACTGCACTCATTGATATGAGAGAAGTTTGCCCCTGTTCATTAGTGGAATGTTCATGGGCAAAATTAGGATGAAATGATCGGATGAAATTGCGACCTGTAGTTTGAACGCAAATTAACATGGACAGAGAGACAGACAAACGGACATAGCTAAATCGAAGTGGTTCGGAGACGATCGGTATACTTATCGATGGGTCTATCTCTCTTCCTTCTGGGTTTTACAAATAAATGCACTATGTTATACGAGGGTTGCCTTATATATTTCGGGATTGGCCCAACTGACTTTATCGTAAAGCTTGACATTTTTGAGGTAATATGTAATCAGAACATTTTGAAATCGAGAGTTATTTATGTTGTTTACAGTAACTTAAAAGATTCATCTCGTGATTAAATCGTGAACATTTTCGTGCGATTATTTTTTACAACTTTCGACGTGGAGTTACTCAACAACAGTGCATCGATGAACTTAATTCAATTTTTGGCAATGAAGCTCCATCAAGAACCAGTGCTTATCGATGGTATGGTGAATTCAACCGAGGTTGTTGTTTACTCCAAGACGAAGTTCGTCCAAAATCAATTTTTATTCCTAAAACCATTGATGCTGTGCGCCAAACTAATATTGCAAGATCGTGAGATTGAGATAACTTTAGGTATTAGTGGGAGCATCATACATTTAAAATTGCATGAACATTTTACAGGGAATATTTTGAAAAACAATAAAGTGATTTTTTATGGATAATATTTGTTTTTGTGTTCTCTAATCTCGAAATATAAAGGTAACCCTCGTAATATCCTGTACCACAGTGGTGGTGTAGGGTATAAAAAACTAACCTCCTTGCCCATAGCAATCGCCAAAATACAGCGCCATATTTAAAATTCAAACAGGGTTTTATCGACAAACCCCCATATCTGCTAACACCACCCCTTTTTAACGTTGTGGCAAGCACATACATACATCGATGTCGGGTATTTTTATGTGTGCACAATTCTAATGGTTTGAAAAACATACCACCACAAGGATTCGCTGAACTTTCAGCCTTATCCTTGTACTATTTTTTTTTTTTTGTAAATTTTCCTGATGTTTGCTCCTTCCCTTCCTAAATCATCATTTAGCCCACCAATCAGCGTCATCAGGGTTCGTGCCTTGTTCGCTTTTCAGTTAATGCAATTTGTCTCCTGTTCTATGGTGTGTTGTACAGTGTTGTTGGGTTTCCTGTAAGTTTCATATTTTGATATCCTGTTTTTGTTTTTTTTTTTAAATGGCAGACGCCGTTGCAAAGTTCCCCTGTTTAAGTTGTAGCGATGTGTCAATGTGTGTGTGTGTGCGGTTTGCTGTTGTCTGCATTTCTTAATAATTTCCTGCAATTTTGCACGCACTTCTTAATTTTGTAAGGATGTAAGTATTATGGGCATTGGGGCATGGGAGGTCTTTATAACTCCATAACATGCAAATGTTAATGTCGACAATCATTTCTTTCCCTTTGCCACTCAAACTGCATCTATAGTTTTACTCTTTGTATTGAAGACTGTAACTTAATGTTAATAATGTTGAGAGAAAAATGATTATAATCTTCTACCACAAGGGGTTAAGTTTTTCTACTTGACTTTAATTAGAATAAGTTATCGTATGCTTATGAAAAAGGTGATTCATAGCAAATACAATTCCATACAATGTGTTACTCCACTCGCATTCATAAGATAAGTATGGGTAGAAGCCTGAATTCATTTGAATGTGGTTAAACCCTTTCCCGTATCACAATGGTACAAAACAAAAACAATGTAGTGTTTTGAATTTGAAAAACTTTGCGGCACTGACTGTAACTAAACAGCAAATTGTAGCAAAACTCAAAATAAAAAAATGCCTTTCTGATAATTCAAGTAAACTTGGCAACCCTTATGTTTTTCAGTGTAAAGTTAATGACATTTCATGTTAGTTCATGGCATACAACGTTATGTACTGTATCTGGAAACCTGAAGTGACATCTATTAATCGTTGAAATTTCTTGAGATTAGTTGGAAAAAATGTAAATCTCGCCCAACATTAAGCCTGTCGACGATTGAGGCCGGAATTCAAAATTGTTATAGTTTGTGTGTTTAATTACTTATAAACCTTGGCATATCGATAATCAGAAATATTTCAATTTAATTTCATATATTAAAAATAGCTTAGGCTTTAGAGATATAGCACCAACACAAATTTTTATATGGAGATACATGTAAAAATGTATGAATTTTACATGTACATATGTGCACGACATCTTGGGACCCCAAATATTTTCAGGTGTTGAAAGAAAGTGTAATCGTTTATGGCTTTTATTTGAGTAGTCTTATCATAGTCTGTGCTACTGGAAAACAAGCTGGCGTTTAAATTCAAGGTCGGATGAACAGCCCATCCATTGTTCTTTATAAATACGTACATTTTCTTATCGGTGAATTTTTATTTAATTAAAA
Organism: Stomoxys calcitrans; assembly: GCF_963082655.1. NCBI lineage: Eukaryota > Metazoa > Arthropoda > Insecta > Diptera > Muscidae > Stomoxys > Stomoxys calcitrans. Next base: position 141,331,364 of record NC_081556.1, on the reverse strand, counting down.
AAAAATAAATCTTCAATTTTAAAATATTACCTATCATTTTTCTATGCGTTATCAAACGAAATGGAAACTTGAACTTGACTTTAAGCGTTCTAAGAAAAACATTCACTTATCAAATATCAAGAACTTGAACTTGAATTTCAAAAGTCTTAGTTCATAAATATTTGTTGCGACAAACAAATGACCCATAATATCAAATATCTTATTAGTCATTAGTGTAATGTTACATGTATGTATAAATACACATGCATAATGCATTGTCTTCATTATAATCCAGGGAAGAGCAACGATAATGGTATTTAACTCAAAGGACGATACACATTTTTGAAGAACCTCAGTTTTTATAGTATGAAGGTTCTTCGATATGAAAGCGAAATAATAGCCCAAACAGTTGGATTTCCAGCTGAAGAATTGGGGCCGAAGCATTACAGAGGCTAAGAGCGTAGCATATGAGATTCGAATATGTTAACAAAGACTAAATACGGAGAGTGCGCTCAGTATATACAGAGATAATTTTGTTGAAACTTTTGACATTCGATTTTATTGTTGGCGAGGATACCTCCAATGCTATCTTTGACGATGGTATTTATTTAATTGATTGGGCACCACCTTAAAGAATTATGTCAAAGTTTTAGAAAGAATTATAAGGCTGCAGAAGTCGATAACTAAGCTATTTAAGTCCGGGCGCTTTTGGCTAATAAGGTGTATGCCCACGTCATTCGTATTATTATCAAAACTATTGTATGCTCAGCGGTCAAAGAATGCGCCAGACATTTTTTGGACAGTGGAACGAGTGATGGGCATCATGCAGATCGGATTTAATAAAACGGCCTAGGGGAATTTAAACGCAGTATACTAGTAGAACGAAGCTATAGCTGAGCAACTAAGACTAGCAAAATAAAACGAAGGGATAAGAGAGTTCACCGCAGCACTTCGACTGAGACGGAACACACTATATGCAAGAAGTCAAAAAAGTTACTTACGGCAGTAAGAAAACCTCGGGAACGGACGGAAGAGCATTGAAGAGTATAGTCCACACACTCTTCCCCGCGACGACCGTAGGGAAGTTAACGATTATGAAGAGGCCACTGACTACATAAGCCCTTTCACGATAGAGGAGCTAAGGAACGCAGAAAAGCCCCTGATCCTAACGGAATACCGGCCTATGTCATCAGGCAGATAGATGAAAACCGCACAGAATTTCTTCTGAGAACGTACAACCGATGCCTACTGGCAAGAGTTTTTCCGGATGTATGGAAGAAACATAGGCAGTAGCTTAAAAGCAAGGATAAAGGTGATCCCACATCCCCGCCCTCACACAGGCCAATCTGTATGTTGTATACGGTCGGCAAGCTTTTGGAGCGACGCATAAAGCCACGACTCCAGAACGCCGTCAATGATGTTTTCAATGAGAAAACATGGCTTCCGAGCTGAAGTGTCCACGATCGGTGGAGATGGTACAGGCGGCTAGGTGAAGGAACCACTACTCTAGGCCGATTGCCCACTTGTCCACACTGTATGTGAACAACGTTTTCAATAGCCTCAGATGGGCTTTAATGTGCCAGCATATCTGAGGGGAACGAGGATATGCTGACGACGTTACTGCAATCATCACTGCAAGAGACACAAAAGGTCCAGAGAGCATACTGCGGCAGGTGATGCTTAGGGCAAAGTAATGACTGGATTCCCACAGTTTGCAACTTGCGATGCAAATATCTAGAGATCCGACTGGATACAAAGCTGACCAATGCAGAGCAAATCCGGCACGTGATGACAAAACAACGAAAATAACGGAGCAACTTAGTCGACTGATGGGAAACATAGGTGGGCCTATCCCTAGTAAGTCTCTTAATGAAGACATGCAATAGCATCCCCCTGTATGGAAGGGAAATATGTGGCCAGAGACTACAGATAGAGGAGAGCGATGGCGTTGATTGGGGACAGTAGGTTATCCAACTCTATTGCCCCCCTTAAACATCGTCGCAATGTGGGTTGTTTGGCGCTGTTCTATCGGTACTTCCATGGTGTGTGTTCTGTTTGATATTCGTCTTTTTATTCCTGATGTGAGGAGGTTTGTCAGAGATTATTGATTGGCCAGCGGACCGCACAATGCATTATAGAGATAATTCTTATTTCGCCCGAACCGTTCGTATGTGGAAACGACTTCCTGCTAATGTTTTTCCCACCTACTTTGACATTCATTGATTTAAGACAAATGTCAATAAACATTACATCCTGAAAGTCTGCTGAAATTGGGACAGCAGTAATAAGTTGCTAAAACAGCTAACATTTTTTGTTGTTTTCAAATTTTAAAAAGTTAAAAAAACTCAAATATGTCATTAATATAACCTTGTCTTCTTGGTTTGGCTCGAGGTCATCGAACAATTTACAAAAAAAAAGGTGTTGGTGTTTTATATAATTGTTTCATTTGTAATTTTTAGCAATATTTCAACCACCGCCGGTGGTCTTCATCAGGTTTTTTAATTTTGAAACAAAACAATTGACTTTTTCTTTACAGTGCACAAGTTCGATAAAATCGCAGAATTATATCATAAATATTTTAAAAAACTTTTATATTCCATACTATCAAATGATAGTTTACATGCAAATAACATAACTTTTTTAATTTTCTGCAATTTACTTATTTTTTACGAATTTGAATAAAAGCAGTCAAAAAAAGCTACTACAATTATACATATGTTTTTAAACGAAAAATTAATGCCTAATGCCTCAATAGTTTTTTAGAAGTACAAAAATTCCACTTTTAAGTTTTTTGCCTGTTAGGGCAAAGATTATTAAATTTTAAACTTTTTCTTTGTTTCTCTTTTGAGACGAGCTCAATGATCGGAGATTTTCTTCGCAAACGGAAGAATTTACTTAAAAGTTTAAAAATTTTAATATGTCAGCAGACAGTGTTTGCTGATATTAGCAGAAAAAATTTTACAGCATATACTTAAATGAAATTGGAGTCCAGAAAAACACGAAATGTTGGTAACCATAACTTTAAATTTGATGGCGACTTAATCAACCTCGTTGCCGCTATTTGAAAAACACTGATCATACTTACGATCTTTTTTAGGTAAAAATAAATACTCTTGACTAATTTATTTTCTTATTCACGGTTGAAATTCTTTATTTTGTTTAAAATTTTGAATTTACTCCAAGTAACTCAAAGTAGGAGCATTAATAATAAACATTTTCACCAATGGTGATTTTTCTCCATAGTTAGGCCTTGGGTACAAATATGACACCTTTAATTTCCTCCTAGTAAACCTGCTGCATAGAAGACAACCAAGTCATGTGAAAGCATGTTCCTGTGGCTTTTTCAAGTGGATTCCATAGCACTTTTGGAGGACTTTTTTTTTAATCACACATGACTTGTTTTATTTCACCATGTGAAACGGTACATAATGATATGTCACAGGATATGGCAGAGTAAGTGTATAAGGATATAAATAAAAGAGAAACTCCTTACCTCAGGGGGCCAGAAGCAAAAAAAAAACCAAAACAGAAATGTGAACGTATTTACATTTGGAGAAATCCCCCAAGGCAATGCAAGGGGAGGGGAGTTTTCTGATGACGTCTGCTGTCAGGGCAACAGACAAACAAATGCTAACATAATTTTGACATATGCATAAGGAGAGTGCAAAAATATGCAAAACAAACTGGCATTATAACGGTTGGCGACATTATAGGTTTGTACATGTACGGTGGTTGGTACTTTTGTGGATGCACACAACGCCATTAGATTTATGTATTTACATTTAGAACGTCACACACATTGCAATCCAATTAAAATTTTGTTCTAAGGAATTTGTTTTTACTTAATTCCTGCAGAAAATTTCACTTTTTCAACTCTTCGCTCTTATCATATGCACCCATACTTGCACGCTTTCTCAAACACACTGTGTTTTTGTCTTTTGTTTTTACCGCAATGTGTTCTCTTCTCCTACTGGTAGGGCTTCGGCATTTGTTGGTGTGATATTCTGTTTTCTTTTTTGCAAAAAATTGTTTGAGAATTAAGAATGGAAATACAACAACATTGATTTTTTTCTTCATTGCATTTTTTTGCGGCATAGACGCTTTTCCCGGAAGACAGAAGGTTAAGTAGAATGCCTATGCTAGTGGAAAGGGGGAGGTGAGGTGAGTTGATTGTTTGTGACTCGAAACCTTGGTCTTGGTTTTGTTGAAGGTCTACGAACGCAATGAATAGCGGGGGCATAGTGAAAAGAGAGATTGTTGCTGGCACAAGCATGCATGACGTTGCTTGCCACCCACCCACCAACAACATTTTCATCATTTTTGTTGTGGTTGTTTATTATTGCATATCGAGCATATAACAAGCTCTTGAGACATGTGAATGCACCCACTTTCGGTGTTAAAAAAGCCGCTCTCTTTGCGTTTTTACATTCTTTCATACTACAGCCAGATAGCATGCATGCACTACCTACTGCAGTATATAACGGGCTGCCAGGGTACCTTATAAAAGTTCTGCTGTAGAAAATTTTTATTTATTTTTTATTTATATGCAGTGACTGTATCATCTATTCACTTCTAATTAAATACAACTTAGAGGAGAACTTTTTTAGTCATCACAAGCAGAATTTTCACATAAGTGACTGAAGTGTAAGTGTAGAATATGTAACCAGTAACTTAACATTAAAACAAAAATTAAGAAAATTACATCCAAGAGGAAATTTCTTTGAAATATGATATAAAGATCTTAATCAAACTCTTCATTCGAAAATATTTTTATAGAAAAATTTTAACGTTCATTGCAAATTTTGCCAAATTTATTGTCTTAAAAAAATTTTTTTAGGGAAATTTGTTAGAGATGCTCCTTGAAATGAAATTATCGTCCGACCGATAATTGACTAAATGTCTAGTGCTCACTTAAATGGTCAGTCCAAAAAAAAGTTAGATTTTTTATGAATTAAGCTTTTAAGAGTGGCAGCACTGGCTGACGCAGGAAAGCCGAATTGCAGTCCACAAATCAATGAAAGATCCATCTCTTTTATATATTCTTACAACATCAATCTTAGTGTGAAAACGTCGTCGTCGACTTATCAGTTAAAAGCTTCACTTCCAATCATCCATAATTCAATGGGTTTAATAACTTCGCTTACTCTTTTGTACTTGCTACTATGCAAATTTTCGTCGTATCTTCTTCGGCCTGACAACCTATCGGCTCTTGCTGCCTTATTATTATTTAGTAGGGTTGGAACGAACACTTTCTGGCTAGGCGGCATACCCTCAATACTGAGGTCAGTGGTTCGGGTTGGGAAATTCGCCAACATCCTCACCACTACAATCAAATATAGTTTTGAAAACAATTACCAGATTATCGCCTTTATCTCCATCCAAAGGGTGTGCTGGGAACATATTTTTAAACCTGCTTTTGCCACCTTTTTAAATGATAAGTATTCCAAATCAAAACAAGTAAGAGTGTGCTAATTTCGGCCGGGCCGAATTTTATATACCCTTCACCATCGCATTTGTTGAGTTCTTTGCGCGACAAATGCGTTATGCTATTGGAGCTATATCAAGCTATAGATCGATTTAGACCATATTGGACACGCATGTTGAAGGTCATAGGAGAAGCTGTTGTACAGAATTTCTACCATATCGGATGAGAATTACGCCCTCTAGAGGCTCAAGAATTCAAGATCCCAAATCGGTTTATATGACAGCTATATGAGGTTATGTACCGATGTGCGTAATACTAAGCACAGTTATTGGAAGTCATTATGAAACACCTCATGCAAAATTACAGCCAAATCGGATGAGAATTGCGCCCTCCAGCGACTGAAGAAGTCAAGATCCAAAACTGGTTTATATGGCACCTATACCAGGTTATGAAACGATTTGCGTCATACTTAGCACATTTATTGAAAGTCGTAACAAAACACCTCGTGCAAAATTTCAGCCAAATCGGACGAGAATTGCGCCCTCTACAGGCTCAAGAAGTCAAGACCCAAGATCAGTTTAAATGCCAGCTATATCAAAACATGGGCCAATTTGGCACATTTACAATCCCAACCAACGTACACTAATAAGAAGTATTTGTACAAAATTTCAAATGGCTAGCTTTACCCCTTCGAAAGATAGAGTGCTTTCGACAGACAGACGGACGGGCATGGCTAGATCGACTTAAAATGACATGACAATCAAGAATATATATACTTTATGGGGTCTTAGACGCATATTTCGATGTGTTACAAACAGAATGACGAAATTAGTATACCCCCATCCTATGGTGGAGGGTATAAAAATAATATATTTCCATATTTTGTATAGCCTAACTGTCCCGCCTTTTTGTTCGATAACACCCATTGAAGTATTCTACATTCTTAAAATCCTTAATGTCATCTGCTTTCCAACCATATCCATCTAAGCTAAACAATTCAAGATCTTTTGAGAGCATACAGTTTACCAATGGGATTATTATTATAATTTACGGGGAAAACTAAAGGAAATTAAAGATTCTGAGTTCCATACAAATCTCTTTAATAAATTACAACAAAAGAAACGGGTATGAAAATGGAAACAAAAAAAATAATAATATCACTGTAACCAATAAAACTGGAAATTTACATAACCACGCCCTTTATTTCATAAATCTGTCTGGAGATAATCCTGTTTATTTAGCAAGCTGTAACGAATGACATGGCAAGGGAAACCCTTATTACAAAATACAAATTCGTTCGATGGATGAAGGATAAAAACTATTAGAAATAGCAATTAGGCTTAAAACTACCGAGGCAAACACACAGACACACATGCACACTTACGGCAAAAAGCAAAAAGATATGTATGAAGGGGGTTGGAGTAGAATATTATCAAACCTTCATTTTGATATATAGCCGTTAAACATAGTGTTGTTGTTGCTGCAGTTACTCTTTGGTTGTTGTACAAAAATCGTTTCAAATACATGCATGAGCATGTATGTGGAGACAGCACAGGATATCTCACATAAAGCCGAGAGTGGAGGATAAGAAGACCTAAACAAATATAGGCTTAAAGCCTAAAAATAAATATAAATCATAAGCATATGGATATGGATAGACGGCCGAACGAACAGATAAATGAATGGTTGGGTGAACGCATTGGCTTATAATGAGAGAATGCCACCGACCAGTGTGGCACAACCACAAGCAACAGCAAAGGGCCAGCCAACCTTGTTGATCCTTCCATTCTGATACCAATGTCGTCTGGTTGGTCTAGCAATATAAACACAATAAACGAGTTTTTTGACACTATTGTGTAAAATGAATTCAAATAAACATTTCGGGTTTCTTCCAACATTTAACTCGGACACTATTTGTTTAGTGCAAAATAATGTTGAAATTTGTTTTTGAATTTTCCCTGTTTGGCCTGGGATTGAAGTGAACCATCGAGGAAAACAAATGCATACAAACCAAGCGACACCAGTCACCACGTTGACTGTTGTCAGGTAAATGCTGGACAAATATAAATAATCGAAAAGGTTGTATGTGTTTTTGGAAATGTCTGAAAGAACCACTCCTTGCCATAATATTCGTATGGTGTTAAGTCAATGAAAGTGAAGCGAGTTGGAATTGAATGTATGTATTATCTTTAGTGTAGCTTGCATTAAGCAACAACTATTTTCTACCTTGCTCCTCAATGTAAAAACAACAGAGATGAGAACTGTACTACTCTAATGAAGATGTAACATTACAACAACGGCCCCCATGGCCAATATGCCAGTTTTCCATATCTATTTGTTGTTTGAAAGGTTGTTCTTCGGTTTTGTGTTTTGCTTTTCATTTCAAGTTAAAACTGGCAACATGTGGCATTGTCTTTTTCTTACAAAAAAAGGTACATCAAGCTGACTTTGCTCTCTTTCTCTCTGCTCTGCCACTCTGGTTATGATGATGACGATGATGTTCTTTAGGGTACGACGATAGGGTTTTCTTTTTATAGTTTTCTTAGTTTTCTTCCATCACCTCTTTCGTTGTATTTAGCTTTCTTGAACAATTTCCTTCTTAAAAATACCTGTTTTATTGTGTGTGTGTGTTGACATGACCACTCTATACTATGGTACTTTATTCAGTTCGTAATACCTTTGCTCATCATACTTTCTTATGAGTTGTTTCGGTTCGTGTCTCAAGAGAAGACCGTTACTTAAAAGTTAAGCAAGTAAAGCCCTACCTAAAATGACGGATGGCATTTAGCGAATGTGTATTGCAATAAGTGGTGTGTGAGTGGCTTAAAGTTATATTCTAGGTTTCATCATTTCATTTTCACCTTGTTCTTTGTTGATTCGGCCAAGTCATTGTTACCAAAGCAACAAAGCAAATAAAACAAAAGTAGTTTTTTTTTCTTACATTGTGAGGAGGGAGTGTACAAGCGTGGGGTAATTTTACTAAACAAGTTTTCTCTATTTGAACTCTGCCATAATATTTCTTGCCTTTTTTTTTTTTTTTTGATTTCCTATGAATTCAATTCAAATTTCCTATTTTTATCCTTTTTCTCGTTGGAAAAGCCTCAAAACAACGTAAATATATGTGGCGCAGAATTTGAATTTTCCCAATATTCTTAGGTTAAACTGAGTATTCTGTTAAGTATTTCGAGAGGAATACTGTCAATATCAATATAAAAAACGTCGAGGAAACGTTGTCTGAAAATCGGCGGAAAAGTATTACTCTGTTTAAAGTACGAAAAATGGCACAAAACTATTATAGTGGCAACACTTGAAACTATTGCCGGCATCTTTTTAGTTTGATTTATTGGTTTCAAAGGTTCGTTTTTCTTTATATATTTGAGAAAAAAATATATATAAAATAGAGAAAACAATAAGTGCAGATAAAGAAATATGTTTTGGTATGGGAACAAAAACATTTGATTGCAGTCAAATTCCGCTCGCGAAACTATTAAAAATTTCAACGGTTATTCCGAAAGCAGAATAGAATACCAACCCTTAGGTTGGGTTAGATAAGGTTAGTTGAAAACAGGATGGAGATTAATCGGCCCCATTACACTATAGAGCGTGGTTTGTTATGCGCTCTAAATGCTACAAAGTAATCTCGAAAATATCCAAGTCCCTAATAAAAAATCCCTAATTTTCTGCATAAGTGCACTCGTAGTCCTATGTGTGCCATTATGGTACAAAAAGCTATGCTAATCTTCTTACTTGGAGGCCACCGTAGCGCAGAGGTTCGAATCTTGGCGAGACCATCAGAATGAATTTTCAGCGATGGTTTTCTTCTCCAAATGCTGGCAACATTTGTAAGGTATTATGCCATGTAAAACTTCTTTTCATAGAGGTGTCGCACTGCGGCACGCCGTTTGGACACGGCTATAAAAAGGAGGCCCCTTGTCATTAAGCTTAAACTTGAATCGGACTGCACTCATTGATATGTGAGAAGTTAGCCCCTGTTCCTTAGTGGAATGTTCATGGGTAAAATTTGCAATTTTTGATCTTCTTACTTCCTTTCAGTAAGAGCTTCGTCTTCTCAAGATCCTGGTCATCCCATAGGATTTTCGTCGTCCCACAGACCATTTCACTGTTCCACAATGCTATATGTGCGTTCGTGGCCCAAGCCATCAATTCGGACTGCTTCGCCCCGAAATGCTTGGAATCAATCAAAAAAAAACTTGACGGCAGTCCTCTTGCCTTCGCGGCCAAATCGTCTGTTCTATCATTCCTATGCTATGGCCCCGCACCCAAACAATGCGGATCGTACCCTTCCAAAACACATTAAAAGCGATCAAACGTAATTGATTAGGGCAATTTATATACCCCCAAATAATTTTGTACAAAATCGATAGAAAGCTTCTACAATTCGATAATATTGGGAGATGAATTAGTTTACACCGTGACTCATATGCTGGAATTAGATGATCAAAGTGCAAACAAGGCAAAATTTATAAATTTAGGTTGCACTCTTTCAATTATACCAATTGATAATTCAGACGAAGGGTTCCAAATGATTTGTGCATATTCTAATTTAGAGCGGACAAAACATATGTATAAAGTTTAACGGACATACGGATCAGTGAAATATGAAGAATGGTATTTGGTTTGGTTTGACCTTAGGTAAGATTAAATCAATATGAGATTTAAAAGAAAGTTTCGAATCATAATGACTTGCTTAAGTCTATTATCCTTGATATAATGTACTCTCCCAAAGCAATCATGGAAGCACTTGTCAATATTAAGACATAGTTTGTCCATCTCACACCACTTAACTAAAGAGAAAAGATCGCATTGTAAGAGAGTGGCGTCTTATAAACTATCAACTCGTTTCAAAATTTTTATATCATCTGCGTATAGCAGGCATATTGAGTAAGAAATGACAGAGCAAATATCATTAATAAAAATGTTGAAAAGCAGGGGCCCAAAGACAATGCCTTGGGGAACGCCCGAAGTACATAAGTATGGGTATGAAGAATAACCATAAATTCTGATTTTGTAAAATCTTTCAGTTAAATAGGAAGTCATCTAAACTGGGACTTTATGTCCTGTCATTCCTTTAAACTGGTTCGCAATCTAATTGAACATATAAAATTAAAACGAGCTTAAGATCGCCTTTCGTATCACTAAAGTCTTCTATATGTCAAATTTTTGTGAATCCTTTGTTTTTCTCTCAACAGTATTCTTCTCAAAGAAATTTCACCTAGTTTTTCAGTAAATTCCTCAATATTCTTAGGATTTTTGAAATCCCGTTTCCGTGGCTTTAGTTGCCGGTTTGTTGGAAACACAGTTTGCAGTTTTGATCCGTTTGTATACCTATGAAATGGACATTTTGGAAAGTTCCCCTCTCCTGGGTTTAAAAAATAACCAAATAATCGTCAACAGCGACCGCTCTTTCGGTTATACAGTAGAATTAAATTCAAATGCATGCATCCCATTATCTGTGGGAAATGCGGGCTTACTGACAAATTTCCTTATTTGCATTTTCAGAGTGAAAGATTCAATTGAATAAATGCGGGCTTTATAACATAAAATGGCACTAACTTCAAAATCAATCTATGGAAACTACATTAACACAAAAATATTTTGTCAGATAAATTCCATAAACAGTACTAAAACTTGCGAATTACGTTGTTGACTTTTTTACAACCTCATATCCCTGTATAATATTTTCATGAGTTTTTATTTAAAATTAGATAAAATCTTACATATAAGGCGATTCGTTAAAAAAACCTCGCTCGCAAAATGATTTAAAAAGTTTTAAGAAAAAAATAATTTCAAAGTGTTTTTTGTGTGACCTTTTTTAAGAGAATAGGTGTTTTATAGGCAAAAGTTTCATTCATTCGTGCAAAAATAATTTGTGCGAAAAAAAAATCAAAAAATCATCACCCTAATGAACAAGACCCCAAATTGACTTGTCGGGTAGAAACGTAGTGTGATGACTTTTATTCAACTTAGTTTCTCTGCATCGTATTTTGATGAGTTTTTATTTAAGCTTATAGAAAATCTTTAATATAAGGTAATTCGATAAAAAAAAGTAGCAGCGTGCTAAGTTCGGTTGAGCCGAATCTTATAAACCCTCCACTATGGATCGCATTTGTCGGGTTGTTTGCGCGGTATCTCTTTTTAGGCAAACAAAGAATTCGGACCATAAATGACTTGAATGCTGAAAATTGTAGAAGTTTTTGTGTAATATTTCAATCCATTCGGATAAGAATTGCGCCTTGTAGGGGCTCAAGAAGCAAAATCGGGAGATCGGTTTAAATGGGAGCTGTATCAAGCTATAGATCGATTCAGGCCATATTAGACACGTATGTTGAAAGTCATGAGAGAAGCCGTTGTACAAAATTTCTGCCAAATCGGATGAGAATTGCGCCCTCTAGAGGCTCAAGAAATCAAGAGCCAAAATCGCTTTATATGGCAGCTATATCCGGTTATTGGAAATCATAACAAAACAACTCATGCAAAATTTCAGCCAAATCGGATGAGAATTGCGCCATATAGAGGCTCAAGAAGTCAAGACCCAAGATCGGTATATTATATGGCAGCTATATGAAAACATGGACCGATTTGGCCCATTTACAATCCCAACCGACACACACTAATAAAAAGTATTTGTGCAAAATTTCAAGCGCCTAGCTTTACTCCTTCGACAGTTTGCGTGCTTTCGACAGACAGACGGATGGACACGGCTAGATCGACTTAAAATGTCATGACGATCAAGAATATATATACTTTATGTGGTCTCAGACGCATATTTCGAGGTGTTACAAACAAAATGACGAAATTAGTATAGCTTCATGCTATGGTGGAGGGTATAAAGAACTCGTGCTCAAAACGATTTAAAAAATTGCATTTCAAAGCGGTTTGTGAGTGACCTTTTTCAAATATTTAATTGGAATACATTTTATTTTGCTCATTAATAGGCAATAGTTCATTCATTCGTGCAACAGGAAATAATTTTTGAGAAAAAAGCTCAAAAAGCCATCACCCTAATGTATACTTAGTACTAAATACTAAGGTAATATGTATATCCTATAACATTGTCCCAATATCAATAACCATTTGCATATATATTAACCTTCTCCCCCTTCAATATATTTCGTTGTGCATACTCGTACTTCCTTTACTTCCCTTTTTGGCCAAAAATATTTCTTATTTTCCGCATGAATAAGTTTGACTTTATGCTTCATGGTCATGTTTCATTGCAAGTATTTAGAAATTTTTGTTCAAAATGCCATAAAATTTATTTAAATTTTATTAGCAAAGTGATATTGATTCTGAAGAATTTTATGCAGTTTTACTTTCCCCCTTTTTTAAATTGTCGTGCTTGTAGAAAATGCCACCCTTTCTTTATGTTTGATGGACATGTTTACAAGCCAAATTTGAATAATGTCCAATATGTTGAATGTTTATGCTTGAATGGGATTTTAAGTAACAAAATTGGTTATTAAAAATTGCATTTTATTCAAATATGCTACAACATGGACACAATGTTCCAATATTGTCCTCTTGTTGGATCGATTTTTATACATTGACAGATGTTTGCTGTTTATTCGTTTCAATAGAATTTTCTATGAAAATCAAAATTTTGAAAAACATTACATCTTCCCTCTCCACTGATACGTAGAAGATGGTGTAATACTTCTTAGAGATAGGGAATCGAATCGGATATGCAGAAAGGCCGAAAGGGTGGTAGAGAAAGCATACGACTGGGTCATACCTTGCGGTCTGAATGTTAACCCAAAGAAAACTGAAATCTGCCTGGAAGACAAAGATGGGCCAATTGGTCGCACTACGTTTTCCCAACAGAACGATTTCCATATCATACAAGATCAAGTACTTAGGACTGATCTCAGAAAGAAAACTGAACTGGAAGTATCATATACAGAAGCTTACAGAGAAGACTCAAAGATGTTGAGCTCTGTATAGACGAGCCGTGGGCTTAAAATAGGTCTTAAATCCTAAAATAGTCCGCTCGCATTACAGGAGCTTGGCCGGAACAAAACTAACTTACGGTTCATAGAACATGTTATCTTGGCATAGGCGTTGCGATGAGGAACACTTAGGGTACTGGAGACTCTACGGCCCATAGACATACAGGCCAAGTACGAGTCGGCGACTGCGGCTATGAGGCTGTAAGCGATAGGAGAATGGATAGGGGATAGTAGCAGGTCATACCACTGCGGTGAATGGGATGGAAAAGGCTTCGGATCGGATACCTGTTACGAAAATTGAGACCGAATGCGAGGTGTAATCCCACATTCCCTTCTTAAACAGGTCACTATATATGCCTGGTACAGCCGGCAAGCTTTTAGAGCGACTTATAAAGCCGCGACTCAAGGACTCCATCATTAACGGAGGTAGACACTCAATGAGACAATATGGCTTCCGGGCAGGAAAGTTCACGATCAGGATTCTGATCTATAACTCTCAAGATGGAATATGTGAATTTGAGGTAACATCAGAAGTAGCACAAAGCTTCATACTTGGACCGGATTTTCGGAATGCCAGCTATGACGAATACTGCCAAAATGGTAGGAGATATGAGATATGTTGACGAAATCGCTGCAGTCATAATGGCAAGAGACACGGAAGGTCCATAGCAAAAACTATGGCAGATGATACTAAGGGCAAAGGATTGGCTAAACTCCCACGGCGTAAAAATTGTGATGCAGAAGACGGAGTTGCTACTCCTAACGAAGAAAATATCCCAGTGGAAATTGGCTAAACTCCCACGGCGTAAAAATTGTGATGCAGAAGACGGAGTTGCTACTCCTAACGAAGAAAATATCCCAGTGGAAATAATTACGCTCACAGACGACATACTGGTGGAGACCAATACACTAGATACAAAGCGGACTTATGTGGAGCATATGCGGAATGTCGTCGAAAGACGTAAGGAACTGGGTAATATTTCGAAGGATGTTGGTGAACGAGATGAACTGGTGTAGAGTATAAATGCGGAATTCCGTGCGCAAGCACTACGAAGATGATATGAATAATCCCCAAATAGAGGGCCCAAATCGTAGTAATGCGAAAGCCGTTTCGTGGTGGAACTATCGCCCGGCATGACACAGGGGGTTTTTTAAACCGGTACCGTTTATAACAACTAAGTCCGGCATAACCTGTAACTGCATGTTCATCGCTATCTCATTCGGCTTCGGTACACGAAGATACTCGATCTTAATTCATTACTGTCGCTTCAGCTTGAATTTTGTGGTCGATTGGAAACCATTGACTACTCAAGTATACGAGCAGAGCATGCGTCCGTAACTGCGGACATTTTGTCTGCTCCGATACCATATGGATATGGTTGTTGCGTCATCAACCACTTATAATTGCTGACTACTTGGATGACTTTAATTAGCTATGGCTTTGGACCTATGTGGGCGATCAATCACTTTCGTTTATTTAATTTTTATAACAATGTATAAATTCGATCCTAATGAGCGTACTTAATGATGATTTCGATTGGGCAAAAAAATTTAGCATTTTTTCGACATGTTGCACTGAAATCGAAATTTTGTGTTCGTTTGTCCAAAAAAATTTTATGTAACCACCGGGTTTAGTGTTCGTTTGTAATAGTGTTGCCTACAGAGAGTGCACAAAATGTTGCATTCTTTACACCGAGCCAAGTCAACGGTGGAGAATGTCGCACTTAAAATCAGCGGTTTTCATTCAAGCAAATTTTTTTTTAGACAGAAGAAGAAGAAGACAAAATTTGTTGAATATTTGGAAAAAGCGCCAAAATATTAATAGTAAATATATAAAAATGGAAAAAGTGAACGAGTTTTATTTAGCTAACGGCAAAGACGAGGATGCGGTTTTTATCGTATTATGTGGTCGAAATGACTACACATGGACATGTTTGATTGAAAATGCAAAAAGTGTAACACTACGAGAAGTTTGGGGCGACATTTGCAAAATATTGTCCCGCATAAGTGCTACATTAGTGTAACATTTTTTTCAGAACCGAAATCACCATGAATATGATTTCGTTCTCCTACACACATGAACGAAAATTTCATTTTTATTCATGTGCATGCACAATCATCTGCTAGGATTATTATTTCGCTCAAGACATGATATGACACGACAAATTTGAATCAAGCATACATACTCTTCAAACGCATAGGTCGTTTGGTCTTTTACCATGACAGAGCATTTGTCCCATTAGCCGCAATTTTGACAGAAAAGCCATTTCGTTTAGAATATTAGTAAGCAATCAAGAATATACATTCCTTAAGGTTTTTACAAGACTACAAAAATTTTCATTTAATTTGTTGGTAGGCATTCCAATGTGATTGCTTGGATAACTTGCACCGTCGTCATTTTACTAGTACTGCTAGGTTGGTATGTCATGCACTTTAATCATGGCCTCAATAACAATAGTATTGCCATCTATTTGTTAAAAACAAAATTAAAAAGAAAAAATAATTGGCACCTATCATTTTTTCTTGTTTACATTTATTTTTTAAGTTTCAACAAGCTTGAAATGATGCAAAAAACAACACAAAAATTAAAACATTTTTTACAAATGGCGACTTATAAGCCAGCTGCATGTCGCTTTTGTTTAGACTCCAATCAAAAAGTGTCGAAAAGGGCGGGTAAGAAGAAACGTTCGCTTATTGTCGACAATGGTAACCTTGTTGATTAAGCACTTTGGCGTTTATATGCTTCTTTGCGCCCAAAACGAAAAAAGTTAAAGAGTTCTGTTTTAAGAGTTGAAAACATAACGAAAACCAACAAGAACAACAAATTGATTTTTCAACATTTAACCAGTTAATTGTAGCTTTGTAGGTACTTTCGTCAAAAGCAAAGAATGCAGTTTATGCCTGAAGTGGAATATTGTTTTTTTTGTATTGTTTGTATTGTTTTTTTTTGTTTTCAAAAAAACATTTTGCGGAAATCATAACCCTGAAACCTTGATACACTTTCATTTGCAAATCGAGTTATGTACATATGCACTCTGCCGCATGATCGCTTTGGCCCCCTTTTTTGGTGGTTTGAGTTGTTGAGTGCCCTAAGACCGAGAGGGAGAGAGAGAGCACGCGAGCACCCTATACCAATTCATGCAACTTCCCATAATGAAGCGTGAAAAGGTTGGGCTGAAAGGTTTATTATTGTTAGCCTTTGTTGTGCCAGCGAGTGTAGATGTTCGCTATGGTAGCCTAAGGGGAAGGGGGAAGTTTCATTTGGCTTTTTTAGCATGCATATTTGGCATGCATTCTCTCTGCATGTTTGTTTGTTTTTCACACAATGGTAACAGCCAGTCATTCATCCTGCGACACCGGGTCGGTTGTCGTCGTCGTCGCCGCAGACGTCATGGTGCAGCCATTCGTTTTTTCTTTATGTCCTGTTGTTTTTTTCTATTTTGCTGTTGTTACCTTATTATGAAGTACCTTGTAATTTATATGGTACGTATGTATGTATAAGTGCCGTATAGGCTTGTTTTTTTGTTTTCTATGCCGCTATTATTTGTTATGAGTGCGTAGGTTTGTATATTTAAAAAGTACACTCTGTGGCAAATGTGTGCAAACCACAAGTAAAGTTGTAAACTTAAGGCTCTATTACACGGCGTGTAGTTGTCTTATGACATGACAAATTTAGCACATCTGGAATTGTACATGTAGTGTGATACAAACGAAACTAACATATGAAAATCACTTTTCAAAATAGCATATGTAATTTTATTTTTTTTTATAAGAGCGTGCTTTTTTCCTTCAGTCAAACTGTTTTAATAAATTTTTGATCAAACCAGTTTTCTCACAACTTTAAACATTAATACTCATAAAAACATAAGCTTTTGCTCAAATTTTAAGGTTATGTCATACGAAAATACCATACAGGTGTGATAACAAAAATGATAAATCGTATGTAAATTGACAATTTTGACAAACATTTTCAATTACATGTTAATACAAAAAGTGGCATGTCATAAGACATATACAAACCGTGTAATAGCGCCTTAAGTGAAAAAATGCAGTGAACAACTGGCTATTTCAAGGTATATTAACCCATTAACGCCTGACCCTCGATTCCCTTGTCCAATTCTGATGAAATTCATTATTTCATTCAATATTTAGAACATCTCTTAGACGTACATAGGTAGAGATTTTGGAAAAATAAAATGTTCTTTTTATTTCCTAAGCCACTATGTTTTTACCAAAAAAAATCTTTTTTTAATATTACAAGACCATTTAGAGAGGAATAGTGGATATTAATAACTTTGACATAAAATCGCATCTGCTGTGGAAAAAAGTAAGATTTTTTTGTATAGAAACTATCGAATGCAACAAGGCACTAAAACGGTTTCCAAAAATCTCACTCCTAAGAATTTAGTTTTGTGTTTTTTCACACATTTATTGATCATCTGCCATCCTACCGGGACGTATCTCTTGCGAAAACTGGACATTGCCATAATAAGTGATCCAATGTCTTGTCGTCCCTGCACGTGTCCTAAATACAGTCTCGATAGCCGCACCCATTTAGTGGCTATGTGACTCCTGTTGATGTTGAAGATCGTACTAGGCTCATTCCTATTGGCCCCCGGTATCAGCAAGTGAAGTTGGGTTAGGTAAGGTAAGAATGGCAGTCCTATACAGACTCACTTAGACAATTTTTAATTCCATTGTGATACCACAGTAGCGACAGATCAAAGCTTTTGGTGGGAATCGAACCCACGACCCCTACACTGGTAATCCAACCACCCTACCAACTCGGCTACCGGGGCGCCAGCAAGCCAGTGAAGTTACACCTCGCCTTTATGCCTTCGCCGAAATTGATATAACTATAGTTTTGTACGCGAGTGTATATTCCCATTGTTTCCAAAACTGAAACACGTTACTGGGCTTGATTGGGCTTTAGCAGCCCGGTGATATGGATTCGTTATGGGGTTTTGTTTTGTTTGTCGTCCTTTCGCCTTTGTGCTTGGTGGGATTTGTTTACATTAGTTGCAAAACTGTTTGCATTAACTGCCGGGCGCTGCTTTTTTGTAATGTTCTCCACTTTCATAATAAAAAAAAAAACAGAGATCTATTTTTTGGCGTGACTGAGAGTATGTGACACCGAAAGGACTGGGCGCACCAATGGACAGACAGGCAGACATCATAAAGTCTAATATAAACGAGCACTCTTCTTGGGCGTGTGTGTTTGTTGTGTTTTCAGATCCTTTTTGTATGGTCACATTGTTGGGTTTTTATGGCTTGCAACACCACCTCTACACACCACACCATATCACCACCCATAATTTCTGGGGTTTTGTTTTATTATTTTTTGTTATATGCGCTTCTTTGCTGCTTGAGTACATTTTCAAGATTGCGGAAGCAAATTGCGCGTGCTAAAGTTGTCGAATCCTTAAAAACCATATCGTCATCATTTACTCCCTTTTTGGTTAGACCTGTACTTCTACATGAATGGAGGACGATGGCGGTGTAAAGGAAAGTATTTGTGCACACATACAGAAGACATTCCCATACGATAGTCTGCCTGCTCATACGAGAAGTACGAGACATGTATGAGGCAGACTTTGCTAGGCCTAAGAAAACTTCAAAAAGGTTCGTCTCTTGTTTGTCACAAAAATCCATCCATACATCCGTCCGTTCGTCCTTCCTTCCTCCGGTTCCTGTCCTTGCAGCAAGCGAGACTGTCAACAACACCAAACTTACACAAAGGACATGACGACATGACAGCATATAGAAAGTGTGAAACTTCTCATTTAAGTACAAATATCTTGGTCTGACTTTTTGTTGTTGTCTTTTCCTAACGAATGTGTGCTTTTTTGAATACCTTCAACAACAAGAGGTAGAGGTTGCATCGTAAAAGCGAAGTGATTTGATGGGGAAGCAGAAAGTTTATTTAAGCCCTTGATTGTTGTGATGATTGTCTATGGCAACAGCAAGAGCAACATTAACTTCAATGCTCCAGCCATCCCATCCCATCTCATCCACTCACTTGCTTTACTTTGGCATTGTCAATAACCCTCCTCTCTGGCTCAATCGCTAGCCACCTCGTTGCCAACCCATAACAACAATCCTTTCTCATTGTCCTTCAAAACGGGCACACGCCTTTTTAAACCTTTAATCTCAAGCACATTTAACGGCTGGTTATCGTTTTCACATTGCTTTTGATTTTTACCCAAAGATAACCGTCCGAACGGCCGGTAGGCAGGCAGCACCGTAAGGATGGTGCAGTTACACTCTGTTCCATGTTTAATCCTTGCCAAAGTCATCTGCTGCGAGAAAATTCCCATAAATTTAAATGACTACATTTACAATTGTTTACATAAAAAGGCCGATGTGTATCAAGGGATTTGCTTAACAAAAATATTGCATAAAAAATCACCCCCATTTTTGACAAAAATGGCTGCATATCAAGATCAAGATTTGAATTTAACTTTGGAATTGATTTTTACACGAATTTTTTCACCCATGGGAATTTTTTGAAATTAAAATGGTAATAATCCTCGTAAACATTTTTAGATAACCATCTTGACGAGCTGAGAAGACATGGTAAAATTATGTAGGAAATAAAAAAGGAAATAAACACGGAAGGTTTTTAGACATCAAATGCCAATTACATGAACAAGGGGAAAGAAAATGGGAGAAATTAAATCTTTATGGAAAAAATTGAAATTAAAGAAAACTAGCCCCCGCTGCGCGTTTTTTACGTTACGGGGAACATAATTTCCTTTGGTTTATATGCAAATAATTTCAATTTGATTTTCTTATTGTTCCGATTGGCTTATGTCTATGTACTACACTTATATACTTTCTTTATAAGACCCACAATGTGCTGATCTGTTCGCTTCACCCTTTCAGGGGAGCTTCGGGTGGCCCCTAACACTTTTGTAAAAAAATTTTATTTCAGATTTGTTCTTCATTTTCAAAGATCTATTATTTGGAACTAATATTAATGCGATCGATCTAAGAGGTCTGATCTAAAAAAAAGTGCGAAAATCGAACATACGCAGCGGTTGAAAATAACGGTTATTTTTTTATTAGACCTCGTATATTTCCGATGACCACTGTCATCCTTAAACTTGGCTCCAAATTTTAATATCAGATTCATATACTTCTCCCAAATATCTTTAATTTTTAATTGTCCCGATCGGTCTACATGGCAATTTGGATTTTTTGGGGGACAGGGATGTGGAGGCCCCCTGACTATTGGTGCCGAATTTTTATATCAAACTAGCTGGCCCGGTGTGTTTCGAAACACCCCAAAGACCTTGTTTTTAAATAAAATTGAATTTTGAAGCCTTATAAGTACTATAGAAGATTCGAGAGTTTTAAAGTTTCACGGTTCCCTCCTGTATTACATTTGTATGTATGATTCGTTCTCTACACTCAAAGTCAAATATTTTGTGCAAGCCCTCAGAGATTTGGTCGCTAATAATATTGTAAAATTCATACTCTAATTTCAAGCACCTTTCATTTGATTCTCATATTGTCCCGGTTAACCTGCATATACGTTTTGGCGAGTTTTTCTGGGTTATTTTGAGGGTCATTGGGGTAAAGTGGTCGAATTTAGAAACCAAATTTGTTTTCTACACCCCATCACCTATCAACTGAGTCTCATTTAATTCTATTAGCACGATAGAACTACATAATCGTTTAAGGGGCCTCTGAGGGAGTGAAATTTTTGGGGGAACGGCGGCCCATTTTGTTTGCCTCTTTATGAAATCATATTCGTACTTCATTCATTGGGTTGGGCGTTCCCCATAGTAACCTGATCGCCCATTTTGGATTTGTTTTCGTGTTACTGTAAAAAATTTTGGATTTTGAGAAAAATTTTTTCTTTGTTTTTTTGAGCTATAAAAAATTTTCAACTTTTGACAGCCATGACCCTATATGATGAGAAAATTTTTATTTATATAAGGATACCTATTTCCTAACTGCTAGAAATTTTCTAAGACAGCTCTCTTCATGGGTATTTTTCTAAAAGGGAATGCAACTTATATATATGGCCTGGAGATTCAAATCAACCGTGGATCTGCTGGACCGTGTACAGAAGAGATCGGTTGCGTTGACTGCAACCAGTAGGTATCCCTTGAACATCTATGTAAGGTGGTTTGTCTGACGCTGTTCTATCGGTACTTTTATGGTGTGGGTGTTCATCTGATATTCATGTTATTATTTCTGATGTAAGGATGTTCGTCACAAACACTAAACTTTCCAGGAACTCACACCCGTTTGTAGTTGATTGCCCAGTGGACCGGCCAATGCATTGTGGAGAGAATTCCCATTTCGCACGAACCGTTCGTATATGGAATCGATTTCCGGCTAATCTCAATAAACACTTAACCTCCGCCCCACCACCGCTCTCCAATTCGTAAATTCCATTCCCCAACCCAATGCACTACATATCATAGTAGAGTTGGCAAAATGTCGATGACACTATCGTTATTTTAGATTTTGGCTGAATATCGACCTATCGAAACTATCGGAAAAGTTACACTATTTGTAAAATTGAACAAAAAAATTGTTATCCGGTGGCGAATGTATCCCAATCATACATATTTTAATCGTCTTTCTTGTTGAGTATTTCAAGTATCGTTCGAATTAGCCCTTAACATTATAGCGGCACTATGGAGGGCGCAATTTTTAATCAGATTGGGCTAAAATTTTAATTTTCATTTTAAATATAGGTGATAGGAAATAAACTAATTCACCGGGGACATCTACTGCGTGGTGGTAGATAAGAAAAAAATCAGCTAATGTCGTGATACACTGACGTTGCCATAAAATTTGACAACAACATTTTGAATATTCTGCGCAGTGATAAGCGTAGACCACCCTCGAATGTTGCAGATCTCTCTACGAGATGGCTGAACAGTTCAAAATTCACCTGTTCTGGATGCCGGCCCACAGAGATATCCCAGGGCACAGTAAAGCGGAGGAGCTTGCGAGACTAGGAACTACCCTACACATTCCAGGGACACTGTGGGTATGCCTCTAGCGACATATAAGCTAAGTTTTCAGGGCCAGGCCCGAAGAGCAACGAATGATAGATGGTCACAAGGAGGGGCTGTGAGCATTCCAAAACTATGTGGCCTCATCTAGACTTGAAGAGGTCTACTGCTTTGCTGTCATTGGCTAGAACAGACGTCTCAGTCGTTGTGTCCGTCACGACAGATCACTGTCTAATCGAAAAACATGCTGACAGACTGAAGGTTGCCAGCAACGACTTTTGCAGAAGCTGCGAGAACATCGAAGAAGAAGAGACTATAGAACACTTTCTGCGTGTGTATCCCGCACTAGCAGTTAGAAGGAGTTTCACTTTAGGTTCTCATGCCTTTGAGAACCTGCCTGTTTAGCGGATGTGAACATTCGCAAGTTGTTGGGCTTTTCGAAAGCGCTCTAGATGGTTCAACGGTAGGAACTGGAAGGCATCTACCTTTTTCTGTTCCTGTGGTATCACAATGGACGAAAACGTCTAATTGAGTCTGATGGCAGGTTGCCACTTAAACTTAACTTAAGTGTAGACCACGGGAACCAAATTTTTTCACGTCCCTTGGTCATAAGCGGTATTTATTCTTTTAAATATTTTAGCCGGTTAAAATGAGGCAAAGTTATTTCATCCGTCAATACCAACCAAAGTTTGAAATTTATGCGAAAAATTTAATGGATGTGAACATTGTATTCTTAAAATGTGTGCCAAACTAAGTACTGACTCTTTTCCTTAATCCATGGCATTCAGTTAAATTCATTGGGAGTAAATTGGGAGTTTTCTTCTCCATTCCGCAATGATTTTGAATTCGATTCACTACATTTATAAGTTGATAAAATATTCTACCTATAAACACCATCAGTTAAAAATAATAAAAAAAAAATTGTCTATTGAGTACACCGTGGCTCAATGGAAAAGAAAATATCACCACTTTTCTCACAGTTCTCTTATCTTAAAAGAAAATAAACACACGAATTTAAGTGCAACACTTCCCAATTAGTATAAGAAAAACAGGAACCGTATACCAAAAACAACACATTTTCAAGGCAATCGATGATAAACTAACAGGTGCAAACTATATTATTTCAATATGTAACCTTTTCCCTCCCTTTTTCCCATTTTATCTATTTTTGTTTTATCCATAATGTTTTTGTTTCATATTTCTCATGCATTCAATGTTCACTTTTCTTCAATTTTTCAACACCGACCTTTCTATAACATCGACTACCTGTTGTCGTTGGTATGGTAGGAAATGTGGCCGACATATAGGAGGAGTTTACCTATTTTGGCCAAAGTTAATTAGCAATTTTTTGTTAAGTCATGGCTATAGTTGGTTTCGAAGAGGAAAGAAAAACACAGTTGGTGTTTTCTTTTTTTTAAAAATTTGGTTACGCTCAATTTTTTATTATAGCCACATAGAATGATCTATTTTTCTCATGAACTTGTTGAAAATTGTTGGTCATTTGGGTATGTTAATGTAATGGCAAGGGTATGATGGAAGGATATTTTACATGGAGCTACCTTTGGGAGCAGGTGATTCTCGGAAATTAATTATTATGATGTACTATTATCTTTAAGAATTAGAAAAATTCAGCTGCTTTTCAAAGAAGTCATTGTTTTTCTGGGATGAATCCATGAAACTATAGTATGTTGAAAATCTTTGACCCTTTCATGATACTTGGAATGACTACTTTAAAAACCGAAAATGAATATGAAGAATTTTAAGCAGTAAATGCAAATAAAATGAAGTTATTGATATCAACACATATGTAGTTCAGACGACTTGGACGGAGAATGGAAGTTGACAACTATTGCTATGACGTACACCAGTATAAAGCAATGTCATTATATGTTATTTTGAATACTGATGTTATGTCTACATTTTCTGCACTAAACTCCATTCAGTACAGAGAAGTAACTTCTCTCATAGCAATTAAAAAATAATATGAGAAAGTAAGATCGGCAATAAACTCATATAAAGTCAAATTGTTGATATCAAAACATAAATTGTCCAGAAGACTCAATCACGCAGTGGAAGTTGACAACCATACCTGTTAAGGAAGGAAGGATATTTTACAGCTAGCTCCCTTTGGGATCGTTGATTCTTTTTATTAGAGAGAGAGGGAGATTATATATGGTGTACTATTTTCCTGATGAATGCAGCTGTTATTCTACATAAATTGTCAAGAAGACTCGGTCAGATGGTGGAAGTTGACAACTATAACTGTAACTACATAAGTTTTTCGCGTAGGTAACACTAAGTGTTGTCAGGTGCAATCTGACATTTCCATAGGGCAATCTGACATTACCATTTTCTAGTATAACGAACTTTAAACGTTTTGACCTACGACCATCATTTGTTTACAGTGACATGAAAAAATTAATTTGACCAAAAAAAAATTAAGATTTTCGTGCGACTATTTACCACAACTTTCGACGTGAATTATTACGACAAGAGTGGATTGATGTATGGGGTTAAAGCAACACCCTATACCAGTGTGCAAGACTGTTTTAATTAATTAAGTCGTAGGCGACGCTCGTTCAAAGTCTTATTCCCAGAAGGGTTTCCAAAAAACGGCCGTTGTATCAGAGAACATTGATGCTTTGCATGAACTTGTAATGCAAGATGCGACACACCGTGAGCTAGAGGCTATCACCACCTTATATTCGATATTGCATGAATACCTTACCGTAAAAAAGGTTTGTTCTCGTTGAATTCGGCACTTTCGCGGTACTTCAAAATACATTCAAAAGATCGTCACAGCGTCTAAGCGTATGACCCCCCAACAAAACAAAAATCGACCTTGTGGGTCCTCGAAGACGGGCCAAATCCTACAAAAGTTGTTCGTGAAGAAGCATTTCGAAGCAAACGGTCGCTTTTTTCTTCGGCAAAACCGGTCATGTGGCGACTGTTACGCTTGAGCAACGTAGGATGGTCAATTCTGAGTGACACGCCACATTTTAATTGCATAAAGTCGTGGGAAAAATTCGAAAACGAACAAGAGAAGACTTATCGCAATGTGAGCTCTCCCCATGCCAATGTGAGCTCTCACAGGTCAAAGCCTTTTTTCCACTAAGAAATAGGGTCAAACTTCTTACATATCAATGAGTGCAGTCCGCTTCAAGTTTAAGCTCAATAATAAGGAACCTCCTTTTTATAGCCGAGACCGAACGGCGTTCCGCAGTGCGACACATCTTTTGAGAAGTTTTTACATGGCATAGTAGCTCACAGACATCGCCAGCATTATAAGGGGATAACCACCACTGAAAATTTTGTGATGGTCTCGCTAGGATTTGAACCCAGGAGTTCAGCGCCATAGGCGGACATCCAAACCTCTGCGCTACGATGGCCTCCAACCAGCCTAAACATCGAATTGATGGGTCATCCACCGTACAGCCTTCATTTGGAACCCAACGATTTCTTTTTATTGCCGCGCATTAAGATAAAAATGCGTGGTCAATGATTTTCGTACCCAGAAAATGCTGTGGAAGCGTTCAATAACCATGTTTTGGAGGTGTCTTAATCGAAGTGGAAAAAGTGTTTCGCTAATTGGTTTGACCCCATGCAAAAGTGTATAAATCATACGGGAGGATACTTTTAAAAATAATAAAACCATTTTTGATGATAAAAATTTGCATTTTCATTATAAGGATGTGCTGTTCGATTCAAGTTTAAGCTCAATGATAAGGGGCCTCCTGTTCATATCCGAGTCCGAACGGCGTGCCGCAGTGCGACACATTTTGTTGAGAAGTTTTTACATGGCTTTTATACCAAACGGTACAGAACCTCACAAAGGTCGCCAACATTAGGAGGGAATAGCCACCGCTGAAAATTTTTTCTGATATTCTTCACCCAGGCGCTACGTGGTTTTAAACACTGGTAGTATGTCAAAAATTTCCTCACTTAAACACATTAAAGAATCGAGAAGAAACTTCACGCATGGTTATGAGTATTGCATAATTTAAGTTAATTTCAATCCTACGAGGCCACGAATTCTATATACATTGTGCTATTGCTGAACTGGTAAGGCGCAGGTGAATCTGAAGGTTCTAGTCTGGGGTTATAGTGAAATTTGTCGATTAAGTGATTAAGCTTTGCTGAGTCTCGGGCTATCAGGGGCGGGAAATGATGTCCGTGAAGAGTTTCCTGACGTCCGTGAAGAGTTTTTCAACCTAACATAACATTACCTTAGCTAAGTATCACAGAACTTAATGTATCATATTGTAGGATAAGCACGGAAGGACAAGGAGCTTTATATTTTTTCTTGCGTGTCGGTTCCAGTCTTTTCCATATGTCTGTCCGTCCATTCCAATCCTTCCTGAATTAAAAAAACTAACGATTCGGATCTGCAATATAGGAAAGAAGTGACTTCTATGTGTAAGGGCAGTCTGTAATGCAGGATTCACTAATAGAAGGTTAGGTCACATGCAAAAACACAAAGTGGATAGGCCCCATAAACATCATTAAGGATGTCAAATCTGACGATTGAAAATGTCATCATATAGGAGAAAACGTAAACAAAGAATGAATGTAAAAAGAGAACAAGTTGACATCCTCAATGCCAAGTACTGCCAAATATTAAAAAAAAACTATATCGGCTGATCGCTTGGCTTAACCTTATTCAGTGAATCCTGTCTGTAATGAATGAAGGAGTATAAATACGCCTGTTTACTTTCTTTTTTGTCCCCAGAAACAATTTTCAGTTTCCCCGTATATATATACTGTAAAAATTTCCTAATTTTTTTAGAGTTATAAAATTAGGCCAAGGAAGTTTCGTACCACAAAATATTAATTTTATTCCTTTGTTTAATTGATAATCTCAGGAGGCTAAATGCAAAGTCAGAAATCTGAACTGAAAGCACAAACTCAATAATTTAAAAATGATGAAGATTGGAAATAAATATGCATTCGATCAAAGAACAGCGGGTAACTTTTGTCATCTCAATGAGTGCTCTCCGAGTCAAGATACCTATTTTTTTTTGCCGAGTACCAAAGGCGTACCGCGGAGCAACACCACTAAACAAATCTCCAGCATTAATGAGGGATTAACTAGCACTGATTTTATAGCCAGGATTAAAAACTAGTGGTTCAGTGTCATAGACAGATATGCTAAACTTTGCGCCACAGTGGCCCTAAAAGAAGATAATAAAAAGTTGCCGTTACTTTTCCCACAGTGGCCCTAAAAAATGTAGTTAATCACCCTTTCCCATGAGAGAAGTTTACCTTTGCCTTAAACAAAGAAAAAAAATTTCACTTAAAATACAGCGCAACCATTAAAAATTAAAATTGGATCAAAGTAAGAACCATTTTTGTACAAAAAATAGTATTTCCCGTCCAAGGGGCCTAACTCAATATTGTTATTATATGTAAGTATGTATGTATATATTTCTTATTAACACATTTTTGTTATTTAAAAAAACTGCACATAGCCGTAGCCTTGGTTCTTGTGAAATTATTTCTAAAAAATATAAAAACAAACTTAAATAGATGTAGCTATTTACTTAGGTGTTTCTCAAAACAGTTTATAGACATTATATTTACATACAAACATGTATTTTTTAAGCATTTAAGCCAACAAAAAATACTGGTTTCAAAATCACGTTAAAATATTTTCAAGCTCTCATCGAAGCTAGCTTGGGTTTAAGTCTCTCATATACTCTCTGATAAGTCATCTTCGAAGAGACTAAGAGAGAGAGAGAGAGAGGGGTGAGTAAGAGAAAAAGTGTTTTGAAACGCATCACACATTGACAGGTAGGGTGAGTCAACTGTATTAACAAAAAAAAAAGCTTATAAACACACAATGATCTTGACTGTGCCCCATTTGCGCTACTCTACACTATACATGTTCTCAAATACAAAGACCCTATTTCCCCTTCGCTCTGGACAGGCATTTTTTCCTCTTTGTATTCATCTATGAGTACTTCATGATTTTTTGCCCCAGCATGTTCACTGACCCTAAAATTCCCTAGCTCTGGCGATTATTGTTTTACGAGTACGAGTATTTCAATGTTTTGGATAACTTTAAACTTACCTGTGGGTAAAATGGCGTTATTCTCACGACGCCAATTGATGGTTGGTGTTGGATAACCACTTGCATAGCATTCCATTTGAACTTCACTGCCTTCACTAGCCACCAGAGATTGTGTGGAATTGTCGGAGATTACGGGAGGACGTCTAACAGAGAGTTGAACATTGGCGCTGACTTTGTGCACCACAGACATCACGATTTGGCAGGTATAGGTACCAGCATCAGTCTCTTGGATATCTTTGATTTGTAGTTTGTACGTTGATGAATTGGGATCATAGCGCAGGGCGAAACGCGAATCTTTAATGACCAATGTGGAGCCTGTCGACAGGAAAACGGAATCGCCAGCATTTTTGGTCCATATCACAGGGTACTCGGAGGCATACTGCACCGAACAATCGAATTCTACGGTGCCTCCAACATCCTTAATCTGTTCTTGTGTGATGTATGAAATTGTGGGTGTTCGCTGAGCCTGCGTGCCTTCAATGAAGAACATTGCCAGCATCAGTGTGGCAAGGATAATAGTGGTCGGAAGGTGGACACATGATGACCGCAGCTGTGTTGAAATTCTTCTACTAAACGACATTTTTTTACAATTTGTATTGTTATTTTTCTTTTATTTATTTAAATTTGAGCAAATTAAATTTTTCTTCACAAGAAAAATATTGCACCACACCCTAAGCCCGTCGTCGTAGTTAAGAGTTTTATTGAATAAGAAACGCTTAATAATTTAATGCTTTGGCTTGATCTTATATTTGTTTTTTTTTCTTTTCTTTGTTGTTGTTGCTTTTGTCACAGTTGCGCGCGGACTGACAGCGAGACAGCTAAAGCTACTAAAACTGCGGCTGCTGCTGGTGCTTCTTAAAGAGTCAAGTAGATACTACTTAATTGTATTCAGACTTTGTTCTCTATAGATCTCCCCACATTTAATTTGATACTCCTCACTGTATCTCTCGGGAATTTATCTCTCTTTTTATTATTTGTCTAAATAACTGACATACAACACATATTCAAACTTCTATAGTTCTATGCTATTGGCACTCCGATTTAAGCCAAGTTTTCAAAATTCATACACTCTCTTGCTCTCATTTATGTTTAAAAAAAAAAACCAAAAGCACACACGTATACACTTTTCGTTTGTTGACTTCACTTTTTTACCGCTCTTTTAAGTATTCCGTTAACTCAAACTTGTACGTCTATGCCCGTTGAACGAAAAAATTCGAATGAATTCGCTGTGCTGTTCGAGTTGTAGCTAAGCTCAAATTGAATGGTTAAATGTTGTTGTGTTGTTAGCCGCCTATAATCTGTGTGTTGCCTGGCAAGAATGTGTGTGTGTGAGCTAGAGTTGTCATGTTAAAGATGGCGCTCAACCATAATGAATTGTGTAAGCGAATGCAGTAGGGATGGAACGACTTGTACTTTTTTCATAATGAGCAGCACATAGCATACCATCACTGGCAAGTATAGCACAAGCAGGCGAACATTTTGTGAAAACATTAAAAAATTTAAATAATCAGATCAATATAGACAAAATTTTCTAAAAAATATCTAATTTTTACAAATATTTAGTAAAAATTAAACTGTTGTGACAAAATGATTTGTATTAAATTAAAATTTTGACATTTTGATGAAAACCAAATAACATTTTTATGGAAATCGAATTTCGACCAAATTATCTGTGAAATTCAAATTTCGACATTTTCTGTGAAAATAAAATTTCAACAACATTTTCTGTGAAAATCACATTTTGAAGAAATTTTCTATGAAAATTGAATTTCCACTAAACTTTCCATGAAAATTATGTTCATGAAAAAATGTTTTTTAAAAATCAATTTCGACTTAATTTTTTATAAAAAATAAAATAGTGGTTGGTGTGTATTGCTATCTTTGGCTTTCCTTTTTAATTTGCAATCTGCGATCATTGAGCTCGTCTCGAAAGAGAAACAAACAAAAATTGTATAATTTAGTGATAAAAAATAATAATTTGACAAAATATTCTATAATATCAAATTTCAATAAAATTTGGTATAAAAATCAAATTTCGAGAAAATTTTCTATGAAAACAGATTTCATTTGTTTATTTGTTTGGATTTTAGAGCCTTCCCGTAGCATTCTTGTTGATGAAATTTTCTACAAAAATACGACGAAATTTTCTATGAAAACCAATTATTGACGGAATTTTCAAAGAAAATTAAATTTTGGCGAATCTTATGTTTAAAAATCCATTTGTGTTTGTTTTTTTTTTGTTTGTTTTTTCCGTATAGAACTAAAAACAGCTGAAACGATTTTCTCGAAATTTTCACAGTTGGCGCAAAATGGTAGGGTACTTCATTTTTTCATATCTAAAGGGGGCAACCCTATCCCCTTACCAATTAAAAAAAAAACTCTTAAGCTCGGAACATTCTGCCGGACGTGACGATAAAATTTTTAACAAATTTTATTAGATTTGATTAAAATTTTGTGTTTAGGAAAATTTCAGTTATATTTTGTCTTTAGAGAAAATTTCATTAATACTTTGAGCTTAAAGAAAATTTAATTGAAATTTTGCATCTGGATATTAAATATTAAAATGTTTTGCGTCTTTTTTATTTTATAGTAAGGTTAATTTGACCTTCCAGAGGTTCTCTTACCCGCCGAAAATTGGGAAATCTGTACGAAAAAGTCGAATTTAGATATGACAATTTTATGAGTGATTCAAGAAAAATTTTGTTTGCTCTCTTATAGTAATCTAAATACAAAAATTTGGTATCCCATTTTGGGGCGGGTGCCTAGGGGGCGTTCTCACGCCCACAGCCCGCCAAATGGATATATATACCCATCATAACAATATGGGACTCAAATGAAAGGAATTGGAGAGTAGAAAACGAATCTGATATTCAAATGAGGGCCATATGTTTAGGGAGGCCACCCTATCCCCAAAACATCCAAATTGGACATATTTCCGAATTTGGCAATATGGGGCTAAAATGAAAAGTCTTTTTGGAGTAGAGCACTGAATTGATATCCACTTTCAGGCCAAGTGCCGGGGGTCGATACCCACGCGAAAAAAACACATCCAAACTACACTTATTTAATGAATAATGTAATTGGTCAGCTATTTAAGTCCATAGCACGAACCTCATATCTGCTTTCAGAACCAAGTGGCTACCCCCAAAACACGCTCGAACCGGACATGTTTACTACCATGACAATATGGGGCTCAAATGAGCGGTATTTCGGAGTAAAGCACGAATTTGATATTCACAGTGGAGCGACATATATCCACGGTCAAACCGGACATATTTACTACCATGGCAATATGGGGCTCAAATGAACGGTATTTCGGAGTAAATCACGAATCCACATTGATATCCACCGTAAAGCGGGCCCAGTTCAACTACTTTTCTATAAATATATGAAGGACGAAATATGTCCTTCATAGGCCAAGTTTATCACCATAGAAAGAAAAGAACTGCAAACCCATAAAGTATATATATTCTTGATCGTATTGGCATTCTAAGTAAATCTAGCCATGTACGTCCGTCTGTGGAAATAATGTTAGCTGTCGAACGCGTAAAGATAACCGCTCGATATGTTGCACAGTAACTTCTCATTGATGTAGATCATCGGAGATTGCAAATAGTTCATATTCGTTTAGATTTGGATATAGTTCCCATATAAAGTGGTCCTTCGACTTGACTTCTTGAGCCCCTAGAATTCGCAACTATTATCCGACTAGTCTAAGCTTTTACAACTTCCAACAACCGTCTATAACGTGGCATAGTCCCCATATAAAGCAATCGCCCAATTGTTTTCCGATTGGGCAATCGTGCCAAGTATGGCTTAAACCCGTGTATAACCTGATATAGGTCACATATAAACCGATCTCCCGATTTGATATCTTTAGGTACCGAAAGCGGCAATTCTTATCCGATTTAGATAAAATTTTGATCTTAGTGCTCTGTTACGAGTTCCAACAACTGTGCTAAGTACGACCCAAATCGGTCTATTACGTGTTATAGCTCCCATATAGAACTATCTCTCGATTTGATCTCCTAGAAGACGCAATTGTTATTCGATTGGACGAAAAAGGAGCACGCAGACTTCTGTTTCGACTTCCAACAACAGTGCCAAGTACGTACCCTTAAAGCTTCAATTTTTTCCTGATTTGGCAGAAATTTGGTAAGTAAAGTAAAACTATGTTCTTCAACTAAGTTCACTTTTCGTAAATTTTTAGCAGAATTCATGGAGGTGGGTTCCAAAGATTCGGCCCATCCAAACTTAACACGTGGTTTGAATAGAAAATGCTTCGATTACATTTTAGTTTCTTTTGCCAACCATATTTTCCATCACTGTAATGGGCATTGCTAACATTTTTTGACGAATGAGTGTGTGGGTCGCCATGGATGCACAGTAGTTGACAACAGTTATACAGGTAACACAGTTCATGAGGCGTAAAGTGTCGACGACCATTCAAATTACAGTGAATATTTGAGCAGGTACTTTTAACATTCTTGGAAATTTCTTTGGTCATTTTCTAAATTTGTGTTATGATGGTGCAATATAAACACGATGTAGGAATTTCTCTGTAGCATTGTTGTTGTCGGTAATTAAGAAAAGATTTATCATATTTTCTGCTTTAAAGTGTTATTTACAGGATTTCCAAGGATCTTTTACACTTGCTGAAGGCGGCAATGGTTTTTCAAGAAATGACCGATTAACAATTATTTTTGTTAGGAGGCTTTAGTGAGAGGTTTACTTCCGTGTTTTCATCATTGAAATACATGTTAAGGCGCTCTTAAGGAGCATTGGGAAAATCAATTCCTATGTTCTTTAAATGGCTTAATAAATGTCCCAATTTGAAAATATTATCGAAATTTGATTTCCATAAAAAAGTTCTTCAAGAACTGATTTCTATCATAGATTTTGATTTCCTTCAAAAGTTTTGTTGAAGTTTTATCCCTATGGAAAATTTAGTCAAAATTTGATTTCTATGGAAAATCTCAAAATTCGATTTCGATGGAAATTTATTTTTCAAAACCCAAAAACAAGAAGCCCCACCCAATACCCAAACAATTTGGGACTCAAATGAAAGATATTGCGACGTAGAGCTGAAACCTGCCACCCAAAAACGATGATAGGCGTTTGGGGTTTGACCTACCCATTCAGCCATAGTTCGACCTAGCTGTATCTTGGGTATCATTGCAGCTTCTAGGGGCTCATGAAGTCATATCGGGTTATACAAGGGCTGTATCTATTTATGAACCTAGCTGGGCTAGATTTGGCATAGTTGTTAAATGTCATTTAACACGTACCAAATTTCAGTTAACCAAAAAGAAATGAAAGGCGTCTAGGAGCTCAAGAAGGAGAAATCCGGGGATTGGTTTCTTTGGAACCTTGATGCATTGATGGCATTTGATAAGTGTTGGAGGGCTTACGTGTACCACTGCGAACTGCTCGTTCCGATCCAAAGGACCGATCGCCCCGGGAACTTGTTGCCCTCGTCATATCGAGCATCATAGGCACTCAATATTAACCGGCACTCAGTAATCGGACTCTCACTGAGACTCTCCGTCCAATACCGCTAATTGTCCGCGACTGCCGTTGCATCTACTACGTATGGAGCATTCCACAATCCGCAACCTATGGACGCGCCCGGTAGCTCGCAGCTAAGCTCCTTGTGACAGCGATAAACACCACATAGATCGGACTTCAAAGTTCCAGCATATGTGGTGCTTACAGCTAGCGCATGTCGGACTATCTCGAGTGCTGCCTGTCAAACATATGAGGATTGTGTTTCTGTTTCTTGCTTTATCGCAGACTGCCGTAGTATGGGCTGCCAACGAAAAGACTCTGTCGAGGGTCACACCTAGTATCTTCGGGAGGTTTACTGTCGCAATTCTTGGTTAATCGATTATGACTTCAAGCACCATTGAAACATCTTTCGCGTAGATGTTAAATAGTGTGGCTGACGATTTCGTGGGAATTTTTCTGGTTGTGATTTTTGAAAAATTCTTATAGGCCTGGGACATACTGGTGGGATACCTGAAGGAACTATCCCACCAAAAACCCGTCAAAAAAGGAAATATACACCGCTCAGCACAATATGGGACTCAAATGAAAGCTATTTGAGAGTAGAAAACGAATCTTTTATACATTTTCGGGACCTAGTGTTGGAGTGTTGTGTGTCTGGAAGGCCGTCCAACCTCATAATAGCCCAAGATAGGGCTTCTCACCGATTATGGCAATATGGGCATAAAAAATGGTATTTTAGAGTGGAGCACAATCTTATATTTTTTCCAGGGTCAAGTATATGGCTGGCCGCCCCACTCCCTAAACACGCCGTTCGGCCTTAGCATGCAAAAGAAAGCCCCTTATTATTGAGTTTAAATTTTAATCAGACAGCACTTATTGATGTGAAAGAAGTATCTCCTGCTCCCTAATGGAATGTTCATGGGAAATTTACCTAATAAATTATATATTCTTGATCGTCTTGATATTCTATGTTAATCAAGCCATGTCCGTCAGTCTGCCAATTAAAGAGCTTTCATTAAAATACCATTTCAGTTCGGATATCAGATGTACTCCATTCTTAAAATACTTTATTTGAGCTCGATATTGCCATGGGAATTTTGGGATTGGGAAAGCCCCCAGGGTGGTGGTAGGTGGGTTTACATGGTGGTTTGAACTTCCAGTGTGGTCTCCCGAAATTGGGCATGAATTTCGGGATCTACTCCCAAATACCTTTCATATGGGCAGCATATTGCCATGGTAGGTAAATATGTATGTCCGACTTAGGGGTGTTTTCGGGGGTGGGGTGGATCCCCAGACACTCGGACCTGAAAATACATCAGCATCGTGCTCTACTCTCAAATATCATTTATTTTAACCCCATATTGGCACTGGCCTCAAAAATGGATATCAAATTTGTTTTCTAATCTCAAATACCTTTCATTTATACCCCTTATTGCAAAAGTCAGCAAATATGGCCAGGTTTGGGGTATGGGCCTTAAAAACTTTCAAAATCGAACTCCATCCTCTTTAAGACCCAAATTGTCATGGTTAGCAAATATGTCTTATTTGGGGGTTGTTATGGAGGTGGGATTCCCTAGACAGTTAGTTCCGAATGTTGATGTCAGATTCGTGGTCTACTCCCAAATACCTTTCATTTGAGTCCCATATTTCCATAGTCGGCAAACATGTCCGGTTTGGGAATGGAGCGGCCACTTAGGGACTTGGCTCTCAAAAAAAATATTGGGTTGCCCAAAAAGTAATTGCGGATTTTTTAAAAGAAAGTAAATGCATTTTTAATAAAACTTAGAATGAACTTTAATCAAATGTACTTTTTTACACCTTTTTTCTAAAGCAAGCTAAAAGTAACAGCTGATAACTGACAGAAGAAAGAATGCGATTACAGAGTCACAAGCTATGAAAAAATTTGTCAACGCCGACTATATGAAAAATCCGCAATTACTTTTTGGGCAACCCAATATATCAGATTCGTGTTCTACTCCCGAAAAACTTTTATTTGAGTCTTATATTGTCTAATATGCCCACTCTGGACGGTTTTGGTTTTGGGGCCGCCCCCTTGGTAATTAAACCCAATTTTTAATATTCGAAAATCGTGTTCGTACTTTACTCTCGAATACCTTTCATTGGAGTCCTATATGGTCCCGATCGGTTCACTTTTTATGTTGGCCGGTTTTGGGATTGGGACGGCGCCCTAGATACTTGGATCCAATACCTTTCATTGGGGCCCTATGGACATAGACTAATAGTACCGACATGGACTAATAGTAAAAGGGTCCTCCTCCTTAGAAACAAACACCCCTGGGTTTTTTTCCTAAAAATGCAGCGGAAAATTTTGTTTCCCGAATTATAAAAGAAAGAGTAGCGAAGTGGGTTTAGGTCTATCTACCGACGGTAACTTTAGGAATTACATACCTTGGGGAAGTAAATTAAATCGATGTAAAAAAAGCCGTTATGCCATTAATATGCATCTTTTGATCATGAATAGAATTGCGTAAAGTAATTCAAAAAGGTAGTCGAAAGAGTGTTTTTAGGGAAGTTTTATCTTCTACATATAGAAAGTGTTTATCAAAGTTCTGAACGGTCGGACTTTCCAACGGACAGTTATAACAGTGCTGTTTTCGTTTCCGAATTAATTTTAACGCGTACAAGAAGGGTTCATTCACGGAGCCTTTTTTGGTTCAGAACGTGTCTAATATGTGAGGTGCTGGCAATAAGTGCAGCTGTCGGTATGCTGGTGGTCTACTGATAGTAGGGTTGATTGACGACGTCTAAAGTGTCTTAGCAACCGGGGAGAGGATAGAGATTGGTCTCTCTTGGACTCTCCTTTTTGCGTATATTTCTCTGGTTTGAGAGAAGGGAGCGTCCTACCTACCTTTCATATGTTGTTGTTCTAGCAGTGTGACGTACACTGAGGCGGCAGCTCTTGCCAATGAAGGACTCCATCTGGTCAAACCGGTACGTACAACCGGCTGCCATGTGTTTGCCCCATCTTTCGTAACTGAGGAGGAAATAAGAATTGATATTTCATCTACGCCCATAGCTAGAGATGGTTTTCTGTAGGGTAAATACCCAATGCTTGGGTATTTATTGGGTAAATACACAATAAATACCTTTTTTGGGTGCTTATAATTTTGCATATATCTTGGGTATAAAAACATTTTCCAAATTTTTTTTCATGATTTCGAATTCTTTGTATATAAACCCGACCTTATGATCTCTTAAATTAGTGTTTTAGTTATATATAGGCACTATATAGACCGATTCCCAGACTGAAAGTTTGGAGCCAATAAATTGGTAATTTTTCATCCGATTTCGATGAATTGTGGTTAGTTAGTTCTGGTAGACCCCTTCCCATTTTTGTGAAGTGTGGTTCAGATCAGACTATATTTGGATATAGCTGCCCTATAGATTGACCACCCGATCTCCCGAAATAGGGTATTGAGGCCATAAAAGATCCATTTATTACTCGAATTCGATTAAATTTGGCACAGTGTGTTATGAGATCAGAAGGTCAGGTAGATATACAAGGAATACGAAATCATCAAAAAATTTTTGGAAAATGTTTTTATACCCAAGATATCTTCAAAATTATAATTACCCAGCTTTTGGGTATAAATGGGTAAATACCCGAGTATTTACCCAATTTACAGGGTAAATACCTTTTGGGTATGCGGGAACGTTATGGCCATTGGGTATTTAAAGTTGCCAAAAAAACTCGCCTTGTTATATCGACCATCATAGGCACTCAGTATTTAAGTAAAAACCGGTGTCGCTGGTATATCTATCAGCGGTACAGCCTATTGTCCGCGACTGCAGTTGCAGCTACTCCGTATACAAAGCATACCACTATCTGCAACCTGTGGACGCCCAATAGCTCTCGGCTGAGCTTCCCATGATAACTACATATGGCCAATCCCATGGCAGCTGGTTGTACGTACCGGATTGACCCGATGTAATCCTTTATCGGCAAGGGTTGCCGCCTCGGTGTACAATACACTGCTACAACAACCACATACAACAACAACTACATATGACACCACACAGATCGGAGCACAAAGTTCCAGCCTGTGTGGTGTTCATAATTATCCCGTCCGTGCGTGTTGGGGACAGTATGCCCTTGAAATGAAAGGTATTTGGGACTATACAACGAATCTGACTTTAAAACTTTTGTTTGCAATTTTGTACTTCAAATATATAGATTAATAGTGATCTAAAATAAATAAAATTTTAAAAGTTAAAGAATGCAAACAATTTTTGCTTGTTTCTTTTTTATTAAAAATTTCAAAACACTTCAAAATAATTGACCTATGAGTGCCTTTTTCTCTCTCTCTTGTAATTTTCCAATAAACATTTAATTAAAAACTTACCCAATGTTCTTATTAAGAGTTAAGCCTAAATGTGCCCCCTCATCTTTTCTCATACAAAAAAAAAAAACTGAACGAATATTAGCACGACACGACCATGACCATCATACAGACAATTATACTGACAGACATACACACACACACACACACACACACTCATAATACACAATCACTTGATGGAGTTCCCAGTGGTGGCAATGCGCAAATACATAACAAATTCACTTTCATAATCTGCATACGTCTGATTGTTGAATGTCTTCGAAGGGGGTATGAAGTGCCGCAAAGGATTCTCAATTAGGAAGTCATAAAATGTAGCTAATTTTTGTAGATTTTGAAGGGTATTCACAGAGCACACATCGATCTTATCCAGAATTTCATTAATGCGGTCATGTTGTTGCTTAGCTTTCGATTGGAATTGTTGCGGGTCAACTGAAATTGAACAATTATTGACAAATTGAAATTTTGAATTGGGCAATCAGATATTTGCCATAAATTGGCTTTCCAAACATAAATGCCCAGGAGGATGCATGGCGTACGGCTTCTAAGTACATACCGAAAAATGTGTCCAAATTTAATTTCAAATCATTTGAATGTTGTGCAATTAAGTCCGCCCACAAAACACGATTTTGGACTTCCTGCAAAGCACCAAATGGTGTGAGTAAAACGCCTGGGGCCAACTGAACCGTGGAGGAAAGTTCAACGGATTCAGTTATCAATGGATTGGGTGATAAATGAAATGAGCTGCAAAGAACAAACAAAATGCATGGAGCAATGTTTTAGAGAAACAAATATTCAGCCTTACCTTTCCTTGCCCATACACGACAGATGCTGCATTGGTGTTTCACCAAATGTCGTCAATTCCAGGGTGTGAGATGGTAAAATTGTATTCTGTGCCTGCGGCGGCATCAATGTCACATCGTTTGCACCCCCAAAACTACGTTGTAATGTGGTGTTGTTTAAAGAGCTCATGGTGGAGTCCAAATCCAATTTTGTACTACAGAACACATTGTCATGGCTCATCTCGAAACTGTCAACACCCAACAAGGATTGGTTATTACTATTGGAGATTTTTAATTTTGTTGGTTTGAAATTTGATTTTACAATGGAGTTGTTGTGGGTCACCATTGCCTCCAAATCGTCCAATTGATATTTCATTATATTTTTCGAATAAATGATTTTGTCTTTGATTTGTGCCAGTTGCATCATATCGTACTGTATGCGATTTACAGAAGTACTTATTTCGCTATAGACTTGTTTGATTGAGCCTAGAAGAACCTAAAGGAACATAAAATTGAGCTTTAGAAACAATTATGTACAAAAAAAAAACCAGTGAAAAGAATTCTAATAAAACTCAATGAAGAAAATCATCTTAAGCTTTAAACAATGTCTGTTAGTTCGCCTTTATAATTTTCTCCTTAGAAAACAGTAAGGAAAAATCAATGGGATTGTTAGGTCCTTTAAGGAAGAAGGAGTTATTACTGTTGTTGTTGTAACGGTATGTTGGGTGTTCATCCTTAATTGGCTTGACGGTTTCTCTTTAATATCTAGATCTTGGAACTCTGCAATATGGGTGCGTCCAGTGTGATTTGGTTATTGGTAGCATCGACCAGGATAATGAAAATTTTACGTGTAGCCCCTGTTTACAAGCATCAATCCAAACGTTAGACATAGGCATTTGAATTGGCGTCTTCAAAAGTTTACTTCGGAAAGTAATCTAACTAAGGGGGGAAGCTCCACCCTTCTGAACAATTTTTGAAATATTTGGCTTGCGATCCTTGTAATCCTTTTGTTTTAGGTATATAGAGTATTAGGTAATATTATTGACAAGATTGCAAAGAAATTCTTGTGGAACGTTTTAACCCTCAAGCGACTCAATAAAGGGGTGTTTTAGGTCCCTTCTTTAAAAAAAATATTTAAAAATTCATTTAAAACTAAAGAGACAACTTGTCGCAGTTCGTAGAGCATCATTCCGCCAGTTGTGGATCATATTCAACTGCGTGTCGAACAATAGGCAAATGCACGCTGTCCCTATGTGTACATTACCATTGACCGACACCCGGAACAGGAATAGCTGTGAGCACCACGCAGGCTGGAGCATTGGGCTCCGATGTGTGTGATGTTCATTGCTGTCACGAGAAGCTTAGCAGCGAGCTACCGAGCGCGTCTACAGGTTGCGGGTAGTGGAATGGTCTATACGGAGTGGCTGCAACGGTAGTCGCGGACAATGAATACTGAATGCTCGATATGACAAGGTGAATTATTGGCGCCTTTAAATAACCCATGGCCACCCAGTTCCCGTGGCGATAGGTCCTTTGGACCGAAGTCTGCACATATAATTAACGAAGCTACTTTTCATGTTGTTGTTGTTTTTTTTTTTTTGTAGCAGTGAAGGATTCCATTGGATCAAGCTGTTACGCACAACCGGGTGCAATGAGAATGAATCAAATTTTCATTCCCAGCTGGAGTGGAGACGGATTTGTTATTGTAGTGTGCAAATCCAAATCTCCAGCAAGACTCAGAGAGTAAACCACTTCAGCTTGTTAGTAACGCGAGAATGGAGAAATCGGTAGATTCTATCTCCCATGCTCGATTCGTTAAATGGATTCAATAGTCGGACCATTATGTCCAATTTCCAGACTTGGGTACTATATGAGTGTTCAAAGACAATATGAAGACATTGGGCAGGTAGTCCACTCCCGGTATAGTTCACGCCCTGACTCTTGTTCGACTTAACGCTGCTACCTCCAATAGTCGTAGAGCTTCATCGACCCAAAGACTTCAAGGTCTCCAAAAACTGAAAGTACGACAACCAATAAAAAGGATTGGTAAGGTTTCAGAGATCATA
The DNA here is from genome assembly GCF_963082655.1 of Stomoxys calcitrans. Lineage (NCBI taxonomy): Eukaryota > Metazoa > Arthropoda > Insecta > Diptera > Muscidae > Stomoxys > Stomoxys calcitrans. The sequence continues at coordinate 141,290,231 of NC_081556.1, read as the reverse complement.
CCAAAAATATATTCCGATGACAACCGCACCCTTTTGATGTTCGCAGCGCAGGTTCTCCACTCAATCATCACATCAGTCGAATACCTATTATCATAGGTATTCCTAAATATCAAACCCGGCACGGGATAACTGTGAGCACCACACAGGCCGGAATAATGAGGTCCGATCAATGAAGTGTTCATTGCTGTGCCGAGAAACTTAGCTGCGAGCTACCGGGCGCGTCCACCGGTTACGGATTGTGGAATGGTCCATACGGAGTAGCTGCAACAGCAGTCAGAGATATCGAGCGGAGTCCCAGTGAGAAGTCAATTATGGAAAATTTCCGGCCGAAACAGTGAAATTGTGGCAGTGGCAGCAAGAGGATAGAACTTAACCAGGAGATTAGCAAACTGGTCGTTGAACCAAAGCGGAAATAAGGGTAAGCGCATATGGAGGTTATCTTAGCGTTGAGGTTAGCATGTCCGCCAAAGCCAAGGACAAAAGGCCAGGGGTCCAGAGCGAATATCAATGCCAATGGCGAATAAGGAGTTAAGTACCTGACATATACTCTCAATTTATCTCCACTATAGTAATACCTGAGATATGGAAAATTAGTCGGGTGGTCCCTGTTCTCAAACCAGGGAAAGATACGGACCAAGGTGAGTCGTTTGGACCAATCTGGTACGTACCGGGTTGACACAATGGAGTCCCTAATCGGCAAGGGCTGCCGCCTCAGTGTACAACACACTACAACTACAGCAAAGACATTGGAGACTCTACTTCTACCCAATCTAAAGTCATTCCTACTTCCAGTTCATCGGAAAATTCACAGCATGGATTCAGAAATATTCACAGCACAACAGACACGACCTGGACCGAAAAAGGCCTTGTGAACGAACCCTCATACCCCTTCGCCTTTCAAAGGATTTTCAAAGGTCAGTCACACCGAAGAGGTGTATTGTGAACATGTACACCGCCAGTAATACGTAGAGTTTAGAAACGCGAAGACGAAGCCCTGTATAGTTAAATAGGGAGTTGTCCATGGGGATGGGCTTTCCCCGATCCCGTTTAACCTCTACTCTCTAAGCTCCCACCAACACCTATTGGCGTAGAGATAATGTATTAAGGGAATGACTTTTGTATTTTGGCGAAGGGCATGCTCTATTTTGGCAGGCTTGACACCAATCGCCATATGCCTGGAGAAACCAAATATTCAAACTGCAAACTAACTTTGGACCACTTAAATCGGTCAGATTCCTGGAGCTATTTCTAGAGACGATAGCCAGTTCAGAATGATCTTAGAATGGCTCAGTACAAACAGCGGACCTGGCTAACAAGAACAACGTCTGCTGCGTAACGAAGTCTTATTTCTTCTCCCCAACAAATACTTGGGACGACGCAGAGATTAGGTAAGAGTGACAGTCTTTTACAGGCTGCGCATGGGCAGAGGTTGCTAGGTTTTTTTAGTTATTTAGAGTAACTTTTGGTTCGACATGTATGCCATATATTTCTTACCTCATGATTATCCAAATATTTTTGTGAATGTTCAATTTCGGCTTTTAATGTCTCAATTTGTTTTGTCAAAAACTCATTTTCGCCTCTGATAAAATTCAAAAAGTTATATTCTACCACATAATTGCGCAACGTTTCCTCGTTCTGCTCCATTTCCAAATCAGCATTGAATATTTGAACCTTCTCCAAGAGTTTGTCTTCAAAATGCTCATAGGCCTCGGAAAATTTAAATTCTAAATTTTTGTGTTCCTGATAAGCGGCCAGGTACTTGCCAATAACACTCAGCAAATTGGCTTTTGTTTTCATGAAATTTATTTCGAAACTTGTCAAATGGTTGCGGCTGCTGCCGCCTAGATGGTTTTCGTTGTGTGTGGTCTTATTCAATGCCATGATATGTTGCAATTGCTCTTCTTTTAGTCGAAGTAAAGTATTGAAAATAAGAAAATTGGGAATATTGGAAAATATTTGTCGGACATTTGACCAAAGCTTAGTCTTGGCTGTTTGCACAAATTGATCTGTAAGAGAAGATTTTCCAAATAATAAATAGAATCAGGTTTTATATAATAAAGTCCACTTACAGTTGTTGTTTTGTTCACACAAAGTATAAAAATTTTGCAGTTCTTTGAGTGCCCTTAGCACTGATTCATTTGCTTTATGTTCACTTTTATTTTCATTAGTCAAAGTTATAGGCATTGTTGTTTTGATTTTTTTCTTGTTCTCCTCTTCCTTTTTCAGTTGTTTATCCAAAGCTTTGGATTTAAAATCTAGCACGTAGACCTTGGCTTCCAGTTGGTCACTTTTGCTTCCCAAATTGGCTGTTTGAATATCTGAAAATTTTTACAAATATTGAGTTGGTACACAATTGATATTGCATCTCCTCAACTCACTTTTTGTTTTTATAGAAGCTGCCAGCGCTTCATATTCTTTTTTACGTTCGCCCAAGCGCTGATACATTTCGCTGTGTCTCTTCCTTAAGTCCTGCAATTGAAGCTGGATTTGCATTTCTTGTGGCAAAAAGGAGCGTTCACAAGCCTGCAAGCATATGAAGATAATTATTGGGTTTGGAAATGATGATAGCCTCTACTTACCGAAATAATTTGTCCCTTTATTTTCTCGGCTTTATGTATAAGAATATTTTCCTTAATTTCATTTACTTCTTGACGTGGTCTAACACGTCGCATTAAATTGCAAAATAAATCTCTTTGTCGCGACTTAAAAAGCCTACAAAAAAAAATAAAATATAGACCATTGGGTATGTTTTTCACTAGTGGTATGTAAACACATTTACGATTTTAGTGCATCATCATCGGGTATGTCTGCTGGTGGACAACCAAGTTTGGTAGCCCAAACTCGAAATGATTCAACATCGTCTTCTATAGGCATTTCCTTTATTTCCACTTGTTTCTATTAATTAATTAAAAAATAATAGATAATTAAAACGCCTGTTTCAAATGGTCCAATGGGCCGCTATCCAAAAACCTAAGTGCTGCCAAGTTGTTACAAATGAAATCGCTTGGCAACTTTACATCTAGGCAAATTTATACAAGGTAAAGTCATTGGCCCAGCTGATGAAATTTTCTAACTCCAGAGATGTATGCAAATCCCACTAGAACTTCAAATGCTTTGCTGGAATATAGTGCAAATAAAAACTAGAATGTCAATTAGGAAATGTCAGAAATTTGACACCCTATTGGGAATTTGCACCACCAGTCCCACAGGGATATATAGTTGATTTCGTTGTTGTTGGGCTAGTGACATTACCAGGATGCACTTTGAGGCCATGTGAATAGCTGAGTACAATTTTTTTTTTTTGATTTTGCAGTAACTTTTTGACTTTTAGGTCAAAGGCTTAATAACACAGCTGTAATTTTTTTTTTTAATTTTTTAAAAAGATGGACTATTTGATTCGATATTCCACACATAAGCAACAAAACTGCATTGCTCATGTACGCACACGTATACACACACGCACACAAATTTGTTTGGGTGTGTTGGTAAAACGGCTATCAGCTTGATGACAAGATGACGGATTGAACCATATGATTGGTGTTTGTTGTACAAATGAGACCACCCTTAATTGTTTCACCATTGATAATGTATATCATATGCACTTTCTGGATGTCAGATGTCGTTAGTTAAAAAGGGCCCAATTTTATTTTATTTTTTTATTTTTTATTTATTTATTCATTATTAATTATATTTAAGTTACATGAAGTGATCAATAGGTGTCGTTGATCAAAAGATAACCACTCTTTTTTAACGAGTTTCCTAAAATTTGATATTTGAAGTGTAATTTTGCATCAGTGTGCCCTTAAATAAATATATTTATCGATTAAATTAATCCGCACATGCACTGTGCTTTTTATATAATATATGATAGTGGATGGAGCGAGGTGGTTCTATGAATTCTCCTGGTTTGGATCACAGATATATTTTGTGAGTACTACGACGATAATTGATGCGGCGTATCTTGCACGACAGACGTTTGTATTTTAAAACGGCTTGCAGCAACAGCCAGATCGCATTTATTTTAGGTATCACTTTTAACTCAGTAAATATGTCAAAGTGACAGAGCGCGCATTTTAGACCATCTGTCAAATCTATTTTCTTCGAATGAGTTTTCATTCAAAATTTTCTTATTACGGAGAGGGAACATGAATTTGCTGCTATATAAGTAATTATAAAGTGATATTTAAAAGCAAATACGCAATAAAAATATTGAAAAAAGTATAAAGAATAGTTAGAGCCATGAATTATGTACAAAACTACATTAAACGACAACAGGGATTGGGTAAGTTAAGCACATACTCAACTCCAGCAGAAGTAAACACAGAGAGAGAGCATAGTGTTGTTGGCATCGAAATTGTGTGGTGGGGGGTTGCCTAGAAAAAAAAACAACAAAAAACAGTTTTGGCGCTTTAACAAGAAGAAAAGGAGGCAAAATTTTGGCTCCAAAACTCCCACTATCTGATAAATCAGGCGCGGAAAATTTGTGCGCCACTTTGTTCATAAAAGAGAAACACAACCCCAATTTGTTACAAAAATCGGAAGTGTGTTCTTTGAAAGATTAAATTTTAATATATTTATTGGTAGAAGCAATAAATGCTTGTGCTGCAATTTTCTCACCTATTAATTGTGTTGTGTTTCTTTGTGTCGTTGTTGTAGCCATTGACCTGAGCTATGACTTTGCTCTGAAGCGATTATGTGTGGCCAAAGAGGACAGCTGGCGTGGCATACAGCCCTCCAACTACAGTTCAGACTTTAATCCAGAACCGCCTATATTTGCTGCCAAATTTGCCAACTGTGATGGCTATCGTCATATGTTGGCCATTGCCAATGAAGATGGCAAAATTGCTTTGCAAGACACCACACAGAGGAATTACGAGCCGGAGGAGAAGGCACTAACAGCTCCACAATGTCATTATAATGCGGTTTTCGATTTGGAATGGTCTCCGGGACAAATGCGTTTTATCTCAGCATCAGGCGATCACACTGCCCGCCTATGGGAAGTTACAAACAGTGAAATTTTGGCAGTTCGGCATTTTGTGGGACACACAAGATCCGTCAAGACGGCAGCATTTCGCAAAAATGATTCATCGGTTTTTGCCACAGGTGGTCGAGATGGTGCTATTATTATATGGGATACAAGAGCGAATCTCAATGTGGATATGACGCCACGAGCGGATAATTGTATTTATAGTGGCCACGTAGGTGGTCCCGGAACACCTGTGTCCCAGCGAAAACGTTCCCGTACGCCGAAAATGCCACCAAATACCACTTCAAGCAGCATTACGGGATTAGCATTTCAAGTAAGTATGAAATGAAGCCCATAGATTGATTCTGATGAAAATGATCAGATTATAGGAGAGGAAGGCACCATAACCTTTCCACAAACGTCATTAACATCGGTTAGTGTGAAGCGTGGCTAAGGAAATGTGACGTTAAATGCATGCAACTTGGACAAAATATTTTTTCCTACAATTTAAATATGATTTAGTTAAGTCTCATGTGGATAATCGATTTATTATTCTCCCTAATTTTTGCAGGACGAAAACACCTTGATATCATGCGGTGCAGGAGATGGCATAATAAAAGTTTGGGATTTGCGACGCAATTATAGCACTTACAAAAAGGAACCACATCCCAAACATAGTTTGCCCTACGCTGGATCCTCCACCTTCAAAGGATTTACCAATTTAATTGTTGATGATGCCGGTTGTCGACTTTATGCCAATTGCATGGACAACACCATATATTGTTATAATCTCAATTCGTACTCCCCAAAGCCATTGGCTCGTTACCGTGGACTTTTGAATAGTACGTTTTACATTAAGTCTTGCCTTAGCCCAGATGGCAGATACCTGCTCAGCGGTAGTTCTGATGAAAAAGCTTATATATGGAATCTAAAATACCCCGATGAGCCTTTGGTAGGCCTTTCGGGGCACACAGTGGAAGTGACTTGTGTGGCTTGGGGTTCAACACACGATCGTCCCATTGTCACCTGTAGTGATGATGCTCGACACAAAATATGGCGTATTGGGCCGGAGAATGTGTCATCCGGCGATATGCAGGAAAATTATCGTGGCAATGCCCAGTTTGTTATGAAGTTTACAAAGCCCTCAAATCCAGCGGCATCCACACACAAATATAACCTCAGAGATTTGGAGTCAACGCCAAGATCGCTCAAAAGGCTGGTGGAGCAAAATGAACGCACCCCAAATACAGTGGAAAAAGTGGCAACCAAACGGAGCTTTCTCGAAATGTTGGGTGCAGCCGCTACAAATGATGCAGAAGGAGCTGATGTAGATGGTGAAGGGCAGGAAATTAAACGCCAAAAAACCTTGGAAACCAGAGGAAGAAGACTTTTCAGTCCCTGCCCTTCAAATGCCAACAATGCCGTGGCCAGCACTTCTTTGGGCTTATCGGTGCGTTGTTTGCACAAACAGTTGGCCTCTATACCAGAAGAACATAATAGCAGCGGTATATCTAACGCCCTAGACCATCATGATGCTGCTTCAAATAATGATTCTAATCAAGAGAATGCCCAACAGCTCTCAGCGATAATGCATACACCACCGTCCAGTATTGGAATATCGAAAATATTCCCCAGTATAAATACAACTCCATCCCCATTGGCGGAACGTAGACCACCAGTGCTGGATATGAATCTTAATGCTGCCGCTTATACATCACCTCCATCCACAAGTTTACAAGCCACCCTTGCGACACAAACACAACAAGTGCCTTCTATGATATATTCACCCACCTCAAACCTGCCCAATTATGTGTTGGATGGCGAAGCTCCCCATTTGGGCATAATGTCACCCAAACGCAAATTAAAAGACAAAGTCGATTGGCTGACAAAGATGAGAAAGCAAAAGCTACTATCCTCATGTCGAGGGACAACGCTGGCTGAGAAAATACAAGATTCGGTGCACACAGCACAGGGCCAAGAGGCTAATGCTGGTGGGGGAGGTCCTGTAACGGCGGTAGCCTCACCGCGTCTACAAAGTCTAAGGCAATCAGAAAGTAGTCCCAGGTCAACGACACCCAAACGTCGTCTTTCACAAAACCATCACCACATGTCGCCATCATCATCATCATCGCCTCATCAACCCAGAACACCTACATCGAGTCGAAGAAATAGTGAGACAACACTATTGCGTTTTTTCAGCGTACAAGCCACATCATCAATATCCAGGCAAGATGCACCATGTACTGCCACAGCTTTGGCCACAGCAGATGTGGGGGAAATGAGGCCTCTCTCACCGGGCCCCACAGCGGCGACGCAACTGGTTGAAAATAATGTTCCCTCTCCAACGGTTACCAGCAACCCAGCAGCAACGACGTCTTTACCCGCAGCCACTACAGCCACCTGCTCTGAGTGACGTATTATCCTTTGCCTGCTATAGCGTGCTCTCTATATTTTTCCATTTCTGCATTTTCACTTTTACATTATTTTTTTTTTTATTTATTTTTTCCCCATTTAGATGTAATTCTATCATTCTCTTTGATTTTGTTTGATTACGTTTCTTAAAGTATTTACCTTACTTTAGTTGGGCGTTAATTTTTTTGTTTATAGTTTTTAGTCCTTAGTTCATAGCTATGTATATTATTTAGTTTTACTTACTTTTAATATTATTGGATTATATATTTTATACAATTGTTCTTAAAATCAACCCTAAACTTATTAGCCTTCCCACACAAGCACACAGACATGCCGCGGGGCAGGGTTTTTATTTAAGCAATTATTTCATTCGAAAATTGGCAACCAATTTTTGAATAGAAAACAGTACTGCTTTGTTCTATTTTTCACTGTGAAAACTATAGTTCAAATAAATAATAATAAAGACTTATAAATAGCATATTTATGAAATAGAAAAATGACTTCTTATTGTTTTTTTTTTTTTCGAAAATTTATATCAAGTAGAAGAAATATTTACAATTCTTTATTTTGGTAATTCCAAGTGTTCTTGGTCGATATTGGGGAATATCACCATCAACTTTATCTTTTCGGGGTTTACGTCAAGCCCATTGGCCAATCTATACGCGTTCTGAACGGCCACACACCAAGACGAAAGCGTCATCCTCGTAGCCAACAAACTTTAACCCCTTCTTTTTCAAATGACCAAAAAATCCCACAAATATCCAAGAGCCTCAAAAAGATGTATAAAACCCCTGCTTATGGTGATTGAGCTCTAGTTACAATGTTCCTATTTGAGCTCTTTGCTAGTAGTTCGCTAACTATACTACCCATCAACATCGTCTGAACTCAATTCAGTAGTAATCTTCCTGTCTAATAGTCATGCATTTGACACTTGTGATGTGTAGTCTCTGGTTGTATCAAGGGACATGTCTATGAAGTTCGAATCAGAGGCAGACTATTTGCAGTTAAGCCAGAACTACCCTGGTCTATCATGAAAGGTTAAAGGCACTCACTTAGTAGCTATTTTGCTACTACAATAACCGTTGGTAGTTTTGAAGTTGAAACCTCTGGAGCTATTGAACATTTAAAATTTTTTTTTTGCTTGATATTCAAAAATTTATTTTTTAGCTTGATATTTAAAAATTAATGAATTTCTTTCTTCTTGCTCTGTTTGGTCGAAGAAAATTTGCCGAAAATTTTCAATGTCATGGCGAATTTTTTTAGCTCGTGTTTAATGGGTGTTATGCCACTTGTACATACACATGTACTCGATTTAAACACTCCCGTTTTTACAATTTCAAAAATTCCCGTTCAATAAAGAGATACATAACTCACAATAGAGATATTTCGAACGATTTTACTCGTTCACGTTCACAATTCACAATAGAGAGATTTCGAACCATGACATAACTAACTATGTAAATGAATATATCTTGATTTCGAACGATTTTATTCGATCACATATGCGGTAATTCGGCCCGTGATTTCTGGAGGTTATGACAGAGATTGAATATTATCAGAATAATACTCGGTTTTTCAGCAGAACCGAACCATGATCAGAGTTCATATTCTACGACCCTGTAGCATTACGCTCATCATTTGTGCCCGGAGTGTTCATCCTAAGAACATTCGTTTGATTTTGTCTGGAAGAGTTTCATTACGGGAAACTTTCTTCTTCATAACTAGTCTACACGTTGAGCTTTAGAAAAACAATCGATGGACTTATACATATAGAGCTTGTCGTACTATATCCCGTAGTCGCTTCCGCGGTGTTGTTGTTGTTGTAGCCACAATTTCATGTGGATGCCTCGTCAAGCTCCTGTAGGTGAGCAATTTCATTCCGGTCCAAAGGACCTATCGCCGTGGGAACAGGTTGACTATTGGTTATTTAAAGGCGCCAATAACTCGCCTTGGCATATCGAACATCATAGGTACTCGGTATTTGTGCAGGAATCGGTGCCGCCCGGTCTCTCAGTGATTGTCCGCCGCTGCGGTTGCAGTTACTCCGTACGGAGCAACCTGTGCCCGCGCCCAGCAGCTTGCAGCTAAGCCTCTCGTAACAGCAATGAACACGACACAAATTGGAGCTCAATGTTCCGGCCAGCGTAGTGCTCACAGCTATCCCATGCCGGGAGAGGTGTAGGTAAGGGTTACTTGCTTGCAAGAATCTCTTAGACTTTGCTAGGCGGATTTTTTCAGACAAATCTCCAAAGTCCCATGTTTCATGGGCTATAACAACGTCTTCTTCTGCTGCCAATAAAAGGATCATTAGAGCCACCACAGGCGCTTTATAGCCAGATCGAAGGCAGAGTTTCGGTTATACACAAAAAATTCATTAGCTTAAACTTTTGAGCCCGACAAAAGCTAAGACAAATGTCCCATCAACCTTCTAATAGGCAGGAGGGGATGCTTACCCGACAAAAATTCATTTTCACATATTTTGTAATTTATAGTGGATTCAATCAATTGTTTCTCCTGGTAATGGATTCGTTCGACTTCTCTATAACTTTCTTCTTCCTTGTTTTAAAACATTTCTTATGGTCTTTGACTAGAGCTGGCAAAATATCAATGGCACTATCGATATTAAACATTTTAACTGAATATCGATTGATATTTTCCCGATGGATACTATCGGAAAAGTTCAAATTTTTGCAAAATTAAACAATAATAAGCGATCCGACTTTGAATGTATCCTTTAATATACATTGCGCCTATAGAGGGCGCAATTTTATCCGATTAGGCTACAATGTACAATGGTTTCTCTCATAACTTCCAACTGACTTTATTAATCTTGCTTTTATTTGGTCTGTGCATTGATATTGCTCTATATATATCGATCTCCGGATTTTTACGTCACATTTTCGTTTAAAATATAGTTGATGGGAAATTAAAGATAGTTTCGATATTTATAATTAAAACTATTGAATGTTGCGAGAGTCGATAGATTGCCAGCTCTATCTTTGACCCCTTATTATACAATTATGCAAGTTCTCCTTTGTTCTCTTAGAAAATTTGTTCTATAAATATGTTTTTTTTTCACTAAAAGTAATAAAAAAACACAATTGTAAGATAAAATTTGTAAAACTTTATTGGCCTTCTCCTCGTTTCGTCATTGAAATATTCAAATTTAATATATAATTTTCCCAACACATTAATTGTGTTTTTGTTTACATTAATTGTGTTTTTGTTTTTTGGCTTTCATCTTGGCACCATTGCTGGCAGCACTTTTCTGAATCAATTCCTCTTCATGTTTTCTAACCGTCGTACTCTGATTGATAGTCTTGAACATGGTACGGGCCACACCAAACAATAAAATCAAATGGCACAAATGTAAAACAAAACTGGAGAAATCTGTGCTAGGATAGGTGTTCCAACAGAATTCAATGAGGCCCAAGAGCAGATAACGCAGTCCCAGGCTGAACTCGGCCGACCAAGCCAAATAGGGCAGGGAATGGAAATACCAAACATAGAATTGATAGTGCAGGGAACGGGCGCACATAACACCAATGAAATTGCATAAGAAGAAGGGCAACAAAGCCAATTGGGTACATTGATCGAAATGTATGGAGACTTCTTTGTCGTCTTCCGCTTCATCGTTGTTAACAGGTTCATTGGCTGGCTTAATTGGCCCCTTGAGACCCGTCGATTTCTGCAGGCTCTTCTCGAAACTGTGAAGAAAGGCTTCTTGGTCTGGCGTCAGCTTTTCCTCCACATTTGGTTTGGGCTTTAAGGGGGCGGCTTTGGATTTGGCTTTGTTTACCTTGTTTTCCTTTATTCTTTTATTTTGTTGCGCCAACTGGGGTTGCAACATATCCTGCAATGCCCTTAAGCGGACATAGTTTTTGAAATAAGAAACAGCGGGCCTAGCAAAAACAATTATCAGCAGTAGATGCAAGGCCAACAGAGTGAGATGGAAATATTTGTTTTCAAAGATTTCTCTGGGTAAAAATCTGTAATTTACTGTCCACTTATGCTCAAAGATACGTCCTAAATCAAAACTTCCTTTAATATACGACCAGGGATGTGTCAATAGGAAAGGCAGACCAATCACCAACTGTCCCAATCCACATATTGCCAATTGAAGCACCGTTTTCAAGAAACCCAGATTGATGAGATAAAACGCCAGCAGAGCCGGAGCAAAAAGTAAAATATTCATTTTGCATCCCACTCCCAAGCTGAAGCATATACTGCCCCAGGTCCAGCGGCGATCCATGAACAAATTTAGAGCTGCATATAGGAACAATATGGCCACAGGGTCATTAAAAAGTCTCAGCACATAGATTGAATGAATGCGATACGATGTAAAGGCACTAATGACCAAAACATAGGGTGGTACTTTACGACTTTTCGAATAGAGTCGGAGCACCAACCACATTTGCAACAAATAGATGACACCGAAGATGTATTGTGCCAAACGAATATTTTGTCCATGCGAAGTAATGAAGTATAGAGCTGAGTAGATGTAAACAAAGGCCGCAGGGTAGACCAGAGGTCCCGTATCACCTGAAAGAACACAGAAAAAGAATGCAAAGTAAAAAAAAATTAAAAATTTTGTTTGCCTTAAAACATTTTCAAAAGTCTTACAGAAAAATTTGTCAAAATTTTATTCTATCAATCATTTTTTGTTAATATTTTTTATAAAAAATATTATCGTCGCTTAGCTTCACATAACATTTTATCCCGATCAACCCACGTGGGTGTTTATTTGGAGGTGGGGTGGTCCCCACAAACACTTGGCGCCAAATTTGGATGTAAGATTCGGATTCTAGTCCTAATTGCTGCGATCGACCAACATGTCCTTTAAGGGTTCTTTGGGGGCCCCAGACATTTGGCTCCAATATTGGATACAAGTTTCGTAGTCCTCTTCCAAACACCTTTCTTTGGACACCCATATTTTCATGTTCGTGGAACTTTGTGGGTTTAAGGGTGGGAGTTGTTTCCCCGGTGACTAGAGACTAAATATTTATCGAAACTTGATTTTCACAAAAAATTAGTTTTTATTAATTTTTTACTCGAAATTTTATTTTTCACTCGAAATTTGATAAAGACTATAAAATATTAATTACTGAATAAGCACTCGAAAGACCTATAGTGAAAAAAAAACACAGAAACGCCCTTTTGCTAGGTTTGCTCTTTTGCCTCAGCTCTGATATCATTGTGAATGACACTTTTCTAGTTTGTCAAAAGAAAAGTACACATTCACAATCAGAGACAGCATGCGAGTTACGGCATTTCATCAGCTGAAAATTGTGTGAGATACTCCGAGGAGAATTTCGAGAAAATTTCCTTCAGCAAGATGATAACGTGTAATCGCTTAAATCTCCATCTATTACGAAAAGTATCAATTAAAAATTACCCCGCACAATCTTTACTATCGATCACTTACAATGTAAGTCAGCAACAGCAGCCACATTTTCTAGCAACTATAGCAGCATTTACGAAACAATGTCAAAAAAGTCCAAACTATGAAGGAGGTCTTGCAGGGCAGCAGCAGTTGCCGCAGCGACGTAATTTCCATACAACAAATGCAGTGAAGGCAAAAGACTATTACCAAACACTGGGAGTGGCCAAAAATGCTTCGGCTAAGGAAATTAAAAAGGCCTATTATCAGCTGGCGAAAAAATATCATCCAGACACGAATAAGGAGGATCCTGATGCAAGTCGTAAGTTCCAGGAAGTCTCCGAGGCCTATGAAGTTTTAAGTGATGACACTAAACGCAGGGAATATGATACCTATGGCCAAACAACGGAAAATATGAACAGAGCTGGTGGTGGATTTGGTGGTCATGGTCCCCAGGGTTTCTCACAGAATTGGCAGTTCAGGTCAACCATCGATCCCGAAGAATTGTTCCGCAAGATTTTCGGTGATGGAAATTTCCGTTCCAATGCCTTTGATGATTTTGCTGAGTCTCAATATGGCTTTGGACGTTCACAAGAGGTTGTGATGGACTTGTCTTTTGCCCAGGCAGCGCGTGGTGTCAACAAAGATATAAACGTCAATGTTGTGGACACATGTCCCAAGTGTAATGGCACCAAATGTGAGCCGGGCACAAAACCTGGACGTTGTCAATACTGCAATGGCACTGGCATGGAAACTATTTCTACGGGACCGTTTGTAATGCGCTCCACATGCCGCTATTGTCAAGGCACTAGACAATACATAAAATACCCTTGTGCCGAATGTGAAGGCAAGGGTCAAACGGTGCAAAGAAAAAAAGTGACAGTACCTGTACCTGCGGGCATAGAAAATGGACAGACAGTTCGTATGCAAGTAGGCAAGAAGGAGCTGTTCATAACTTTCCGCGTAGAACCCAGCCGATATTTCCGACGCGATGGTGCCGATGTGCACACAGACGCTGTCATATCGTTATCACAGGCTGCTCTGGGAGGCACAATACGTGTCGAAGGCGTCTACGAAGATCAATGGCTGAACATAGAACCCGGCACTTCATCGCATCATAAGATTTTCCTGAAGGGCAAAGGTCTAAAACGAGTCAATGCTCATGGTCATGGTGATCATTATGTAAATGTCAAAATAGAAATTCCCAAAACATTAACCAAAGAGCAGAAAGAGTTGCTGCAACGATTTGCCGAATTGGAAACGAATACCCCAGGATCAGTGCATGGCATAACGAAACGAACGGATGGCAGTAAAAAAGCAACGTAAAGTATAATCATCACAACATACTAGCTAGATATAGGCAATATCCTAAAAAAGTTAATTTCAACATTTGAAATTTTTAGATCGACGAGTAGTACAAACGAACAAAACAAATCTAGTGAAGCAAGCACTGAGAAGTTCTCTGAAAATTCTGCGTCCCAAAAAACATCAACGTCAACCTCCAACTCATCAGCGAAATCTGAAGAAGGGGACAAAAAAGATTCCGGATTTTTGTCCAAACTGAAATCGATGTTTAATTGAAGACAATTTTATTATGTTTCCAAAACTTTCACTGTTTGTAATGTGAGCGATAGAAAAGCAAGAAAGGAAGGGTGTTTAGTTAATATATTGCCTCCTTAATATTTTTTATGAATTAGTTTTAATTATACATAAAATCAAGCCGTTATGTAACGTAATTGTTAGTTATTTTAATTGTAAAAAATAACAATAAACAGAACTCAAAACAAACGAAGAACTCCCCTACGTTATTATTTTCTGTAAATAACTTCCTATGGAAGAAGAAGGAAGTTATCACAAATGGATGGGAAGAGGTCTTTTTATTACTGATTCCGGACAACTTTAGTGGAAAATCTATTACTACATTAAATTTTCAATCTAAATTTAAACAGCATTAGTGTTGAAGGTATATTCATTTAAAAAAAAAACTTTTTTTATGTTCTCATCGGGTTGAACCCAGACGTTCAGAGAATAGGCTGACATGGTGAGCCCCCTAAAGCAGCCCTTAATAGCATACGTTTGAGCACCAAATCGCCTGGGCTAGATTGCTAGTGCTCCTTTTTCTCTTTTGATTTGCTTCTTATTTACCTCAGTTTTTTGGCATCCCTCCCTCTACCTGCACGTCAATTCTCTTCCATATTTGATATCCTTAGAATACAACTTGTTAAAATAAATTTTAATATTAAAAAATTTTAATCATATAAGATTTCATTGAATATGTTGCAGTCTTTATAAATATTTTGTTTATTTTCAGAAAACTACAACAGATATTTAATTGGATTAATACTGCTTGAATTATCAATATCTGACAGCAAAAAATTCGTTTTCCCAAAATCCGTTCATTCTTGCAATATAAAATCCTAGCAACATTGTTGCTGCAACAATAGAGTGCTGACAAACATGTTCCTGATTATTAAACAAAAATAGAACAAGCTAAACACATTTTCAGAAATGTCATTCCATAATTGGTAAATTTGGCACCTGAGTTAAAAAGCTAATGACACAACTTACCCTTTAGAAGTGTATAATCTGTAGTCCCATTGAGAAATCCTTCACATTCCTGCATATAAGCTTTCCAATCGATCTCCGTGTAAGGTACGCGATTAATAACAAACACATTTAGCAATAATTCCGCCAACAAAATGAAGACTGAGACAATGGGCAGAGCAGCTGGATCGAGGATAAGATATTTAACAAATTTAAAGTTTACATATTTTTTGTAAATTTTTTGGACAATATTCGTGTTTTTGTTGGACCTCACTGGAGGCTTGGAGGGTTTTGGTGCCATTTTTTGTAAACGACAACGTTAACGTTGTAGCCGGCCCGCACTGTTTTGTTGTTGGTATAATTATTGTTGAGGGGGAGGTGCGTGTTGCTGATAATCAGCTGTAGCCAATTGACATTCCAAGAAATGACGTCTCGAAGGTAGAACCTACTTTAAATGCGTGTTTATTTCTTCAAGTATATGGGAGCTTCATAATTTTAAACGAACGAAGTGGAAGAGAGACATGGTTAAGAATAACCGTGTTTTATTTAATCCTATCCCGTGCAAGTCAGTTGCCGAATTACCGCATACGGGATCGAGTGCGCTTTCGAATCGAATGACATTTCATCTCGTATTTAATACATTTTATAACCCTTTTTCAAACATTAACTGTAAAATATTTTATAATTGTGATCGACCTAAACATTTGCGTTCCTAAATTTCATAAATTCTCTTTCAATAAAGGAATAACTAATTCACAATAGAGAGATTTCGAACGATTTTACTGGTTCACGTATGTGGTAATTCGGGCCCAGATGTTCTGAATAGAATGGAAGTGCAAAGTAATACTGGAAAGATATCGATATCATGCGCTAACAGACAATAATAACCCATGAATCGTAATTCGCCTTGTATACTACTAAAATAAAACACACAAATATTACCGGCACGGGATAGCTGTGAGCATCACATAAGCTGGAACTTTGTGGTCCTATTTGTGCGGTGTTCATCGCTGTCACGAGAAGCTTAGCTGCCAGCTACAAGGCGCGTCCACAGGTTGCAGATTCATGGGTTATTATTGTGGAATGATCCATACGGAGCAAGGCGGGTTTAAAAAGGTGGTCTCACGCGAACAGCTATTAAAAGCCGGCCAAGTTTGACAGAATTAAGATGTCAGGTTTATGTTTGCATTCTCTTTGTTGTCATCTGGCAAGATGGCGAATTGTACCATATGATTTGTGATTGTTGTACAAATTAAAACCACCTTTAATTGTTTCGCCATGCATACGCAGTAGCTGCAACGGCAATCAGCGGTATCGAGCGGGTAGTCTCAGTAAGAGGCCGGGTGGCACCGGCTCTTAAGATATATAAAGTTGCAGGTAGTCGTAGTTGCCCAACAACAAAATATTGAGTCCAATATATGTCAAAATCAGTGATTTGTGAAACTCTGATTTTGTGTATGTAATTAGTTCACGCCATTTTTCGTTGTTTGTGTGTGCTATGGTTCTTAACAATAATACACACTCACCCAAACAAAACTCATTGGCAGTTAGTGCACTTCGCGAGAAAAAATTGTACTCAGCTGTTTACGGTACACTACCTGGTAATTATGTCATGCCGGCTCTTGCGTAAATACTGAGTGCCTATGATGCTCGATACATCAAGGCGAGTTATTGGAACCTTAATTGACCAATGGCCATCATGTTCCCGCAGCGATCGGTCGTATAGACCGGAACGAGCTTGCTTGTTCGCTTGACGAGGATCGACACCTCCACATGTAAATGTGGCTACAACAAATTTTTTTCCAAATCCCTGTCCCAATTCGGTCCAGATTTGGATATAACTGCCATATATACCGATCTCTCAATTAAAGCTCTAGGGCCCATAATAGGCGCATTTGTCCGATTTCGCAGAAATGTGGTAGAACCAGTTGTGTAAGGCTCCCCGACTGTTCTGTTTTGATTTCCAACAACTGTGCCAAGTCCGCTCCAAATCGGTCTATAACCTGATATTAGCTCCTATATAAACCGATCTCCCGAAATTTTGCATGTAGTTTTCTGTTTTGATTTTCAACAATTGTGCCAAGTCCGCTCCAAATCGGTCTATAACCTGATATAGCTCCCATAAAAACCGATCTCCCGATTTGACTCCTTAAGCCCTTACAAGCCGCAATTTTTGTCCGATTTGGCTAAAATTTTGCAAGTGGTGTTCCATTATGATTTCCTCCAACAACTGTGTTAAGCACGGTCCGAATCGGTCTATAGCCTGATATAGCTCCCATGTAAACCGGTCTCTCGATCAACCTTGTTCGGTTCATAGAAGCTTTAATTTTTGCTGGTTTGACAGAAGTTTGGTATGTAGAATAAAATTATGCCCTGCACAAATTTTGCACAACTATTTACATGACATAATTACCAGGTAGTGTACCGTAAACAGCTGAATACAATATTTTCTCATGAAGTACTCTATCTGTCAACGAGTTTTGTTTGTGTGTTTGTATTATAGTTAAGAAATATGAAACATACAAACAACGAAAAATGGCGCGAATTAGTAACATACACGAAAACAGAGTTGCACTAATCACTCAATATTTTAATATTTTGTTGTTGGGCAACGGCCACTACCTGTAAATGAATATATCTTGACTATTTCCTCTATGACTCTCAAAATATGTAAGGATTCGGTCGAAATTCCATGATTTTAATAAAAATTTGCAAAAACAAAATTTTAATGCAATTTTTTAAGAAAAAAATTTAATGAAATTTTTTCTACCGGTTGATATTTTAATGACATTTTTTACAGGTTAAAATTTTGATGCAATTTTTTCTTAAGACAAAACTTTATGTTTTTTTCTTAAATGTTAGTAAAATTTTTGGACAAAAATTATTAAAAGTTTTTTTTTAAAAAAACACATCATTAACATTTTTTCTAAAAATATTTCGATAAAAGATTCTCAAGAAAAATTTCCCTGACATTTGTACAGTTTTTTTTCATTTCGCTGTTTTTTAACTCAAGCTCGGGGGGTCTTTCCGTTTTTTTATTTAAGTTATTTATCATCGGAATGCCCCTGTTCCTTAATGGAAGTTCATAGGCAAATATGCATTTTTGTCCCACTACTGAGCGGTTTACGTTCGTTCGAGTCACACAAACATAGTGGGACAGGTAGTGATTCTTCGACAAATTTATTAAGTTCGTTCATACATTCATAGTTTCCGCCTTGTCCACCCATGTAGATATGTAGCTTTTAGATAATTTATTCGAAACTTCGCAATAAACAGAAATGCTAGTGGGTTTTATTCAAATATAGGTCAAACTAAACGAAGAGCCATGACAAATGTTAAATATCGCATTAAAGAATCTTAACTATTTACTTTGCCCGTCCACAAAAATACCTAGGTTAATACTAATAAGCATATAAATGTGCATGCTACAATGCTAAAATCAAGAGAATACAAAAAAATACACAACTCCATTATATCGGTCAGCTGTTATCGTTCGTTATTACAGTTTGAATTTATTATCACCGTTATCGTTATCAGTATTGAATGAATGATACTCTGCGTGAGTTCGGGTAGCTTGCTTGTATGTACGTGTGTGACTTTATTTGAGGCGATAATATAGAAATTGTTTTTGTCGCTTTAGGTTAGTTGATACAGCAGCATATTTGTTGCTAGTTTCAATGTTTGTAAATCAAGAGATAGAAAGTTAATCATTTTTCGCACCGACTATTACTTATCAACTAGTTTTTATTGAATCCATTTAGTAAAACCAAATACAAACGTACAAAAGTACAACTAAGTGAATAAACACAGTGCGATTTAACCAGTAAGCTTGGCAGTATACCCAAAGAAAAGTTGATACAAAACGTGCTAATTTCAGTACCGTACGGTATTGATAGTAAAGCAACAGCGTATGGTACAAACCGTATGGATGGTATGGATGAAACATAAATTAAATTATTAGTACCGTTTGGTACTAGCCTTTTAACTGTCATTGGATTTAATACCAATATGTTATTGGTTTTAGCACTAGACCGTTATTGGTTTTAGTACCAAACCGAATATGAATATCATAATGAATATCATAATAATAATAATTTTATTCTACATACCAAACTACGGTCAAACCAGCAAAAATTAAAGCTTCTAGGAACCGAACAAGGATGATCGAGAGACCGGTTTACATGGGAGCTATATTAGGTTATAGAATGATTTGGCACAGTTGCTGGAAGTCTTAACAGAACGCCGCATGAAAAATTTCAGCCATATCGGACCAAAGTTACGGCTTCCAGGGGCTCAATGAGTGAAATTGGGAGATCGGTTTATATATAGACCGATTTGAGCCGTACTTGGCGCAGTTGCTGAAAGTCGTAACAGAACACCGCATGAAAAATTTCAGCGATATCGGACAAAAGTTACGGCTTCCAGGGGCTCAATGAGTGAAATCGGGAGATCGGTTTATATAAGAGCTATATCAGGTTATAGACCGATTTGAGCCGTACTTGGCACAGTTGTTGGAACTCATAACAGAACACTGCATGCAAAATTTCAGCCATATCGGACAAAATTGGGGCTTCCAGGGGCTCAAGAAGTTAAATCGGGAGATCGGTTTATATAATAGCTATATCAGGTTTTAGGCCGATTTAGACTGTACTTGATACAGCTGTTGGAAGTCATAGCAGAACACTACATGCAAAATTTCAGCCAAATCGGACAAACATTGCGGCTTCCAGGGGCTCAAGAAGTTAAATCGGGAGATCGGTTTATATGGGAGCTATATCAGCTTATAGACCGATTTAGACTGTACTTGAAACAGCTGTTGGAAATCATAACAGATTACTACATGCTAAATTTCAGGCAAAATAAAATTCGGATAAAATAAATTCGGACAAAAATTGGGAGCTAAATCTAAATCTCAACCGATATGGCCCAACATCAATAATAAGTATCTGTGCATAATTTTAAGCGGCTAGTTTAAGCGTTCAAACGACAAACTGACAGACGAACATGGCTAGATCGACTCAGAACGAAGAGAGCAACAAGAATATATATGCTTTATGGGGTCTTAGACGAATATTTCGAGATGTTACAAACGAAATGACTAGATTAGTATATCCCCCACCCTACGGTGGTGGGTATAAAAAACCCATTGAAAATAATTGCAATCTAATTTTAGTTCGATTATTTATGTTAATAATTACAAAAAGAAATGGAAGGCCACCGTAGCACAGAGGTTAGCATGTCCGCCTATGACGCTAAACGCCTGGGTTCGAATCCTGGCGAGACCATCAGAAAAATGTTCAACGGTGGTTTTCCTCTCCTAATGCTGGCGACATTTTTGAGGCACTATGCCATTTAAAAACTGCTCTCCAAAGTGGTGTCGCACAGCGTTCGGACTCGGCTATAAAAAGGGGGCCCTTTATCATTGAGCTTAAACTTGAATCGGACTGCACTAATTGATATGTGAGAAGTTTGCCCCTGTTCCTAATGGAATGTTCATGGGCAAAATTTGCAATTTGCAATGTAACACCGTGACCCACCTCAATTCTTTATTTTCAATAATTGATTCCATATCCATTGATTCCCAGAAGTCATATCAATGCACCAACACTGCATCGTTTTCCACACAAGAGACTATCATGTGTCTGTACAGATTGTCCTTAGAATTTGTACTTATTTGAACAGGTTTTACGCACTCTAATTGTATTAAAATAATTTATTTATTTGTTTAACAAATATTTTATAATATCGTTTATATTTTAAGTACAAATTTTCAGGTTGCACTTATAAGGTGAGGTCATGCGAACAGCTGAGTACAATTTTTTTATTTTTGTTTTGATTTTGCAGTAAATCTAAAAGTCAAAGACTTGATAAAAGCGCGCTCTAATCGGCATGTATTCTCATATGTATTGTACTTTTTTATAGTCATGTATCTAAATGTATGTTCGATGAAATTAAAGCTCGATCTAATCGAAAAAGTTACATATTTATTGCAAAATTCATTTGTCATATAAAATTTTTCGTACGTATCACACGAGTGTACAACTTTCAGGGTTGCTGTTTTTGAAATTACATATAACATGCCTTATTTCAAGATATATTCATTTACAGGTAGTGGCAGTTGCCCAATAACAAAATATTGGGCGCACTATCTGTCAAAATCCGGGATTAGTACAACTCTGATTTTGAGTATGTTACTAGTTCGCGCCATTTTGCGTTGTTTGTGTAAGTTATGGTTCTTAACTATAATGCACACACACACAACCAAAACTTGTTGACAGATAGTGTACTACTCAGCTGTTTACCTGGTAATTATATCACGAGTGCAGGCTTTTGTGGAACATTTGTTGTCAGGATTGCCATGATATATTTTTCACAAATAAATGTGGCCACTTGCAGAAATGCCTCTATTGTGAATACATGCAATTGCCTCGTATTGTTTTGATAGATTGATAAATGGCGTTACCACTTCATGGCAAACAAACAGACATGCACTGGAAGCATGCAATACGGCGCTGTCGTAAACGCTAATCCATGTTATCACTATGTTGTGAAACTGAGGTCTGTTCGGGGATTCCACACACTCCTCCATGCACTTCGACCTCACTGTACTAGAGCCCACGCCCTTGAGGCCCGCCATATACTTACATACTGATTTCGACCCGGATGTTTGTTTGATGTTCATCGTCATAACGAGAAGCTCAGCTGAGAGCTACCGGTCGAGTCCACAGGTTGTGATTAGTGAAAGGCTTTGTATACGGAGTAGCTGCAATTGAAGCCGCGGACAATCAGCGGTATCGAAGGGAGAGTCTCCGTGAGAGGTCGGTCGGCAACGACTCTTGCTTAAATACTGAGTGCCAATGGTACTCGATGTGACAAGGCGATCTATTGGCGTCTTTTAATAACCTATGGCTATAACGTTCCCGCGGCGATCGGTGACCGGAACGAGTTTGAAGAGAATCGCTACCTCCACATACAAATGTGGCCGCAACATCATCAACAATGACTGATTTCGAAAACTGTAAATCCCTTCCCAGAATTGCTTTTGCGTCTATTGTTATGGCACAAAGCTCTCCCTGAAATGTTGTGTGTGTCCAGTTTCTGTCTCCTCAGTCTGCCCCCGCATCCATAGTGTCCAGAAGGGAAACTTGGTCGTATTCTGTCAACACGCGCGGCTCAGCGCGGTGACTGTCGACCCATCTCCCTGCTGTTAAATGCCCTCTCAATACTCGAGAAGGCCGCCATTGCGTACTCCCTGAGTTGGAGAAACGTCTCAACTTCAAGCATCACTGTGTGGGGGGCGTCTTCTCCGGCCTGCCCTTGAGTTATGCCAGAAGTTCTTCGACGACGGATCTCACTCACCTTCAAGTCTTTTTTGTTAAAAAAAAAAAATTTTGTTTGAAATGTCATATGCTACGTTTGGTAATAAGCATAATTACCTCTTTACAATTACGATACATTTGTTATACATTTACACTACATTTACGAGAGCATAACCAGGCCTTACAGCATTTGTACATGCAGCTATTGTAAATAATCTTCATATGGAGGCCTGGATATAGGCCCCAAACTGTAACATTTCCACTCATTTATATATATGCTGTTGTGGACTATGCCTTGGCTGCTTGTTGTTTGTTTTCATGTTATTTTCATCAATATGTGCGACGAGAGAGAGAGAGAGCATGCGAGAGGCCTCGACGAATAATAACAAAAATACAGCCGTTTAGTTGAAGTACGGTCGCGGCACAGCATACACAGAAAAATCAAAAAACCGTTGAATTGTTTTCGTTCCTTCGTTCTCGCGTTGCGCTCTGTTCGTTTTATTGTTAAAATTAAAATAAAAAACAAAAAATACTATATTTCTTTATTTATTTCGATGTCCAGTAGTGGTGGTTGCTGCTACTCAATATTCAAAAAGAAAAAATTGGTGTGTTTCTTTTTTTTTCTTAATTCTTTAAAACCCCCTTAAAAAATGAAAATAAAAACTCAACATCGTCGCCACTACTCAATGTGTTGTTTTGTTTTTCTGATAAATTTATAGAAAAAAAATGACAAAACAAAAACAATATATGTATGTGAAAAAGAAGCAATCCGAAAATGAAGAAAACAACAAATTCTGATTATAAAATATGATCGAAATTCTCAAAATCTAGAAAAACAAAGAATGTTTATGAATGATCTATTTTAGCAAAGATGAAGAAATCTTGAGATCTTGAGTGAGAAAGAAATTAAGCATACAAAGATTAACTATAACAATAATAAAAAATAAATAAATTATGGAACAGGCTGCCAAACAGTCGAAGGCGCTCCTACTTTCATACATTCGTTTATCGTTGGCGGCAGGTCTTGTTGTTTTGCAACTACACCACTGAGCCAAGAGTTGGATAGGTAGGCTGGCAGGCAAGAGAAGAATGAAAAAAGAGTTGGCAAGAGAAACCCAGTTGTTTGGTATTTTGAGTTTTTAAAGCTTTATTGCATTAAAAATCTCGAAAGGCAGTTTTACCTAGGGTGTTTTTGTTTTTTTTTCTTTCAAAAAATATGAAATGTGTTTTGATTACTTAGACAAGTTTAGAAAACAAAATTATAATTTCAAATTAAACGTAATATCTTTAAGTAAAGGTTCAATTAGTTAATTAAACTTTACTTTTTTCCTGTGAGTGGCAACATATGTGACAGAGTGAGTACGTACATGTGTGTGTGTTTCGGCCAAGCAGCCATATGATTGTCATTGTTTTCTCTTGATTTCCCGCCCATTTTTGATTTTATATCCGGTTTATCTATCGTCAACTGTCACTTTAATGTGACATTAAACTTCAATATGTCATAACAAAAAGACCAGTTGTTGTCCCATGCTATAATAATTTTTTTAAAGATGCTATTACACGACATGTGCTTTAAATATGTGCTGTCACTTTCTGTTTCCACAGGATTTTCCTTATGTCCATCCAATACGAATATAGTACCTCTAGTAGGCATGTTAAATAATTTTTTTTTGACATCTGTCTGCATGTATGTTGGATGAAATAAGAGCTCGCCCTAATCGAAAGTATTGCATATTTATTCCAAAATCCATTTTTAAACCCTACACCACCGCTGTGTTTTTTTTTTTCAATGCTAAGAAGACGAAGAGCTAGTCCCATTGGTAACTATACCGATCGGCTTATAATCATTTCCTGATTCGACTTAGCTATGCCCGTTTGTCTATCTGTCGGTATGGCAGCCTTACCGGTATCTTTCATGTGTTATAGCCTTTTAAGGCTGTAGTAGCCACAATTTTGGTTCGAGTTTTACACATTTTTAGGAGATTTTTTATATGACGTCCTAACTTGTGTGTACAATTTCATCAAAATCGGTTTATATTCCATATTTCAATAGGTATTTAAAATTAAACTTTGCATGAGGGGCATTATTTGACGTCCCAATTTCGTCAAAATCGGTTCAGATACACATATACATAGCTCCCATATATATCTGAACCCCACAATATGTTCGATTTAGGGGTGTTTTGGGGAGGTGGTCCCCCAAACACTTAGCCCTGAAAATATATTATCGTATTCTACACTCAAAAACCTTTTATTTAAGCCCCATATTGCCATGGTCAGTAAATAAGTCCTATTTGGGGGGTGTTTTGGGGAAGGGGTGGACCCTCAGAAACTTGGCCCACATTTGGATATCAGATTCGTATTCTTATCCTAAATATCTGAAATAAATATCGTGATTGGTCTAAATATATATTTGGTAGGTTTTATGGCTGGGCGGTCCCCCTAGATACCCCATCCGAAATATGGATACAAAATTTTTATTTTTAGGCTACTATACAAGAACACTCAAAATTTCGCTTAATTCGCTCCACCTATTACCGAAATCTGGCGTTTCTGAAAATAAGGGGAAGGGGCAGGGTCCGCCTCCCTTTCAGGTATTAAAAACATTTAGTGCCCTATTCAACACGGAATCATTATGCACCATTAGTGAGAATTTTATGAAAATCGGTTCAGTCGTTTTAGAGTTTATAAGGAACACACAAACAAACAAGCACATATTGATTTTTATATATAAGATTATAAAAAATTTTTTATAAAAAATTTTAAAGCGATTGCAAGACAAGCAGGTGTAATGGTCTGAAATGGGTTAAAAACTAATGAAATTTTTCACTCATATTCGCATGTCAAATAAAATACCATATGCCATATTTTGTAGAAATCGGACCAACATTGTGCCTACTACAGCCTTAAAAGTCCATATCGGATGAAAGGTTTATTAATAGGGGGCTTTATCTAAATCTAAACCGTATTGCTACGTCAAATAAAAGATCTTATGCAAAATTATGTGGCTAGAAAAGTCTAAAATTTCCATATCGGATTTACATGGGAGCTATATCAAAATCTGTCTGCTATTATCAGAAGACATTGTCTGCTATTGTAAGCAGACAGGGTCTGCTATTATAAGCAGACTTTTTCTATGAGTATAGGCTATTTATTCCCATCCCATTGCAATTCACACATTCATTTTATACCCACCACCATAGGATGGGGGTATACTAATCTAGTCATTCCTCTGGTGATACCTCGAAATATTCGTCTAAGGCCCCATAAAGTATATATATTCTTGATCCTTTCGACGTTCTGAGTGGATCTAGCAATGTCCGTTCGTCTGTCGAAATCACGATAGCGGTCGAATGACAGGTGTGTTAAGATGTAAAATAGAAAGCGTCCGTTTTTCGAAAAAAAAAAAAATAAATAAATAAAATTTTAAATATTTCAATAAAAACAAGTAAGAGCGTGCTAAGTTCGGCCGGGCCGAATCTTATATACCCTCCACCATGGATCGTATTTGTCGAGTTCTATGCGCGGTATCTCTTTTTAGGCAAACAAAGAATATTGAATAAGAACTGTTTGGAGCTATATCAAGTTATAGTCCAATCTGGACCATAAATGAATGCCGACTATTTCAGTTCATTCGGATAAGAACTGCGCCGTGTAGGGGCTCAAGAAGCAAAATCGGGAGATAGGTTTATCTGGGAGCTTTATCAAGCTATTGATCGATTCAGACCATATTAGACACGTATGTTGAAAGTCATGAGAGAAACCGTTGTACAAAATTTCTTCCAAATCGGATGAAAATTGCGCCCTCTAGAGGTTTATATGGCAGCTATATCAGGTTATGTACCGATTTGCGCCATACTTGGAAGCACAGTTATTGGAAGTCGTAACAAAACTCCTCATGCAAAATTTCAGCCAAATCGGATGAGAATTACGCCCTCTATTGGCTCAAGAGGTCAAGATCCAAAATCGGTTTGTATGACAGCTATATCAAAACATGGACCGATTTGGCCCATTTACAATTCCAACCGACCTACACTAATATAAAGTGTTTGTGCAAAATTTCAAGCGGCTAGCTTTACACTTTCGAAAGTTAGCGTGCTTTCGACAGACAGACGGACGGACGGACATGGCTAGATCGAGTTAAAATGACATGAAGATCAAGAATATATATGGGGTGTCAAACGCATATTTCGAGGTGTTACATACAGAATCACGAAATTATACACCCATCCTATGGTGGAGGGTATAAAAGTTGGGCTGACTTGTTTGTGGACACGGTTAGTGAATTCGTCGACAATCGAAGTTTATAACAGGCAATCTGTAAGACACGTCAGTCGATATGGCATATCGGTGACAAAATTCCAATAGTCTTAAAGAAGTTTTTGAAACCAATGTCATGATAGACGTTTGGACTGCTGGGTAATGTTTGCTGATATCAGCAAACTTATTTTTCTGTGTGAGTAGACTTCTGTTACGACCTTCAATTATACTCTTTTGCATATAAGAAACTATGCAAAGTACTTGACTGATGCAATAATGTATGCTGTAGGGTATATAAAATACAGTTTGGCGGAACTTAATGTTAAAAGTTTATTTTTTATTAAATTTTGGATTTTTTATTCTTGACTTATTAGGTCTAGGCCATTATTTCTTGATATACAAGTATAAACTCATTCAGATAAGGTTCTTTCTTCTGCCAATGCATACTAGCGAAGACTTCTGTGAACTACCTACCGACGTTTTTCTATTTCGATTAGTAGAGTAGTTTCTGATGCTTTTGATATCTTTCTTCTTCGTTAATTGCGAGGGACAATAACGTCAACATGGCAACATGTTTATCACCTAATAATTGCTGCTGTTCTTATTTATATTTTCATATAGAATAACAAAAACAAACTTCTTGTTTGCGTTGTGCAAGAATCATTTTCATACCAAAACTATTGTTGTTTGCTGTTGCTGTTTTTTAAATATTGTTATTGTTATTCTGTTTGGCAAAATAAATGACTAGTCCAGACGGAAAAAACAAATTAGCACATTTTGATTAAGGTTTTGTTTTACTTTTTTTTATTTCTTCTTCTACCATGCCACACCGCAGCGAACCGGTAACGTAAACAACAATAGGTGTGTTTTTGTTTGTTTAACACTGTGGGTGAGGTGGAAAATTTTTTTATGGGAAAGTACAGAGTAAGAAAGACAGAGTAGGAAAAAAACACATGCACCCAGAGAAATCATTGGTTGAAAATCGATTATAGGTATAAGTTGATAACAGTAGTAAATAATTTTTAATTGTCAGCTCTAAAGATCAGTCGTTTTATCATTTGTATAAAAAAATAAATTTATTTTGCTTTTAGTTGTTGTATTAACTACTCATTATTTGAAAATTCCTAACGGAGCACAAACAAAGAGTTAGCTCAACTACGATGACAGTCATATGCATATAATTTCTGTTTTAGTAAGTACTGCAACCAATCAGTTTCTTTAACCGAATGTGTTATTGTTATTTACATTCGGAAAAGCAATAAAGGTATTTCTTCTCTGTGTTAAATATGGTACAATTTATAAGTGCAAAAGTAAATGTTCGGTATTGACTTAATAATTATACTATGTAAAAGTTTTAGAAGTCTGTATTTCAATTCGCGCAAATCCTTTTTCAGCGAAGCTCACTGAGTTTATTGGATCTGCATAGTTCAGCTATTGGTTATTGATCGTGATGCAGTTATTTCATCAAGTTAGCGTAGTCCATTTTGTTATAATAGTTCCAAGACACGTGAAAACAATTTATAGTTTCTAGCTGGATATATCCCTGGTTGTCATAGAAAAACATATTTACATATTGGGACTCTTCAAATAAAGAAACGTAAACGAGGAAAAAGTTGTGCACAATTTTGGCAAAATTGGTCTATAATGCGCTTGCAGTGAACTTAGAAGTTAAAATCGGGCGAAATACATACATGGCAGCTATATATAGGGTTGCCCAAAAAGTAATTGAAAGTAAAAGAAAGTAAATGCATTTTTAATAGAACTTAGAATGAACTTTTATCAAATTTATAATTGCCATTTTGTTCGATAACCTTTTGCCATATTCCTGGCAAATTTAGTATTCCACGCTCATAGAAGTTCTGACCTTTATCTGCAAAAAACTGAACCAAGTGCGATTTTATAGCCTCATCATTGCCGAAAGTTTTACCATTTAAGGAGTTCTGCAAAGATCGAAATAAATGGTAGTGTGATGGTGCAAGGCCAGGGTTATATGGTGGATGCATCAAAAGTTCCCAGCCAAGCTCACTCAGTTTTTGGCGAGTGACCAAAGATGTGTGCGGTCTAGCGTTGTCTTGGTGGAATATGACACCTTTACGATTGACCCATTCTGGTCGCTTCTCCTTGATGGCTGTATTCAATTTGTCCAATTGTTGACAGTAAACATTCGAATTAATCGTTTGGTTCCTTGGAAGCAGCTCAAAATATACCACACCCTTCCAATCCCACCAAACAGACAGCATAACCTTCTTTTGGTGGATATCAGCCTTTGAAGTGGTTTGAGCTGGTTCACCATGCTTGGACCATGATCGTTTTCGACTAACGTTGTTGTAAACAATCCATTTTTCATCTCCAGTTATGATTCGTTTTAAAAACGGATCGAATTCATTGCGTTTAAGGTGCATATCACAAGCGTTGATTCGGTTTATTAAATGAATTTCTTTCAATACATGTGGTACCCGTATTAAAATTGACGCCAAACAAACAAATGTAAACAAAATTTCGCGCACTTTTTTTCTAAACCAAGCTTAAAGTAACAGCTGATAACTGACAGAAGAAAGAATGCAATTACAGAGTCACAAGCCGTTGAAAAAATTTGTCAACGCCGACTATATTACTACTATATTACCGACAATTACTTTTTGGGCAACCCAATATATTCATTTACAGTTTGTGGCAGTTGCCCAATAACAAAATATGGAGTGCACTATCTGTCAAAATCAGTGATTAGTGCAACTCTGATTTTGTGTATGTTACTAGTTCGCGTCATTTTTCGTTGTTTGGGTGTGTCTGTGTGTAACTATAATACACACTGTGTGTAACTATAATACACACTGTGTGTAACTATAATACACACTGTGTGTAACTATAATACACACTGTGTGTAACTATAATACACACACACAACCAAAACTCGTTGACAGATAGCGTACTTCGCGAGAAAAAATTTTACTCAGCTGTTTACGGTACACTACCAGGTAATTATGTTTTGACTCTAGGACTTCTTTAAATTTTGCAGACAATTGTGTAAATTTTTTATGTCATCAAAATGTACTGAAAATTAAAAAAAAAATGCCAGAATTAATTTTTTACACAAAATATGAGTTTATTATTATTCTTTCTCAAAATTATAATTATGTTATGTTTAATACTATAACACTTAACAAATAATTGTGTTATATGTTATATCAGCTTTTGTTAATTTAAATATTCAAATCAGCTGATTTGATGGTGGAAAAAGACAAATTTGAATAAATGTTGTGAATGAAAGATATTCGATCGAGTGACACAATTCTAGAAGATATGGTTTCTTTGAAACTTAAAATTTAAACTAAAATTTTCAAAAACACACCTTGTATCTACACGTTTGTATGCAAAACAGATGACTTATTTTTGTTTTTGATTAAATTTATTTCTACTGTCACAGAAAAAAACCACAATGTACACCAGCTACAACAACAATAACAATTACTTTTACTATTATAAACAACCTGAACAACAATTAATACAATTGCTTTTTCCACAAAATGAAAAATTGTATCAATTAAATGAAAATTACTCGAGTAATCGACTGCCACCTTTTTGTTTAGATAATATTTGTCAGTGGGGGAATAGAAAAAGAAGGGAATGTTTCTTAAAGAAAGAAAAATAGTTTTTGGAGAAAATTTTGATTTAAAAGAAAGTGTATACACAAATGGTATAAATTCAAAAATATTCTGATGAAATTGTATTCCGTTCAAAATTTAATAAAAAAAATGTTAAAGGAAGAAAGATGAATAGTTATCAAAACAATATTTAACAACTTCCTCCATAGGGAGAATCGTCATTCTCTTGTACCTTATTGATACCATACCAGACGTTCAGACACTTTTCGGTAAGAAAACTCTTAGAGCTGCCTTCCGAAAGCCCTGCACCTGACCTGTAGGGATTTACCCCCTATCACGCTTCAATGTAGGATAATACTATTGTTGGCTTTTATAATGAGTGTGCTAGGTAGGGTCCTCTTACTTTTGAATAACACAAAGTGTAGCTTAACCCACCATGGCTGTTACACTAGAGCTGGCAAACTATCGATAATCGCAATATTCGATATTTTCGATAGTTTTAATAATAAATATCGATAGTATCGATACTATCGTTAATATCCCATCAGCCATATTTCAAACGAAAATGAAAAGTAGAAATCTGGAGATCCTTAATAAAGCAATATCAATGCACAGATCAAATAAAACCAAGGTTAATAAAGTCAGTTGGAAGTCATGAGAGAAATCATTGTACAAAATGTTAGTCTAATCAGATGAAAATTGCGCCCTCTATAGGCGCAATGTATCTTTAAGGATACATTCAGTGTCAGATTGCTTATTATACCCACCACCATATCATTCCGTTTGTAACACCTCGAAATATCAATCTAGGACCCCATAAAGTATATATATTCTTGATCGTCTCGACATTCTGAGTCGAACTAGCCATGTCTGTCCGTCCGTCTGTCGAATTCACGATAGCGGTCGAACGCGTAAAGACAGCCCTTTGAAATTTGGAACAGATTCTATATATTGATGTAGGTCGTTGGGGATTGCAAATGGGTCATATCGGTTCGGATTTGGATATAGCTTCCGTATAAACCAATCTCCCTATTTGATTTCTTGAGCTCCTGGAAGCCGCAATTTTTGTCCGATTTGCTTGAAATTTTGCACACAGTATTCTGTTATGACTTTCAACAAATATGCCAAGTACGGACTGAATTGGTATATAACCTGATAGAGCTCCCATATAAATCGATCTCCCGATTTGATTTCTTGAGCCCCTGGAAGCCTCAATTTTCATCCAATTTGGCTGAAATTTTGCACATATTGTTCTGTTATGATTTGCAACGACAGTGCTATGTACGGTCCGAATCGGTCCGTATAACCTGATATAGCTCCCATATAAACCGATCATCCGATTTGACTTCTTGAGATCCTGGAAGCAGGAATTTTTGACCGATTTGATTGAAATTTTGCAAATAGTGTTTTGTTATGACTTCCAACAAGAGATTAAAGTACGGTCTAACGGTCAAGAACCTGATATAGCTCGCATATAAACCGATCTCCCGATTTGACTTCTTGAACCAACGGAAGCCACAATGTTCATCCAATTTGGCTGAAATTTTGTACATGGTGTTCTGTTATGACTTCCAACAACTGTGGCAAGTACTGTTTAGATCGCTTAAGAAGATGATATAGCTCCCATATAAACCGATCTCCCGATTTGACTTCTTGAGCCCTTACAAGTCGCGATTTTTATCCGATTTGGCTGAAATTTTGCATATAGTGTTCTGTTATGACTCTCAATAACTGCGTCAAGTACGGTCCAATTCGGTCTATAAATAGTTTTTGTTTATTTTTGCAAAAAAAAATTTAACTTTTGCGATAGTATCCATCGGAAAAATATCAATTGATATTCAGTCAAAAAATTAAATATCGATAGTGCCATCGATATTTTCCAGCTCTATGTTGCACTCATACCAATCGCTTTTGCTGAATGCAAATGAAACGGCTAGGCAATGCAAGTAGAATTAAGAAGATAGAGCCACTTGCCCTACAACAAAATAAATTAACGATACAACTCTGTGGAGATAGGGGTAGAAATTTCCACTCCTCTGTCAAACTTCTGTATACTGTCAAATTGACAATTTAGTTTCTATTAAAACATTAAAAATGGGAAAAAGCAAACAAAATGTTAAATCGCTTTAAAATCCAAAAAGACCATTTGACGTTCTAACAAGATTTGGATGCAACTCTGAAATTGGAGAATTCGATCAGCTGGGCTGGTGAGTTTACATTCCTAATTGTGCAATGGACCATGCGAAAGAGAATTGTTCCTTCGAATTAAACAGTCGTGGTGGATTTGTGTCTCAGATCACAAATTCAGCATGAGTTTATTAAACTTGTTAAAAATTTCTATTCGGCAAACATTGGCAACACTGTTTTCATGTGTTGAAACCCTCACAAATTCCGGTTTTAAATTATTCTTAATGTATTATTATTTAACATTGAAAACAAGAAAAATATTACTAGAGGTGCACATGCTAATTTCTTTTCTATTCTTTAATTGCAGTTATTGTCACCGTGTATAAAACAAGTGCAGACCCTGGAGAAAGTTTAATTTACTCGTCTCTCGCAAACTCATACAAACAATTTAGTAAGATGAAATTTCTCTCCTTTCCCTAACGATATCGACCAATCTTCTATTTAAGTAAATTTTCTGTGTCCCCAAACAAACAAAAGAAAAAAAAGAGAAGTGATAACAAATATAAATAAAAAAAACAACAAATCCAATCTAAACTTGCGAGGTCACACCAAAAAAGAAAAACAAAAAATTGTCTTAAATGTTTGTGAATATTAAACTAATTTTCTTAAATAAACAAAAGAGTAAAATAAACGGTAATAATAGTGTTTATGCCATGCAGCAACGAAAAAAATGAAACAAATAAAAATTCAAATTTCTTATCACTACTGCTGCTAGTGCCTGCTGCTGCTTAAGAAGAAGCGAGAGTTTATTAAAACAAGAACAGCTAAGACAAGGGCTTTCTTCACTGTGGATTTGGTGTCATTTTGAATTCTCTTCTAAAGTGTGGTGAGTGTGTGCATGCCATAAAACAATTATTTTTAGAAAATTTAAGCGTAATCTGGGAGGCCACGGCAGTACTATACTGGCCGGAACATCAAAAAATTTCAGCGGTGGTTACCCCTCCTAAGGGTTGGTATTCTATTCTGCTTTCAAAATAGTCGCTGAAATTTGTGAAATTCCGCGAGCTGAATTTGACAGCAAGCAATCAAATGTTTTTATTTCCATACCAAAACACGTTTTTTTTATCTGCACTTATTGTTTTCTCTAATTTTTTTTTTTTTTAAAATAAAGAAAAACGAACCATTGAAACCAATAAAACAAACAAAAATTATGCCGGCAAATGTTTCAAGTGTTGCCACTGTAATAGTTTTTTGCCATTTTCCTCACTATAAACAGAGTACTACTTTGCCGCCTATTTTCACCCAATGTTTGGCCGATATTTTTTTATATGGAGTTTGACATCATTCCGCTTGAAAAGCTGAACAGAATGCTCAGCTTAATGCTGGCGACATTTGTAAGGTAAAAACTTATCCCCAAAAAGATGTCGCTCTGCGCACGCCGTTCGGACTTGGCGTTGAAAAAGAAGGCCCTTCTCTTTGAGTTTAAACTTGAATCGGACAACGCTCTTTGATATGTTATAAGTTTGACTCTGTTCCCAAATAGAATGTTCATGGACAAATTTGCATTTGAATAAAAAATTTAATAATCATTTTTAATAGATTCATATTTCTGTATATGTTAATAATGTCGAAGAGAGAGAGAGGGAGAGAGAGAGAGAGCTACAATTCTGAAACAAAGATGCAAATTAACCTGAGAGAAAATAAGCCGCAAAATTTCATAAAAATAATATGGGCGAATTTTCTTTAATATAGAAGTTTATAAACTTTCATCAATCAAATTTGTTGAGGTAGGAAACATGGTCTTTCAAGTTTTGGTCTCGCGTACTTACTATACTCCATAGCAATTAGTTCTATACATGCAAGATATATTCATTTTACAGGTAGTGGCAGTTGCCCAACAACAAAATATTGAGTGCACTATCTGTCAAAATCAGTGATTTGTGCAACTTTGATTTTGTTTATGTTAATAGTTCGTGCCATTTATCGTTGTTTGTGTGTGTTTGTATGGTTCTTAACTATAATACACACACACAACCCAAACTCGTTGACAGATAGTGCACTTCGCGAGAAAAAATTGTATTCAGCTTTTTACGGTACACTACCTTGTAGTTATATAATGGTCATGTGAACATGTGATGTATACACTTTATTTTCACCAATATTATTGCAATGACCACACATCATTATGTGCCATGAAACTCCCTATTGTTCACAGCTTATTTCGACTGCCCAAAATGTCAAAATATAAACTATTTTCGTGTACTCAAAAATGTTTGCAAATTTGCACTAATTGTTACTTGAAGTCGTTCGCGTATTTTATTCGCCAGCGGTAAAGTGCGTGAGAGCAAGATAAATTTTGACAGTTTGGTTATGGAGATCTTTCAAATGGAGCATCGAACAGCTGTTTTATGCAAATCACCTGTTTAATTCAAAAAAAAAAGACTAAAGGCTACTCTTAATCTTTTGTAAATTTTTACTGGAAAAGTATGCGAACAGGCCAATAATACAACAGCAACTTCAGTATAACAGCATAAAGATAACAGAAAATAATTGCATGGTATAACATTTCTAAAGGGAGTAGAGAGAGGGAGAGGGTAAGAGCGAGTTTCAGAACATCGACACCACACCTTCCTTCAATCATCGATTTATTAGTGAGTGTTATCACCTCTTATCTACTTAAATAACGGTACTTTTTACTTAGGTGTGTTCGTTGAGATATTCGCAATCATCTACGCTAGTTATTTAGTATCGTTTCGCTATTTAAGCGAATCTGATGCATTTTTTGATAGAATAGAATAGGCCTTTAACATGATTTGTGAAAATAGGATCCACAATAAGGGCAGAAGACGCTGAACAATGTATTAAATATTTGTGATGAAAGATACGTATATTACTCGAAAATTAAAAAAAAAAAAAACAAAATTGTTCGCACAGGTTAAAACAGATTTAAGATGACTGTGTGAAGTGCTAAGGGGACCATAACATAAACTGTATAGTCGATAGTAAAAAACTTTCATTTCTTAAACTCCGACGAGCCACACTTAAAACCACGTTTGCACTAGAGCCCAAATCCACTTAATTTGAGATAATCTCCAAAACCCGTCACTACGATTCAAGTATTCGTCAACAGGGATGTTTTTGACAGCGTTTTTATTGTGATCAGATGCAATTATAAGGTGAGGTCATGCGAACAGCTGAGTATTTTTTTTTCATTTTTGTTTTGATTTTGTAGTAAATTTAAATGTCAAAGGCTCCATAAACAGCTGTGAATTTTTTTCTAAAATCTTAAAAAGATGATCTGTTTGATCCGATATTCCGCACATAAGCAACAAAACAGTGAAAACAGCAGGAAATGCTTGCTGTTTGAGCAAAAATTACTCCTGTCCTATTTTCAGTGGACTTTCTGTTACTACTGCAAACATTTTTGATGTTTTCTCTGAGTGTTTAAAACGATCTTTCAATTTTGAATTCTGAAGCACATTAAAGCCTAGTACTAACTTCGACTTGTGGCATGGGGCGGATTAATATATGCACCCTCTTTTCAACCTAACCTAACTTACTTCGACTTTTCACCCGAACCAAGGTCAAAACGCATTAAAAAAAAATAGTAACGAAGAAATTGCGTACATATTCCATAGAAGCGTCGTTGATTTCTTTGAACAAAATAGTAGCAACAGGTCGCTATGTCACTACAAATTTCGTTTTAATTAACTAAAAATGTAATGAAATGCTCACGAAATGGGCACCAATCAACTCTGCTTCAATGCTCTTGTCTTTGTTGTGCATTGTTTTTAGACTTTTTTTTTGTGTTCTGGCTAAGAATAGGGTCCGTCGGTTTTCGCAATAATTTAATAGGTATTTTCGCTGCGAATGAAGCCGGTACTAGGTTTTAGGTCGTAATTATTATCTGAATACAATGTGCCTATTAAATCATTTGTACTAAAATCGTGATAATGTTCTGTTCGTGTTTGGTTATCGATAAATTAAATAATATATAACTCATATTTGAACAAATGTTTTGTTTTTTATTAATTGTTATTAAATTTAACTTAAATTCACACATTTAAAATATTTGCCCCAGAAAAAATTTTTGAAATTTCATCAATTGTTTGCGCGAGACAGCAAATGAAATATATTTCTATATGGTTGTTGATGTTTCTGCTGCTGCAGCTGTATTTTGACAACTTCGAAACATCACAATGGGAGATCGTGAGTTTTCGTACACTCAACGAAATTTGTTATTCACAATAGCAAAAATGTTTGCTAAAACAATAGTTTTTGTCTGTTGTTGGATTTCGCAATAATTTAATTGACATTTTCGCTGCGAATGATTTCAGCACTAGCTTTATTGTAGAAATCCTCAAAAATACGTTTTTTAATAAATTTAAATGTAGGCAACACCGTCATATGTTTTACTATCAGCACCCATGGCGAAACAGTTAAAGGTACAACAACAACAAATCATATGGTGCAATCTGCCATCTTGTCATCAAGCTGATAGTAGTTTTGCCAACACACGCAAAGTAATTTGTGTGCGTGTGTGTATATATGTGCGTACATGAGAAGAGAATATGCGAGAAAGAAGATAAAAACAAAGAGAATGTTAACAAAAATCTATGATCTTAATACCGTCAAACCTGGCCAGCTGTTAACGACTGTTCGCGTGAGACCACCTATGCCAAATTTAGCACATGTAGAGTTGTACATGTCATCTGGTACAAACGAAACTAACATATGAACATCAGTTTCAAAAAGCACATGTATTTTTTTTCGATTGGAGCATGTTCTATTCCTTCTGAAAAAACATAAAGAAAACAGCTGTTTTTGTTGTCAGTCGCGTGAAAGCAGACCCAAATTAATTTTTTATAAATTTATGAAAAATTTTTACGCACAATTTTTTGCTCATATTTTTGGGTTATGTCATACGAAAAAACATACAGGTGTGATAGCAAAAAATGATAAATCGTATGTAAGTTGACAACTTTGACAAACATTTTCAATTACATGTGAATACAAAAAGTGGCATGTCATTAGATATCTACATGCCGTGTAATAACTCCTTAATCTAACCTTTGTTTGCATAGTGTTATCATAATAAAATAAAACGGAAGATATATATTTGCCAACAATTGTAATTTAAAACATGTTATGATCCTATTCGGACCCTAATTGAATTCAGTGTTGGAGACGATGGTAGAAGTCATTGTGTAAAATTTCAGACAGTTCGAATAAGAATTGCTCTCTTTAGGGGCTCAAGAAGTAATATAGGAAGATCGATATCAGGCTATAGACCGATTCAGACTACATATAACACGTATGTTGAAGGTCATGGGAAAAGCCGTTGTATAAAATTTTAGCCCAATTGGATAATAATTACGCCCTCTAGAGGTTCAAGAAGTCAAGATCCCAGATCGGTTTATATGACAGCTATATCAGGCTATGGACCGATTTTAACCATACTAAATACAGTCATAACAAACACGTCGTACCTAATTTCAGATCAAGAAGTAAAATAGGGACATCGGTTTATATGGGAGATGTGTCAGACTAATGAAAGATTCAGACCATATTTGATACGTATGTTGAAGTTCATGGGAGAAACCGTTGTACAAAATTTTAGCCCAATCCGATAATAATTACGCCCTCCAGAGTCTCAAGAAGCCAAGACCCCAGATCGGTTTATATGACAGCCATATCAGGTTATAGACCGATTTAAACCATACTTAACACAGTAGTTGAAAGTCATAACGAAATACGTCATGCCAAATTTCAATCAAATCGGATAAGAATTGCGCCCTCTAGGGGCGCAAGAAGTAAAATAGGAAGATCGGTTATATGGGAGCTGTGTCAGGCTAATGGCAAATTCAGATATTTGACACGTATGTTGAAGGTCATGGAAGAAGCCGTTGTACAAAATGTCAGCCCAATAGGATAATAATTACGCCCCCTAGAGGCTCAAGAAGTCAAGATCTAAGATCGGTTTATATGACAGCTATATCAGGTTATAGACCGATTTGAACCATACTTAGCACAGTTGTTGAAAGTAATAACAAAACACGTCATGCCGAATTTCAGCCAAATCGGATATAAATTTTTCCCTCTAGAGGCTCAAGAAGTCAAGACCCCAGATCAGTTTATATGATAGCTATATCAGGTTATAGACCGATTTCAACCATACTTAGCACAGTAGTTGGAAGTCATAACGAATCACGCCACGCCATGTCAAATCGGATAAAAATTGCGCCCTCCGGAGGCTCAAAAAGTCAAGATTCAAGATCGGTTTATATGGCAGCTATATCAAAACATGGACTGATATGGCCAACCTACACTTATAAGAAGAATTGCGCCGTCTAGGATTCAAGAAGTCAAGTCAGGAGATCGGCTACTATGGCAGCTCTATAATCCTCAGTTATGGACCGATTTAGACCATACTTAACACAGTTGCTGTCACAGCAAAACGATATATATTTCAGCCAAATCGGATAAGCATTGCGCCCTGATTGACTGATTTCACCCAACCTTGACACAGTTGTTGGAAATCATACCAAAACAAAAAGTGCAAAATTTCAGCCAATTGGGATAAGAATTTTGCCCTCTAGAATCTCAAGAAATCTAATCGGTAGATCGGTTTATATGACAGCTATAGCAGGTTATGGACTAATTTGGGCCATACTTGGCACAGTTTTTGGAAGTCACACCAAAACGACAATGGAAAATTTCAACCAAATCAACCATTTCAACCAAATCGGATAAGAATTGCACCGAATATCGCCTAAATCGGTCCTTAATCTGATATATCTCCCTATATTACTTCTTGAGCTCCTATAGAGCGCAATAGAGCTGAAATTTTGCACAATTACTTTTACTATGGTCTCCAACATCCAAATCGGTTCATAACCTGATATGGCGTCAATAGTATGGCAATTGTTATTCATTATCCTTTGTTTGCCTATAAAGAGATACTGGGCAAAGAACCTGGCAAATGCGATCCATGGTGGAGGTGGATAAGATTCGGCCTGGCCGGACTTTTTTACTTGTCGTTAATTTACTTGTCTTTTTCTAAAATTGTTATGTTCCCCCAATTCCTTTTTCTTCTTTCTTAGGTGACTCTTAAGAATGAAACAAAATAAAACGTCAGATTTTAAATCGCTGTTCATGGTTGCCATATTTTTGAGAGAGGAAAAATTCATCTATAGGAAATCTATGGCCTGTGCTACGCATTGTTCCATCTTTCTCTCCTTGTTTGTTTTTCTAATATTTTACATTTTAATACAACAACAACAACAATCCATCTCTCTTGTTCATTAAAGTAGTACAACTACAGTCCACAGGTATTTTAAACAGGGAAATGTCGCATAATTGCTACATACCTACTAGATGCTTATGACGCATGTTTGCTGTGTATGGTTTATAATAACAAGAAACTTTTTTACTATGTCATCAAACGCAGAGCACATGCAGAATTCTCAGAAATTGCAAAACTACTGCTGTAATAACAGCAAAGTAAACTATTAACAGTCAGCAGACAGTGTTTTTTATTTTATTTTATTTTTGAAGAGTGAGTTTATTTAAGTCTCCCGCCTTCCGACCCGAATATGGTCCAGATTCGACCATATTAATATATAGCTGCTATAAAAGACGCATTCATTGTCCGATTGCGCTGGAATTACAAACGGTCAATTGACAGCAGATATCTGATCAAATATAGTCCCGATGGGACCATATTTGAATATAGCTACCATATAGAACGATCTTACGATATAGGGCCTAAAGCCAGTAAAAGACGCATTTATTATGCGATTTCATTGCAATTGGAAACAGTGAGTTGTATTAAAATTCCAGATCTTACAATTTAGGGTCTTGAGCCACCAAAAGACGTATTTATTAAGCGAATTTGCTTAAATTTGGAACAGTGGTTTTATTTAAGCCTTCCGTCATCTGACCCGAATATGGTCTAGATCGGATCATATTTATATATATCTGCTTTATAAACCGAACTTCCTTCTTAGGTTCTTAAATCATTAAGATGAGATATATTGTGCTGAAACTGTGACTTGTATAGGAGATCTCGAGACCTGAATCGAATATGATCCAGACCAGGCCATATTTGTATATAAATATGGATGTGGTTGTGGAGTTATAATAAAATATGATGATTGATGTATCCATTCTGGTGGGTATCTAAAGTTCGTCACGGCCGAGCTTAATACGTTTTTATACAGCTGTGATATCTGGCCTTTGACATTTAGATTTACTGCAAAATCAAAACAAAAATAAAAAAAAATTGTACTCAGCTGTTCGCATGACTTCACCTTATTAGTGCATCCTGTAGAGGTCCCAATTCTTGGCTGAAATTTTGCACAACGAATTCTCCTATGATCTTCAACATACGTGCCACATATGGTCTGAATCGATCCATAACCTGATATAGCTCTTGAGCCCCTATAGGGCGCATTTCTTAACCGACTTGGCTGAAATTTTGCACAATAACTTCTACTATGATCTCCAACATCCAAACCAAGTAAGCCCAGAATCGGTATATAACCTGATATAGCTCTAATAGCATAGCAATTCTTATTGATTATTTTTTGTTGGCTTATAAGGAGATACCGGTCAAAGAACTTGACAAATGCGGTCCATGGTGGAGGGTATATACGATTAGGAAGCTTTTAATTGCTACTTTTACGGCTGGTGGAAATGGGACACAGAAAGCGTTGATAGACTGATAGATACCCAACAGTGCAAAAAATGTAAAATTTCAATCAACTTGGATTATAATTGCACCCTCTAGGGACTTAAGAAGTCGAATCTTTTCTTCTTAACAACGACTTAGCAACCTATTTTAATATTTTTTCAACATTTTGCTACACCCAAAAATTTTTGTACCTAGAATTGATCGACCATAACAGTGTAAATATTTTCAGTATTATTAGCGTATGTGTAAAGATATTTTCCTGTATGTATTTTATAAGGTTTTTTCGTTTGTATAAAAGCGTATACACAAGTATGTATGCTATTCTGGATGTACGACGACGACGACGACAACGAATGTGGACTTCTCAATCAAGTGTATCAAATTCTTGGCGTGACCTTGGTTAACATCAAATGGATTAGATGTTTATTGAGTTTTGCATTGCATTTATTGTCCGAGAATAGCAGTCTGAATAGAAGTGTGTGTGTGTGTGCATATGTGTCAGGGATGGAAAATACTAAATGTTAAATAGTACCATAAAGATTACTTTTTAATTTCGCATAATTCTAATTTTAAAGATTAGATTAGGTGGTTTATATGAAAGCTACAAGGTTTAAAAACCGATGTGGACTATAAAGTCCGTGATTGTAAGCTCTGTATGGGAACAAGAGCCCTTTACTGGCACAAAAAATCGAATTGATTCGTTTTCTTATTTGGTAGCTGTTGACCGACTTAAAACTTATATGCCATGAATAAATAAATGCGACCTTTAAGAGATTAGAAAGTCAAATTGGGTGATCGATTGATATGGGAGCTAAACCTAAATATAAACCAATTTGGCAAATTTACTATCCCTAACGACCTAGAGCAATTAGAAGTATATGTGCAAATTTTAAAGAAGCAATCTTTATTTATCCGAAAGATAGCATGTTTTCGACAAACAGACTTTGCTATATCGATTTAGAATGCCATGAAGATGTCATACAATAAAGGGTCTTACATCATTATTTTATTAAGTTGCATACGGAAAAATGATTTTAGTCATATCCTCCCTTATCCTTCCCTAAGAAAAACATCTTTTATTTACCAGAAATTGGTCAAACATTTTAAGACAGTTAAGCCCAAAACATGGAACTCTGCACACAAAAGCAACATGGAAAAGTTAAAAAATTTTCAACTTTGACGCTTGAAACCGAGCGTCATTCGGTGTTGCCACACTTGAAGTAGGTTGTGTGTTAGGTCGTCAAAGTTAAAATTTTTTTAATTTTTGCGAGTTGTTTTTTTAGCATTTGTTTGAATTTTTCAACGCGACGCTTCTGATATTGAGCTTTGAAAGGTACTAAATCGAAATAGTACAGAAATAAGTACTGACTTTTCCCATCCCTGATGTGTGTAGTATGTTGTTATTAAGTGGTGCTGGGTTGCCCACACTTAAACTTATATTTGAAAAGTGTGTTGCCATGTCAACATTGTTGACAGCTGCAATTTAATACGAAAATCCATACATATAATAATAATAACAATTAATAATTAATGTCAATATGTAAATCATTTCTGCGTTTTTTTTGTATATGTAAATCAATTTATTTCTGTACATAAATATTTACATGGGGATATACATATGCGTATCAAAATTCAGAATTATTGTAGTAAGTAAATAAAATATTCATATGTATGTATGAGGCTCAGATGTAAAGTGTGTTTTTATGGGGGTATACTAATTTCGTCATTGCGTTAGTAGCTTATCGAAATATTGATTTGAGATCCAAATTATACCCCAATATGCTTGACCGTTTCGATTTTACCATCTGCGTCCGTCTGTCTGTTTATCAAAGAATGAAATTTTGCACGAATACCTCTTAAAGAAGGCAAACGTAGCGCAAATGTAGCATGTCCGCCTATGACGCTGAACGCCTGGGTTCGAATCCTGGCGAGAACATCAGAAAAAATGTTCAGCGGTGATAATCCCCTTGAAATTTTGCATAAATAATTCTTATTAGTGCATGTCGGTTGGGATTGTAAATGGTCCATGGTCTAAATCGATCCATATTTTGGTATAGCTGCCCTATAGACCGATCTCGGATCTTGACTTCTTGAGCCTCTAGAAGGCGCAATTCCGGTTTAGCTGAAATTTCGCAACAAGTGTTTTATTTTGACTTCCAACAACTTTCCCTAGTATGGTCTAAATCGGTTCATAACCTGATATTATGGTTTCTATATAAAAACGATCTCGGATTTTGACTTCTTGGGCCGCTAGAGGGCGAAATTATTATCCGATTTGTCTGAAATTCAGCATGAAGTGGTATGGTTTGACCATCAACAGCTGTATCAAATATGGCCCAAATTGAGCGTCTAGAGTGAGCAATTCTTATTTGGGTTAATTCCACATACGTGTTAAATATTGCCTGAATCGGTCCATACACGGATATAGCTCCCATATAAACAGATTTCCTAATTTTATTTCTTGAGCCATTATAAAGCGCAATTCTTATCCGATTTGGCTGTAATTCTGCACAATGAATTACACTTTGCTCTCCATAGCAATTCTTATACATTAGCCTTCCACTGTCTATAAAGAGATAATTGCCATAACTTGACATGGTACAGGGTATATAAGATTCCGCCCGGCAAATCTTAGCACGCTTTTATTTTTTTTTTAATTATTTTGTTCTTTACTACCATAGGATGGTCAGTGTACACTGTTGCGCTTAAGAAGGGAGCAAGATTGGCCGGGACGATATTGGCAAGTTACAGCAACTCAGAATCGTTAATTGGTATCCAACATACTCTATGTAGGGTGCTGAAACACAAAAATTTCGTACTTTGCTATACTATGGGTCTTAGCGACTACCTTTAAAACGTTTGTCTTCAATTCTCGTTTGGGTTTTTCTCAGGCTCACTTATATTGCGACTTATTTAGGGTAGAGATGCTTGAGCAAATTCAAGTACCCACCAATTTTAGATAATGAGTTGGGGGGTTCCTACGCTGCTATTA
The DNA here is from genome assembly GCF_963082655.1 of Stomoxys calcitrans. Taxonomy (NCBI): domain Eukaryota; kingdom Metazoa; phylum Arthropoda; class Insecta; order Diptera; family Muscidae; genus Stomoxys; species Stomoxys calcitrans. The sequence goes on along the minus strand of NC_081556.1, from coordinate 141,245,934 downwards.
AAAACAAAAACAAATTTTAGTGAAGTCTTCTTTTGTTCCCAACATAAATTCCCAATTTTTTTTAATACTGGTAATATTTTATTTAATTTTGTTTTCTATTTATCATAAAACGTTTCGATATGCGTTGCCAGTTAAAAAATACCAACAATTTTTGTTTAACTAAAACAAATAGAAAATTGGAAATTTTAAAGAGTCACAAAGCCATAAGAGGGACATTGTACGCTACCAGCTGACAAGAGAGGTGAAAAAAGCTCATGGAAACCGTAAATGAACAGAAAAATAAAAACAAAACAAACTCAAAAGCGAAACAGAAAACAAAAACAAGCATCCGAAATGGGGTGATTGAACTTGGTAAACCTTAAAAGCAACAAAATGTTGCACTCAACAGACACACACTACCTACAAACAATGTATACCATTTATCTGCTCTACGTTCATTCAACATACACACTCATACGCACCCATGTAGGCATGGTCTCAGAAGTGCAACTACTTTTTTTTATCGTTGATGCATTCGAGTTACCGTTACATGCCAACACTGAAGTGTGCTTGACAATGAGGTAGGTGGCGGTGTTGGGGAGGAGAGGGATTTTCTTTCTTGGCAATAAAATCACTTGGCAACACAGTGGAACGGGAAGAGTTGTTTATTTAAGGTTTGAGCATAGAGAAGTGTGTTTTACACTTGTTGACAGTTAACAAGAAATTTTATTTTAAGCTTTTTCTATGCTGTCCACCATGGGGTAGAGATGGTTAATAATTTCATTAGTTCTAGAAATATGACTTGAAAGTACATAAACATTAAAGCAATTAATTTTATTTGCCTGTCAGATGAAAAGTATTGATTGGAGCATTCGTCAATAGTTATTAATTCTGCACGAGGAAACTCTAAAACTTTTGCTAACCAAAATTCATTGATGACTTACTGAGAAATTAAACCCATGATGTTTACTTAAAGTGTCTTCGTTATATAAAATCTTTTGACAGTTGATAAAATCGAGGTTTTCAACTTGCAATTTCTCTTATCCCCGGCCTAATGTGTCTTACATTCGCACATTCCAACAAAAAGAAAAACTTATGTATGCCTGCACATATGATCGTGTACATACACACACGTTATGTGGGCATAATATGACGACAGCAAAGGCAATGATGCAAAAAAAATAATAATTCAAAAACCCTGTTGCTATGCAGTTTTTTTTTTGTAATTTTCTCAGACCGACTGTGGTTTGTTGCTTATGGAGAAAATGTTGATTTTGAATGGAATCGCGTGTGAAATGAAGACAAATTATATGGTGCAATAACAATATGGAGGCTACACATTATAATGAAGATGACCTTTCTCTGATGGGACTTTTTTCACTTTGGCAGTGTGTAATGATGTGAAATGATGAAAATTTGTGTCGTCTACATTTTGGGGCAGAGTTAAATTTAAGCAATTTTTTTTTAAAAAGATGACATGTTTAGATCAACATTTTTGACTTTTTTTATACTTTTATAGAAATTTGTTCTAAAATTTTGCATAAAATGTCGAAAAAAAGAATCGAAAAAATTCACTTTAGTCAAAGCTATTATTGTTTTTATTCAAAGTACGTGCATTAAAAATTGTATGATTATGATATCTTTACAGTACACTGAAGATCTGAATAAGTAAACAGTGCAGTGAAAGTTGTATGAATATCTGGATCTGGATGTGTATACAGTACAGTCTTAAGGTTAGTTCACTGTGCACAGTTTCCACAAAACATTGCTTCACTTATTGTAGAAATCCCAAAACAAAAGTTTTTTCAATAAAAAGACACATAGGCAACCCTATCATATGTTTTATCACCAAAATTTATTTTAGCAAATTGTGTTGTTGGCGTAGTTTTATGATAAAAAAAATAAAAGTGGAAGAATAATATTTGCTAACAATTGTTATTTATTTAAAAGACAATGACAGCAAATGCGATAAAATTTTTTTTTCGCATTTTGGCTCAAGTTGAAAAATGTTCCGCGCACGCTTTTATGAATGACAAATTTTCACTCAGTGAAGAACTTAGGGAAAATGTTAAATCTGAACTTAATACCCACCTTTATGTAGTTAATTCAAAGATAATGTCTTAATTGTAGATTCATGAACCGAAGTCTTGTAGGCGAATATCAGAACGAACAGGAAATTCACGAACTAGCAAAGTGCCGTCACGGGATCTGTAATTGCGAACGTGCTCATGAATAGGCATACCTTGTTGGATTGCAAGAGAGCGATTAAGTATGTATGAAAGGAACCATATTATATGCGTGTAGAGCCATAGTGGGGTAGGTTAAGTTAGGTAAGGTAAGGTTGAAATAGAGGGTGCGGATATTAATCAGCTTCATATCACTATGGACATACACCTAAGCTAGTAGCCTCAAAAAAATCAGAAATTTAGAATAGATAGACTCTGATTTGGTGAGGGTCTGTCGGTCTGTTTTCATGTTTAATTTAATTTTTGAAAAATGGTCTTTGATAATGCCGGATACATAAAAACGTATTTTCTTTTGGGGTTTTATAGAGGAAGTGATAAAGAATAAAAGTAAGTTCATTACTCATATGTGTGATAAAATGTGATATTCATCTTAGGTTTTAAAATTGAGAGTGACACTAGTTAAAAGTCGCCTAGTTAATATATACCATTTCAATATTTAATTCAATTACAAAAAAGGGGAAGTAAACGGGAATGTGGAAACTTTTGCAATAAGCCATATTGGCTTTAAGGCAGCGGGTGGTTTTGATAAAAAATTGCCCCAATTTTGCATTTTCAAATTTTCATAATAACTCCACATTATGAAAATACAAAGAAATGATTATATATTCATGGCGAAAGTATACGATGACTTCGTCTACTTTTTGCAAAAGTCGACTTTTTGCAACAATAAGTCGAAAAATCGACTTTTGATATCCTTTTAATTTTTATCGCGTCTCCGTCCAGTACTCCGCCTTTATGGTCTTCTGCGCTGCGTGCAGACAAATTTTTCTCCTTCATCCAGGTGAAACGTCACTAATTGCTGTTTTCAGTTCTCTATGTCTCTCGAAGCAGCGCTCCCAGTGTACAGAAATGTGTTTTGCGTCATCTGAAACTTCATGCACCTCATGAATATACGTCTTTGAAGAACGTTTCCACATTCGATGTAGATATTTTCGAAATAAGCCATTACCATGAAACATCTGGATAAGGTATAAGGTCATATTGCCAGGCATTCTATCTATCCACATTCGTACATCGGGGAAAATTCGTGGCGTCCAACTGCCTCAACTTTCATTCAGCTGTCTTTGTTGCCATGTCTCTATGGTCTCTTGTTGTATGGCTTGCGTATGACCCATTTGAAACTCTCTCTCCCATAAAAATAAACAAATTTTGCCCATGAACATTCCACTAAGGAACAGGGGCAAACTTCTCACCTATCAATGATAAGAGGCCTTCTTTTTATAGCTGAGTCCGAACGGCGTGCCGCAGTGCGACACCTCTTTGGAGAATAGTTTTACATGGCATATTACCTCACAAATGTTGCCAGCATTAGAAGGAGAAAACTCTCTCTCCCATATGGGGGTTTAATCTCGCTATGTAGAGCTTGGGCCACTTTATGGTCATTCTAGTTCGGACGAGACCGGCACTGCTCGGTTGGGTGATATAACCCTTAAAGGCACCGTACGCTATACCGAGAGTTGGATTTTCGATCGACATTTCCATTTGTTTTAGAGAGTGAAAGTTCGTCTATATCAATCTATGGTCTGTGTTAAATCCCAAATAAACTCTATTTCATGGCTGAGTAATCGATAAAAGTACCAAAATATGCAACCGTTTTGAAGATTTGTGTATTGATGTGTGTGATGTACATATTCATGTTTACGCATGTACGCTTGTGTATGCCCCTTAAATCCGCCAAAAACGCAGTGTAAAACCCCGTTTACACTGCTCATTAAATACGTATTTAAGGTTCTCGTCAGCTGATTTTATAAAGGGAAAACAGATGATCGAGCCCTTAAATCCGGATTTGAAGAGCTGTGTAAACGGGATTTTAATAGACAGGATTTGTTTTTGAATTAAGTTAAATCGAAAGTTTCCATATTTCTCTCTCATATAGCAAGATGTTATAGCAAGTCTCCATTAAGAGATATTTTGCTCATCAGCAGTATATCGTGCATACCCACTTTCATGTTTTTTCATACATGCGGCAAAACACTTTCCAGTAGGCCATATCCGATATATCTTTCATCCGATATGGCCTTTAAAGTCTGTAGTAGCGGCCATTTAAATCCTATCGAAAAAAATCTTATATTGAAAGTAGTATGTATGTATGTTGACTCGTTTTCACAAATAAATGTTGCCAAGCGCAGAAATGTTCTATTGTAAATGGCAAAATAAAATCAAAACTAATTATTTACAAAATTGCGTGGATAAATTTTAATAAATTTTATTTGACTTCTAAGCCCACACCTGTTTTGCAAATTTTATTTGTAAATTTTACAAATTCACTTTTCATATATTCACATTACATATTCACTTTTTTCTCGAATAGTTTTGACAGGTTGGCAAATGGCGTTACCACTTCATGGGAAACAAATAGACTTGCACTGGAAACTTTGTTTGCATTTAATTTTTGCCCTTCACGACTTGTCTATCAGTACTAAAATAAAACACAGCATATATGTGTTTGAAGGGTTGCCATGCTTGGCAAATGTATCCAAATGAAGATATATATTTATTGTGAATGGCATAGTAAATTATTATTTACCATGAGCATCAAAAGTGTGTCAACAGCCTTTTGTAATATTATTGTTAGAATGTACATTGGATGTAGCAATTTTTAAAATATAAGTTTGCTGGAATATTGATAATAGGTTTTTACCTAAGTAAAAAAGGTCAGCTAGGTCAATATTGTACTGTAGCCCTGGTCTAATCCCATGATTACCTAAGTTTAACCTAATAATGGTATTTGATATTTATTCCCCGATAACCCCAGACGATATTCCATCGGGATCCTATCATCTATCGTAAATGGGGTTATGTTGCTAGTGGGTTCTGCAAAATCTTCTTATTCTTTGCGATCGTGGCTGTAAGTTATGTTTTCATGGATTTGCTTCTTCTTTTCTCATAACATGATTTAACCAACAAAGACGTTATGATTCAACTTCAATATCAGGGTATGGTTTTTATACCTGGTTGATCTTAAAATACTGATATTCCCCAAGCGCCAAAGTTGTTCATTTCTCTACAATAACTCTTCCATTTTCGAAAAGTTATTGTAAAGAGTCAATGACTCAGACCCTGTGGGTTATTAACCTGCATGAAAAGAGAAAAGTTAAAAAACAAAAGTATCTTTGACAACTGACAAAACGAAATCAATTTCCTGATATATGTATGTTTCTATTACCTCCAGTTGTGTTCTTATCACAAAATTCATGGCTCATGTCCAAATGCATGGAGATAACGGAGTGTTTGGTGTTTTTTTTTTTGTTATAGCTATTGGGCAGGAGTCAGTCATCATTATTATCATCACTATCATCGTTACCTGACTATGATAACTCATTTATCCGGTAGTATTAGGACGATAAAGTGCAAGCCATTTAAAATAAGGGGCAATGGTTGGTTTCGAACATCATAACTTACGGAGTGTCATGTTGCTAACTCCAATGCAATGCCTTATATCAACAACAATAACAAGAAAATAATGATAAGATTGTCGCCACAGTATCACTTAACAATGAAGCACAAAAAACAAACATGGCAACAACAACATCGAAAATTTGCTTTATTAATTTACCAGACACATTTTAAGCCATAACATAAGTGTGAAAATATGCCCATTGGCATTGACAGATCTGAGGAGACAAATAATACTAAATAAATAAAAATATGTACCTATGGGACGTTGTAGATGTGTTAAATATTAACTTAAAATTATTGGAGAAATGACTTTGAAAATTCAAAACAAACAAGAAGTAAAATAGGGAGATCGGTTAATATGGGAGATGTATCAGGCTATAGACCGATTCGGACCGCATTTGACGTACGTTGGAGGTTATGGGAGAAGCCGTTATTCAAAATTGGATAATAATTACGCCTTCTAGAGGCTCAAGAAGTCAAGATCGGTTTATATGACAGCAATATTAGGTTATGAACCGATTTAAACCATACTTTGCACAGTTGTTGGAAGTCATACCGAAACACGTCATGCCAATTTTCAGCCAAATCGGATTAGAATTGCGTCCTCTAGAGGTTAAAAAAAGTCAAGATCCAAGATCAGTTTATATGGGAGCTATATCAAAACATGGACAGATATTGCCCATTTATAATCCTAACCGTCCTACACTAATAAGAAGCATTTGTGCAAAATTTCAAGCGGTTAGCTTTACTCCTTCGAAAGTTAGTGTGCTTTCGACAGACAGTAGGACGGACATCGCTAGATGGACATAAAATGCCATGTCGATCAAGAATATATATACTTTATGGGGTCTTAGACGAATATTTCAAGGAGTTACAAACAGAATGATGAAATTAGTATACACCCATCCTATTGTGGAGGGTATAATTAGTATAATTAGACACAAATAGCAATATAAACCCATTGGCTTTCATGGAAATGACATACAACAAAGTTCTGGATAAGTATCCATGTAGGCTATAGCTGCGTTTTATTTTAATACTATGCATGCAATGAAATTTCTATGAAAATGATATCTATTCAGGACAACGAGTTAAGGATAAATTACCAGAGCAGACTTATGAACATCTGTCGTCAAGATTTCCATGATTTGTTTATACTCTACACCACCACTGTGGTACAGGGTATTACAACTTTGTGCATATGTTTGCAACGCTAAGAAGGAGAAGAGCTAGAGCTTCCTGATTCGATTTAGCTATGTCCGTCTGACTGTCTGTCTATGTATTCTTGTAATCAAGGTTCAGGTCGCATTTGTTGTCCGATTTTCACAAATTTTTTTTTGGTCCAAGGACGAACGCTATAGATTTTGAAAATCCGTCCAGAGTTAGATATAGCTCGCATATATATCTTTCATCCGATATGCCCTATTAAAGCTGTGGAATCCACAATTTTGGTCCGAACCAACAAAATTTGGCACAAAGTCTTTTTTTGACGTCTCAATATATGTGCATAATTTCATCAAAATCGGATCAGATTTAGATATAGCTGTCATATATAAAGCTTGAGAAGCCACAATTTTGGTCTGATTTTTACCAATCTTTACATAATTTTGCATGAGGTGTTTTATTTATGTTTTTTTAAAAATTGGTTCAAATTGAGATATGGGTTCCATATATATCTTTCATCCCATATGGGCTGTTAAGGCTATAGTCGCCCCAATTTTGGTTTCAAACTCTATAAAATTTAGCGTGAGGTGTTTAACGTCCTAGCACGTGTGCTAAATTTCATTAAAGTTGGTCTAGATTTGGATATATATCCTATATATCTTTCATTCGATATGGCCCTTATAGTCTGTAGTAGCGAACATTTTAGTCCTATAGAAAAAAATCTTATATTGAAAGAAAATGTTGCCAACCGCAGAAATCTTCTATTGTGAATGGCAAATCAAACCCATTCTTTTACAAAATTGCGAGGATAAATTTCAATAAATTTTATTTTACTTCTAAGCCCGGACATGCTTTCCAAATATTATTTGTAAATTTTACAAAAATATTCACTTTTTTCCTTGCATAGTTTTGACAGGTTGGTAAATGGCGTTAGCACTTCATGGCAAACAGACTGGAAACTTTGTTTACGTTTTATTTTTGCCCTTCACGGCTTGTCTGTCCAGTACTAAAATAAAACACAGCATATATGTATTTGCAGGATTGCCATGTTTTGGTAAATGTTGTAAAATGAAAAAATACATCTATTGTGAATGATTTAGTAAAGTTTTATTAACCATGAGCGTAAGATTATTGTAAGAATGTACACAGAACATAACAATTTTCAAAATGTTATATGTAAGTAAAAAAGGTCAGATATGTCAATATATCACTGTAGCCCTCGTCTAATCTCATGATTATCTAAGTTTAACCTAAAAATGGTTTTTGTTATTTATTCCTCATACAATATACATATGTCGTAACATATATCTTATTTATTCTTCCTCAAAATTATTTATTAATTGTTTCCTTCGATGTGTTTTTTTTGTATATACTATATTTTCCAGATATTCGCATTGTGAATGATTTATTCACTTTTTTAGTTGGCAAATGGTGTTACCACTTCATGGCAAACAAATAGACTTGCACTGGAAACATTTTTTCGTCGTATTTTTGCTCTTCACGTCTTGTCTGTCCAGTACTAAAATAAAACACAGCATATATGTGTCTGTGGGGTTGCCATGTTTTGGCAAATGTTGCCAAATGAAAAAATACATCTATTGTGAATGACTTAGTAAAGTTTTATTACCCAATAGCGTAAGATTATTGTAAGAATGTACACAGAACATAACAATTTTCAAGATATTACAAATTTGTAAGAAAATTAAAAATACATAGGTATTTACCTAAGTAAAAAAGGTCAGATAGGTCTATATGTAACTGTAACCCTCGTCTAATCTCATGATTACCTAAGTTTAACCTGATAATGGTTTTTCTTATTTTTTTTTCTTCATATATTTACATTTGTCACAAAATATTTTTTTATTTATTCTTCCTCAAAATTCTTTTTTAATTGTTTCCTTCGTTGTATTTTTTTTTCTTTGTATATACTATATTTTCCAGATATTCGCATTGAAGTTTCTATGGTTGGTGTCGATCGACTATACGTCTATTCAAAAACTCTCGAAACGTCTTCCCAACAAACAAAAAGGTACGTATCGTCGATATGTGTATGTAGTATATGGTACATTTATTTGTACGTTCATAATACAATGGAACACATGCGTGTCTATTTCTATTTTCAATGATAATTCTTATTCAAATATGCAAAATCATTAGACCGTAATTATTTGCATTGTAGTGCTAAAAGTCTACGAAAAACAAGCACAATAATATATCATGGAAAAATCTAACAAAGATATAAAAAAAGGTTGAAAGAATTTCACTTAACCGAAATTTGCTAAAATTCACATATGGAAGTGCTTTTGTTTGGGGGTTATGTTTTCGGCTTTGTTTGAGTTGGTCGGCTGGTCGGTGATTTGATTGTGTTATCATTGTTTTCCGCAAACGTGGAGGTGCTACGTGCCCATTCGCGAGTTATATGCATAATAGGCTTATCTATATCTCTCTCTCTCGCTCAGAGGGATGACGGCATGGACCATAAAAATACATTTTGTTGTAGTGATAAAGCTTTATCAAAATCTTGCTTTTGCTCACTCTCTTTCTCATTCAGCCTATCTAATTTATAGTCTCACTCTCTTGGCATACGAGTATTCTAGTGTTTTAAATTATACATACATATGTGTATGCAAATACTTGTTACTGAGCGATAAGCTTCAATTATTGTGTAGGGTATATATAAGCTATAACTCACTTTCACTCTCCCTCTTTCTATCTGTCCTTCCCCTTCTGGTTCTCTCTTTAACTGATTACTAGAGATACGTTGGCAACAATGTAATCATGTCACCTTATTTATAGCAGTAATTTTTTTAGTTTTTATTATTTTTATTATACTGTACATACATTGTAAAGTAGTAAACAAGAGATTTGTAGCACGGTTTGACGTATTAAAGGGACATATTTAGTATATTTGCATTACAGAAAAGTTATGTAGCAGTTTTTGTATTGTTATCATTGGCACTGTTATCAAACAAAAGCAGTCGCACCGAATCTTAGGTACTCAACAATTTTGCTCTGCTTAAATAGCTCAGTTTTATGTTTAGAACTAGACTCTGAGGGGCATGGAAAATGGTATGAATATTACATTAAATAAGTACAATAAACAGCTGAATAGTTATATAAGCTGTGTTTTATTTAAAGTACTATACAGTGCAGTGCCGTGAAATTGGTATGAAAATGACATCTATCCAGGACAACGAATTTCTGGATAAATTACCAGTGCAGGAGCCGAATTACCGCATACGTGATCGAAAATGGTTTCGTATGGAATGAAAGTTCATCTCGTATTTAATGGATGTTATACCACTTTTATACACACTTCACTTTAATATAACATTTTTTTATGAATCATGATCGATTTAAACATTTGGGTTTTTAATATCAAAAATTCCTTTTCAATAAAGAAATACATAATTCACAATAGAGAGATTTCTAACGATTTTACTCTTTCACTCATGAGGTAATTCGGGCTAATGTAGAACATTCTCAGAAATGTTCTCTTGTGAATGGTAAAATAAAATCAAAACCAATTATTTATAAAATTGGGTGCACATATTTTAATAAATTTTATTTGACTTCTAAACCCACACATGTTTTGCAAATTTTATTTGTAAGTTTTACAAATATATTCACTTTTTTCCTCGCATTGCTTTGATAGGTTGGAAAATGGCTTTACCACCTCATGGCAAACAGACTTGAACTGGAAACTTTTTTTGCGTTTTAGATTTGCTCTTCACGGCATGTCTATCCAGTAAATTGCAAATTTTGCCATGAACGTTCCATTAAGGAACAGGGGGTAAACTTTTCATATATCAATGGGTGCAGTCCTTTTCAAGTTTAAGCTCAATGTTAGGTGGGCTCCTTTTTATAGCCGAGTCCAAACGGCGGACTACAGTGCGACACCTCTTTCGAGAGAAGTTTTTCCATGGCATAGTACCTTACAAATTTTGCCAGCATTCGGAGGGGTAAACCACCGCTGAACATTTTTATACCCTCCATCATAGGATGGGGGCATCCTAATTTTGTCATTCTGTTTGTAACACCTCGAAATAGGCGTCTGAGACCCCATAAATTATATATATTCTTGATCGTCATGTCATTTTAAGTCGATCAAGCCAGGTCCATCCGTCCGTCCGTCTGTCTATCGAAGCACACTAACTTTCGAAGGAGTAAAGCTAGCCGCTTGAAATTTTGCACAAATACTTTTTATTAGTGCAGGTCGGTTGGGATTGTAAATGGGCCAAATCGGTCCATGGTTTGATATAGCTGCCATATAAACCGATATTGGGTCTCACCTTCTTGAGCCTCTAAAGGGCGCAATTCTCCTCCGATTTTGCACAAATACTTTTTATTAGTGCAGGTCGGTTGGGATTGTAAATGGGCCAAATCGGTCCATGGTTTGATATAGCTGCCATATGAACCGATATTGGGTCTCACCTTCTTGAGCCTCTAAAGGGCGCAATTCTCCTCCGATTTGACTGAAAATTTGCACGTAGTGTTTTGGTATCACTTCCAACAACTGTTTTTAGTATGATTCAAATCGCTTCATAATTTGGTATAACTGCCATATAAACCGATCTAGGATCTTGACTTCTTGAGCCCCTAGAGGGCGCAACTCTCATCCGATTTGGAAGAAATTTTGTACAACGGCTTACGTGTCTAATATGGTCTGAATCGATCAATAGGTTGATACTGCACCCATATTAACCGATCTACCGATTTTGCTTCCTGAGCCCCTACAAGGCGCAATTCTTATCCGAATGATAAGAATTCAGCATTCATATATGGTCCGAATCGGACTATAACTTGATATAGCTCCAATAGCACAAGAGTTCTTAATCAATATTCTTTGTTTACCTAAAAAGAGATTCTGCGCATAGAACTCGACAAATGCGATCCATGGTGGAGGGTATATAAGATTCGGCCCGGCCGAGCTTAGCACGATCTTACTTGTTTCTTATGGTCTCGCGAGGATTCAAATCCAGGCGTTCAGCGTCGTAGGCAGACATGCTGACTACGATGGCCTCCCAGTACTAAAATAAAAAACAGGAATAATGCAGGTTTATGTAGTTCATCGGTCTTCAGGATTGCCATGGTATGGTGGATATGTGTTGCCAGCAGAAGAAATACCTCTATTGTGAATGAAAAAGTAAAGTTTACTTATCTTGTTTTCATTTTTAAAAAAGAGAAAGCTTTTTGGATTGTGCCGTATAGGCTCGAAAACAGCTTAATCGATTTTTTTTTTAATTTTTACAGATTAGGTGGATGCTAACAGCTGTTCGCGTGAGATCACCTTTTTAAATCCGCCTTGATTTTCTTGCTAAAATTTCAATAATTTCTAACCGTCTGTTGATAAAGACAAATGGCCTTATTCTATAAAGGAAATCTGTCAAATAAACCTTTTTCAAATCTACTTAAAATGTTGTTTGAACAAACATTTGCACTTGTTTCATTCAAAAGAGTTTTTTAAATAAAAGTTTATAGCAGCAATATGGAAGTATACCACATGCAGATGTTCTATTTCTATTGTGGTTTGATGTGGCGTGGTATGGTGTGGTGTTAAATTTTTTTTGTTTACTCCAAATGTTTATTTAAATGTGACCCATTTACAAAACTTATTTTGTTTAAAAAAAAATAAAAATAAAAAAAACATACATGGTCATTTGACACATACAAACATACATTTATTTATGTTTCCAATTTGCTGCGGAAATCTTGCACCCTTGAAAGCTCCGTTTAGCACTTCTGTTGTTATTCGCTTTGCCTGCTCTCTGCAATCCGTTGGCAGTGCTGGTTGGTGCTGCTCATGCATGCATAAATCAGTAGAAAGAACTGAAGGAAATTGATGTGGCCTGTCTGTGAGATGTCAGAAAAATTCAGACCGAAAAGATGAACGAAACCAAATGTCGATGTTTGTAAAAGTTTGATGCTTTAATTATGACATATTACAAAGTGTTTCAGTTTACACTCGTTGAAGAACAGGGATGTGCATTATAATGGTGCGTTTACACAGTGTGAAGAAAATTAAAAAAAAAAAACAAGAAGACAATGGGTCTAAGGTGAGACCTAAAATGAAAGAAAATAAATTAAAATGGAATGGGGCTAGATTAAACTAAATCACTTAAAATAAAATAAAAAATAAATTCAAATAAAAAATAAAATTAAATAAAAAATATAATTAAATAAAAAATAAAATTAAATCTTCAAATAATCATTAAAGTTTTTAAAGCCGTATTTTTCAGTGTTAACTTTATTTTTTGAAATTTCGTTAACAATGGCCCCTTTGTTTTATTTTTAAATCCTTTTTTTTCTAATGTTTTGTATTTTGTCACATTGATAATGATGTTCAGTATTTTGTTTTGATACTTTGTGATGATGGCCAAAGAAGAAAAATATTGAAAATGTCAGTTTTGTTTTGAAAGTGAAATTGTGGTTACATTTTTAAAATTCCTATGCCAAAATATAGGCATAATGATTGATTAGCAGTGAAACAACGTTTCTAGGAAATTTTTGTAGGCTGTTTGGCAACATATTTTCTCATTAAATTGTCATTTATTATCTTAAGTAGGCCAGACTGATATTCAAAGAAATTATGGACAAACTAATTTTTTTAGAATTTTTTTTTTCTACAACATTTTGAATCCACTGTTCTGAGCTCCCTCTCCCTTGTCAAGTGTTTTTATATTTTGGGTAGGTATAGAATTAGCACTAAATTGAATGGACCGCGCCCTACTTTAACCTTTCTCTGCGATTTATTGTTCTTTTTTCGTTTTTTTCCCCCATTTTTCGATCATTTTTTTTTGTTAAGATTCTTCAGAATTTTTGTGAAAGCTCTTTAAGTGCTCGGTCGTCGTCGTCGCCGCCGCCGCCGCCGCCGTTAACACAACAAACTGTCGGTCTGACCTCTTCCTTTTGTGGGTTTTTATTTTTTTTTTGTGTGTGCCTTAGTTCAGCGTTAACTGATTTCAATTCAATTTAATTAATTAATTGACTTCAATTGAGGCGGCGATAACTTGACGAAATTGTTATAAACAAAAGAAAGGCAAAGCAGAAAAAATTTATGAAAAAAAAAACATCAAATTGATATTGGGGAACAATAACAGACCGTGGGTAATTAGAAAAAACTTTCAAAAGTGGAAGAAACAAACAGCTTAGTATTACTTATTGATTATTCCAAAAATGTAACTAGCACCTTTAAGATCAAAAGTTTAAAACTTTTTCATATATATTTGCTGTGATTTATTTTAGTCTTAAACCCCGTTTACATTGCTCTTTAAATCCAGATTTAATGGTTCGATCATCTGTTTTCCCTTTATAAAAACAGCTGACGAAATCCTTAAATCCGGATTTATTGAGCAGTGTAAACGGGGTTTTATCCAGTGCAAGAATATCAGTGCAAATTTGTACTGCTAAGTTGCCGATATCATGCTTTAAAAGATAATAAGAAATGAAAAAAAGTGATTTGCACTATATAGTACTTAAATAAAACACAGCATAGCTGATGGCCATAGCAGTATTGTATTTACTGTAAGATTATTAAGCGCCAAGGGCTTTAAAGACGACTTTGTGGTATATATTACGGCCAAATGGCTGAATGGATTTTAATGAAATTGCCATCAATTGAAATATATTTTTTCAGAGATGTGCAGAATATATATGAAAATTAATTCTGAAAAGAAACGCCACGAAAATGAGAAATTAACATTCAATAACAGGAGAAGAAGCAGAAACACAATACATTGTTGTTGCTTTTTACTTAAGCATCCGTTATGTGTGAATGCAATGTCATAGTGTGGGAGCATGAGATACGTGAGAGTAAGAGAAGCAACTGGTAGATGAGTGTGAGAAAGAGTATCACTATTTGGATGAGGGTGTTGTGGGAGTGTGGTTTGCGTGGGGGGTACGTAGGTAAGCCATTTGCTTAAGTCGCAGCTTTGGCGTCGTATGCAAAGTGCAGCAAGGAGAATTGAAATAATAGAGGAATTTTTGTGGTCTCAAATTTGGCAGCAAATGTCAAGCTTATAGGTGTTGGTAATTATTTTATTTTTCTTCAAAACAAGCAGCTCTGCTGAAAAAATAAAAAAATCAAATTTACAGCAAATAGAAAAAAAATAAAAGAAAGACAGATAAACATATTGGAAGCTAAGACTGTCGAAACCCAATATACGTGCATTACGCCATAGTTTCCTTCACGGAAAGGGAAATAATGGATATTTAGAAAATGCAAACTGGCTGCCATTGAGAGCAGAATTCTGCTTGCGGCATGTTCTTAGATAATTCTCATTTATCTATATTCACAAGCTCCAGCGACCAGTGTATGTGCGAAGTTTAAATTCTTAATCTATATTATTAATTTATCTATTAGTGCAGTGGGTGGGTGGGTGGTCGGGACTTATTGTATTTAAACATATAATTGAAAATTAAGACGATAGCCAGTCAAAGTAACTAATTGAGTGCATAGTGCTCAATGAACGAAAAAGTTGGTGGACGGTTTATGTGATGGACTCACTTTATCTTTATCATATAAAAAAATCGATTTCTTTTTGTTTATATCTCTATTAGCTAAACAAGGTTGCCAGCAACGACTTTTGCAGAAGCTGTGAGGCCATCGAGGACGAAGAGTGTAGTGTGCAAGGGTCTAGTCTGAGCAAAACTCCACATAAATGTCTATAGATGAAACAAAACGGCATGGCACGCATATTTCACCGGCCTTATTGCTCGTCGGATGGGGGGGATCTTGCCAATGTTCATCGTTTAATTTTACCAACTACCAGCTTTAATGTTAATGCGTGCACGAATGATAGCAAAACCAAAACAAAAGAAAGTCAGATAGAATAGACAATTACACAAAGTATAAGGGGGGTCACAACACCAGAGGATCTATTTCCGACATCATTCGATCGGCTGTGCTAAGGTGTAAGCTGCACAGCATGCCCTCCCTTCCTGTTTACCAAAAGCATCCAAAGAAATCGCTTCTTGGTTGGTAAACCCATAATATTTACCCTACCTTCCTTTACCGACCCTACAAATCAAACTCAAAGGTTTGGGCTTACTCCATATTTAACAAATTCATTAAATTTATTAAGAAAAAGTTCATTATCAAATCCGGTCGCTCACTATAGAGATGAATCACATCCTACTTTAAAAACAGACAAAAAAAAAATATAATAAAAGAAATATTAAAGTCAAGGCTAACAACCAATTTTTCTGTATATCTAAATTGATCCTTTAATTTACTAAAATTATTTTCATAACTCTAAAAAAAAACTAAGCATTTAAATTAAATCTCAAAACTTAACAAGAAGGGTAAAAAAAAACACGGCATGAAAAAAAATATTTATATAATATATCAAATAAGAATCAATAGGCGAGTTTATTTGAATTCATAGCACGGCAGAAAAAAACTAAATCGGCTGTGAAACAAACTTCATTTAAAAGGCTCATTATGAAAAAAATGATATGTAGCTGGGTGAGTGTATTTCCATTCGTACTTCTGTTAAAGTAAAACAGCTGTGAGTGCATTGACCCCTTTTTTTCCCTTACTTCATTTTTTTCCCTCTAATCACACATACATCAACACAACCCACTCGGTTGTATAAAACGAAAAACTAATTTTAAATCGCGAAGTTTTGACTAATATGCAGCCAAATTTCAATAAAAATGGTATCAAATGTAAAAACAATATTTTATAGGCATACTGGGCTAGATATGTCAATGATCAAAAGGCACAAAACGTACATTCATATAAAAAATATTGCCAAAAAAAATGTATCAAAGCTATTTCAATCGAAGCAGTGCTTTTCAGACCCAAGAACATTTTCTGAGAGTCTTGTTAACAGCGAATCAACATAGTTAACAGAGGTTCCAATAGCATGTTAACACTTTAGCATTGACATATCCACCAGCACAGAATCAGATATATATGTATATGCAGGATATCTAACTGAACAAACACAAACAGATCATCTGAAAGTTGCCAACTTGCAAAAATTCCAATTTAAAAATTATGGGGGAAGATTTAAAACATTTTTAAATTAATTCAAAAGAAAAAAATTATTTAATTTGACAAAAATTACCTGAGAGAGGTAACGGCATCTCTCTCACTCTCCGAAAAAAAATAAATCTGTTCGGCTTTGCTCAGTGGGAGTATAACAGTTTGCACTTACTTGGTTTTTGTTGGAGCTCCCACGTTGAAAGGCCTTTCGAGGGGTGAGGGGTTATTAAAACAAACCAGCAAACTCCAGCCAATTGCAAGTTTTTAACAAAATACGCGGCATACACAAAAAATCACTTTTTCCAATATAGTCTTTAACATTTGATACGATTCACTCTATCGGTTTTTTTTATATTCGCCTTTTTCTAAAACATTGGATTGCCAAACTACTTTTACCAAAAAAAAACTCTCAATTAGGCATTAACTTTTTGTTTCACTTCCGATTCGGTTCTCCATCTCTGCCTTACCAATGAGCAAAAATTAAACTATATAACACTTGAGGCAAATTACATGGGCAAAAATACGGAAAAATAATTATTTTTTTAAGGTCTTTTTTTTTTAGCAAGTTACAAAACCTAAGAATTAGCACGCAAGAGTTTTTTTTTCCTTTTCGAGAGTGATTTTTCAACCAAAACGCGTTTGTTTCGATTCCCGAAAAACAAAAACTAAATGAGTTGCACCAATCCCGACGGCTCTTTTTTTTCTTGTACTTGAAACCAAGACAAACAATCCATTTAAAACACCAGAATCCACTGATCAAAAAAATGAAAAGACTTTTGTTAGACTCTCTCAGGCAGCCAAATCTGCACAGCAGAAACAGAGAAATCCATATGAGCACAGGGAAAGGGGGAATCCTAGAATCAGAGAAACAAGGCCCACAGAACAATGAGTTCTCAAAAGAAATTGAGAAATTGTTTAGAAAAAATGCCACCTTACCAAATGTATTAATCCAGGAGTTAAATGATCACAGGGGACCAACACTCCAGCTTTGGGGATAAAACCCTCAGCAAAAAGAAAATGCAGGAAACCAACACTTGCAACAATTATTTACCCGCGATTTTATAAATAAACATCGATTCTGCAGGACAATAAAAAAATAAAAATTGAGGAGAACTGCCACCAACAAAAAAAATTTAATCCCTTTTTTACTAAAGCAAGGATAACGCTTTTACACTTTTAAAGAATCTCAAGTCCTTTACGACACAAAAACTTAAACTTTTGGGTGCACACGGTTGCAAGGTTGGAGCAAAATGGATCTCAAATCAGTCTGCTACCACCTTTTGTAGCCTTGACCTAAACAATGGGGCAAATTGCTGAATTACTACCACAAATTAAAATTCTCAAAACCAAAAATGTCTTCTTTTACATACATGCCACAAATACAATAATAATCCAATTCTACGACGAACCCTGCATTTAATAAACGTAGGCGCAAGTTTAGCATTGTATCCTTTTTCAAAACTGCTTTGGCTAAAATTTCGCCTGTACACCTCTTGACCAACATTATATGACACTTCACGCGAACGTAGGTTGTATTGTCTTTCATTACGATCATGTTGCACTCTCATCACATTAGCAGCTTTAGATCTAACAACATCAAAGGTGTCCGATCTGTTAAATTGTATCGCCCTATCCTCTAAAGCATTCAGTTTTCTTAGCAGTTGGTAAATAGAACCATTAGTCACCATATTTTGACCAAAAACCATAAAATAAGGGGAAGTCCCAATGGCAGTATGTACTGTCGAACGCAAAGCACACGCAATGTGGCTTAGTTTTTCATCCCAATTTTTTTGATCGGGTTTTACATATGCTTTAATAGCAGAAATGACGGATCGGTTCACCCGTTCAGAGGCATTAGCCTGTGGCGAATGAACTGCGGTATAAATATGAGAAATCTTATAAAAATTCAAAAGATCATTAAATTTCTTTGCTTTGAACTGCGTTCCATTATCCGAGATAACGCTCTCTGGTACACCAAATGTGTGAAACAAATCTTCTTCCATATACTTAATAACAGCATCAGCTGTAAACTTTTTAACCGGGCGGAGAAAACAAAATTTTGAAAAATGATCAAGGACAATAAAAATTCCAATATTCCCTGAACTGGATCGAGGGTAAGGTCCTATGAAATCAACATATAAGCGCTGAAAGAATCTATGGGATGAACCAGTGTCACCCATGGGTGGTCTCATAACAACATTAGGGTGCTTTGTACTCTTACAAACTTCACACGAGTTAACATAATTCTTAACATCCCAAACTAAGTTAGGCCAGAAATAGTATCTGCGAATTCTTTCCAATGTTTTATTAATCCCACAATGCGAAGACAAGGGGTCATCATGATGTTTCTGCAATACCTCTGGAACCATACTTTTAGGAATCCATAGCTTCCAAATCATGTCATCAGCAAGCTGTTCTCCAACGGCGTGTTCCGTTCGTCTGTATAAATAACCATCGATAATCTTCAAGTCGGGAGTGGAATCGATATTATCTTCAACCCTTCTCAATAAGTCCTTGTAGTCGTCAGAGGAAAAATGTTCAGATTTTAAATCAACAAAAACCCCGAGTTCATTTCTTATCTCGGACAGACCGCATATTTCGGACAAGTCATCGGTATTCGTACGCGAAAGCGCATCAGGAACTATATTCTGCGACCCTTTTCTATGCTCAATTTTAAACCGGTATCCTTGAAGCTTCAAGGCCCATCTAGCTAGCCGCGTGCTTAAGTCAGTTTGGGACATGAGCCATTTAAGAGAGGCGTGATCAGTAATCACCGTGAACTCATGTCCCTCGACATAAGCTCGAAACTTTTTAATGCAAAGCATTGCTGCCAAGCATTCTTGTTCAGTGACACTATAGTTACGTTGGGCTTGGTTAAGTTTCTTAGACATAAACGCCACAGGAAACTCATCGCCCTCCGCATTCTTTTGCACCAAGACTCCTCCTATTCCTGTTTTGCTGGCATCACAGTGTATAAAAAACGGCTGTGAAAAATCAGGACTGTGCAAAACAGGGGCTGAGCTAAGAATGGATTTCAAATCTTCAAAGGATTTTTGGGCCTCCTCGGTCCATACGAATTTTCGATTAGTCTTTAACAAATCAGTTAAGGGACTAGAAATAGCAGCGTAATTCCTGATGAACTTTCTGTACCACCCTGACATACCTAGAAATCGTCGGACTTGTTTAACCGATCTCGGTGCCGGGAATTCAGTAATGGCCGAAATTTTTCCTGGATCGGTACGAATGGTCCCGTCCCCAACTACATGGCCTAAATATCGGACTTCTGTCATACAAAATTTGCTTTTTCCTACGTTTATTGTAAGTCCAGCATTACGAAGACACTTAGCCACTTCCTTGAGTACCTCTAGATGCCGATCAAATGTGGGAGATACCACTAGAAGATCGTCCAGGTAGACCAAAACCTCAGCTCTGAGAGACGCCGGTATCACCCTATCCATAAGCCTGCACATGGTTTGCGGGGCATTACATAAGCCAAATGGCATAACTTTAAAATGATAAAGGGGTCTCCCAGGAACCGTGAATGCAGTCTTACCTTTCGACGATTCATCTAGCGGTATCTGCCAGAATGCATCCTTCAAATCAAGGCTGGATATAAATTCAGCTTTAGGCAAACGACTCAAGATACCATCGATATGTGGAAGTGGATAAGCATCCCCCTCTGTAACAGCATTAAGTTTTCTACTGTCCAAGCATAAGCGATTCTTGCCTGGTTTTCTATGCAAAACAATCGGTGAAGACCAAGGACTAGTGGACTCCTCTATTACACCCATAGCCAACATGCGATCAAGCTCTTCGTAGATTAGCTTCTCAATCGCCGGAGAGACAGGGAAATGCCTTTGTTTTATCGGGGTTGCACCACCCGTATTAATAGTATGGCAAATAACATTCGTTTTCCCTAGGCCCTCTTTCGCGAACGAAGGAAATAAATCAATAGCACATTGCAGCTGAAACTTCTGATCCACCGAGAGATATTTCTGGTCTAAATTTTGGGCATCGCCTACTGAGAACGATAAACTGGAAATTCCATTTAACAGAGACTGAGGAAGAAGGTTATATTTCCTCCAAAAATCAATGCCAAGTATCAAATCCTGTGACAAATTAGGAACCACATAAATAGTAATGGGCTCACTTTTATTTCTAAAAACCACTTCAGTCGTAAAAACACCCGCAATCCTTTGAGGTTTACCATCTGCCGTATTGACAGTGGTGTTTAATTTCTTATAAGGAATCTGAGATCCTAGAAAATCTATAGCGGCTTGAGCACCAAGACACGTCACGGAGGCACCAGTGTCTAAAAGACCTATCACATTTCTATCTAACAAACGCACCTCAGCATAAGGACGAACATCGCCTGGCCTCTCAAGTACTGAAACACTAAAGTTCCTTTTTAAATTCTTGACAATTTTCCAAAATTTTCTCATCCTTTTGCTTGACCTGGCAACCCTAGGCTCTTCATTGAATATCCTGTCTCTGACCTTGAGATAATTTTTTAACCTCACATGAAAAGGTATTATTGGACGAGGTCCTGTAGTAGTAGGGCAAGTACTTTGAATCACAGTATTATCCTGGGTATCATAATTTTTATTTGAATATTCAGTATTATGGGTTTCCTCAGGTTGAGTATCCGAAGGAAAATTTGAACGAGAAAATATTTTTACATGGTCTGTGAGGATTGTTGACAAGTTTTCGGTCTGGGTGCACTTCTCAGTGCAGAGCTCTGGAAGTTTTTTGGATTGTCATTACATTTCCTACCATTGGGTTTATATACTTGTGGAGTACCACAACCATAACAAAAAACACTGCGATCAGCTAAACATTCTTGGTATCTATGACCTGTATGCCTACAATTCCAACACACAGATGAGACCTCCGAAACTTCTTCAAACTCAAGTAATTCAGGCTCGTTAACTTCATTGAATTCAACTTCTGCTGCACGCTTTGAAAAATGATTATGCCTGCTACCGGAGAATCCATGCTTACGACTCATATCCTGTAGGAAGAACTCCCTACGCCGACAAATTTCACGCAATTGACCAACCGAGCTAATCGACATATTTAATATTTCATGCTGGATATCTGGTTGTAGATTGCGACGTAAGATTTCAACCAGCGTTTTATCATCAAGGGGCTTATCAAGTCTATCGACCAAGTCTATGACTGAATCATAAAAAGTGTCGAACGGTTCGTTTGGCTTTTGCTTCCTGTCGCGTATTAATTCTCTTATGTTAATATCAGTTCTGGAGTCCCTATAATGCTGACGTAATGCTCTACAAAGATCGAACCACTGAACAACACGTACAGTACGGTGGAACCTCCAAAACCAGTCACTGGCTTTGCCTTCAAAAAGTGCACTTGCGCTACGACAAAGGATGTCAAAATCACCATTTAATGTCTGTCTAGTTAGGGCTTCAACACGATAAATAAAATTATCAACAGGTAAGCTGTTCGAACTACCATTGAACTTAATCTTCCAATTGGCAATTATTTGGCTAACCTTATCAGGACGAAAGGCTAAAACATGGCTTAAATTTGGGGCACTAAATCGAGATCGGCTTGCAGAATTGCCATCATGGTTACTTCTACCAGAATCATTACTCACCTGTTCATTATTTGAATATGGCAACCCCAGCAACTGCTCTAATGTCCTCTGCTCAACCTCACCTACATTCAGCATAGAGGGACGGTTTCTATTGACTACCGGCGAAGATGCGTTAGCAATCTGTGGAGCCTGATTAATATTTAAACGAGCAAGACTAACCTCAACACTTTTCTCGACCCACGAAGTTACCTGATTGGAAAGAGACTGAACAATCTCTGTTTGTTGCCTATTCATCATTGCAGTCACTAAGTCCTTTATGCTGTCCAAAGTCAAGCTGGGTTGAGGTAGTGACATACCTGCACTAGCATCTAAATTTGTAGTTATATCCTGGTTAGAGGATCCTTCAGCCCTATTGGCATCATAGCTCTTGGCTTTTGCAGACGACCTAGTTGCAACCGATGAAGTTGTTTTCTGCGAAGTTGCAAGACCGGACTTTTTGCTGTCCTTGACTATGTTCGACCCACACACTGGACAATCAGACTGAGTTTTAATGTAATTCGTAATGCATATTTTATGAAAGGAATGTCTACAGGAGGTTTCTGTTAAAAGTAATGGATTCTGAATAACAGAACTACAAATCTGGCATAAAAGCAAGTTACCCTCAACAGCTGTTCCAGCAGCTGAAATATGTTCAGAACTTCTTTCAAGGGGCATTTTCAAATAACATTAAAAAAATCAAAATCTAAGGTAAATCAAGACAAAATAATAACTAAAAAAAAATCAAAAAGTAAATAAAAACAACAATTCAATCAAGAAAACCAAGTTTGATTTGTTCGGGCATAGGAGGTAAGGTAGGATAGTAATAAAAAAAAATTATCAAACTATGCGAAAATAGATGGAAATAATTAAGGAGAAGAATAACAAATTGATAGGGGAGACAGAAAGAAAAATGGTTATTTACGATGGGTAAAAACATCCTCGATAATATTCATACATTCCAAATCGCAAATAGAGAAAACAAATAATAAAAGTTTCCAATCAGATATACGCTGAAGCCAGACTTAGAGCCTAGTCCAAAACCTGTATTCATTCAACCTGAACACCAACTGTAACTTTCACACGAGAGAAAAAAGGGCAGGACAACCTAACTCCTGGTTATATGCTTCAGCACCGCTGCATATCAAACATATAAATTCCAACGAAGTTTAGTTATCCCGACAAAAGAAAATAAATGGGGAAAAAAATAAAGGCAGTATAAAGAAAAGAGAGGAAAAATACTAGGAGCTGAGTGAAAAATCCTACGATATCTGAAATATCAAGCCGTTCAATATAAAAAAATTTTTAATTCACTCGGGCCCCACGTTGGGCGCCAAAAACTGTAGTGTGCAAGGGTCTAGTCTGAGCAAAACTCCACATAAATGTCTATAGATGAAACAAAACGGCATGGCACGCATATTTCACCGGCCTTATTGCTCGTCGGATGGGGGGGATCTTGCCAATGTTCATCGTTTAATTTTACCAACTACCAGCTTTAATGTTAATGCGTGCACGAATGATAGCAAAACCAAAACAAAAGAAAGTCAGATAGAATAGACAATTACACAAAGTATAAGGGGGGTCACAACACCAGAGGATCTATTTCCGACATCATTCGATCGGCTGTGCTAAGGTGTAAGCTGCACAGCATGCCCTCCCTTCCTGTTTACCAAAAGCATCCAAAGAAATCGCTTCTTGGTTGGTAAACCCATAATATTTACCCTACCTTCCTTTACCGACCCTACAAATCAAACTCAAAGGTTTGGGCTTACTCCATATTTAACAAATTCATTAAATTTATTAAGAAAAAGTTCATTATCAAATCCGGTCGCTCACTATAGAGATGAATCACATCCTACTTTAAAAACAGACAAAAAAAAATATAATAAAAGAAATATTAAAGTCAAGGCTAACAACCAATTTTTCTGTATATCTAAATTGATCCTTTAATTTACTAAAATTATTTTCATAACTCTAAAAAAAAACTAAGCATTTAAATTAAATCTCAAAACTTAACAAGAAGGGTAAAAAAAAACACGGCATGAAAAAAAATATTTATATAATATATCAAATAAGAATCAATAGGCGAGTTTATTTGAATTCATAGCACGGCAGAAAAAAACTAAATCGGCTGTGAAACAAACTTCATTTAAAAGGCTCATTATGAAAAAAATGATATGTAGCTGGGTGAGTGTATTTCCATTCGTACTTCTGTTAAAGTAAAACAGCTGTGAGTGCATTGACCCCTTTTTTTCCCTTACTTCATTTTTTTCCCTCTAATCACACATACATCAACACAACCCACTCGGTTGTATAAAACGAAAAACTAATTTTAAATCGCGAAGTTTTGACTAATATGCAGCCAAATTTCAATAAAAATGGTATCAAATGTAAAAACAATATTTTATAGGCATACTGGGCTAGATATGTCAATGATCAAAAGGCACAAAACGTACATTCATATAAAAAATATTGCCAAAAAAAATGTATCAAAGCTATTTCAATCGAAGCAGTGCTTTTCAGACCCAAGAACATTTTCTGAGAGTCTTGTTAACAGCGAATCAACATAGTTAACAGAGGTTCCAATAGCATGTTAACACTTTAGCATTGACATATCCACCAGCACAGAATCAGATATATATGTATATGCAGGATATCTAACTGAACAAACACAAACAGATCATCTGAAAGTTGCCAACTTGCAAAAATTCCAATTTAAAAATTATGGGGGAAGATTTAAAACATTTTTAAATTAATTCAAAAGAAAAAAATTATTTAATTTGACAAAAATTACCTGAGAGAGGTAACGGCATCTCTCTCACTCTCCGAAAAAAAATAAATCTGTTCGGCTTTGCTCAGTGGGAGTATAACAGTTTGCACTTACTTGGTTTTTGTTGGAGCTCCCACGTTGAAAGGCCTTTCGAGGGGTGAGGGGTTATTAAAACAAACCAGCAAACTCCAGCCAATTGCAAGTTTTTAACAAAATACGCGGCATACACAAAAAATCACTTTTTCCAATATAGTCTTTAACATTTGATACGATTCACTCTATCGGTTTTTTTTATATTCGCCTTTTTCTAAAACATTGGATTGCCAAACTACTTTTACCAAAAAAAAACTCTCAATTAGGCATTAACTTTTTGTTTCACTTCCGATTCGGTTCTCCATCTCTGCCTTACCAATGAGCAAAAATTAAACTATATAACACTTGAGGCAAATTACATGGGCAAAAATACGGAAAAATAATTATTTTTTTAAGGTCTTTTTTTTTTTAGCTACAAAACCTAAGAATTAGCACGCAAGAGTTTTTTTTTCCTTTTCGAGAGTGATTTTTCAACCAAAACGCGTTTGTTTCGATTCCCGAAAAACAAAAACTAAATGAGTTGCACCAATCCCGACGGCTCTTTTTTTTTCTTGTACTTGAAACCAAGACAAACAATCCATTTAAAACACCAGAATCCACTGATCAAAAAAATGAAAAGACTTTTGTTAGACTCTCTCAGGCAGCCAAATCTGCACAGCAGAAACAGAGAAATCCATATGAGCACAGGGAAAGGGGGAATCCTAGAATCAGAGAAACAAGGCCCACAGAACAATGAGTTCTCAAAAGAAATTGAGAAATTGTTTAGAAAAAATGCCACCTTACCAAATGTATTAATCCAGGAGTTAAATGATCACAGGGGACCAACACTCCAGCTTTGGGGATAAAACCCTCAGCAAAAAGAAAATGCAGGAAACCAACACTTGCAACAATTATTTACCCGCGATTTTATAAATAAACATCGATTCTGCAGGACAATAAAAAAATAAAAATTGAGGAGAACTGCCACCAACAAAAAAAATTTAATCCCTTTTTTACTAAAGCAAGGATAACGCTTTTACACTTTTAAAGAATCTCAAGTCCTTTACGACACAAAAACTTAAACTTTTGGGTGCACACGGTTGCAAGGTTGGAGCAAAATGGATCTCAAATCAGTCTGCTACCACCTTTTGTAGCCTTGACCTAAACAATGGGGCAAATTGCTGAATTACTACCACAAATTAAAATTCTCAAAACCAAAAATGTCTTCTTTTACATACATGCCACAAATACAATAATAATCCATTTGTGAGTGTATGGGAACTCCAATGCGAAAGAAAAGCTACAAAGAACATAGAAAAGAAGTTAACATTCACCACTATGGCTAAGGGGAAATTATAGCAACTTTTCAATATGGAGACAAAGTGCTCTAAACCTATGATTTGGTCGGACTTATATGTGTGGATGTTAACAACCAAAACCATTTTCCACCTTATCCAATAGTTGTCAAAAAAAAGAAAACCAAAAGGAAAAAAAATTAAACAACTCATTTGAACTTTGATGTGATCAAATGATCAAAAAAAAAGAAAACAAATGATATGAAACAAACAAAAAAAAAAAATAAATAAATAAAAAATATAAATGTATAAAGAAACACTGCTGCCGGTATTCGAACTCACGCTCACCGGTTCGTAGGCTGTAACGCTTCCCCTAGGCTACCGCCTATGATGCGTCTCTGTTAGCTAAGTGATTATAACACATGATCACACTAAGCTTTGAATCATCAACAGCGGTCAATGTAAGTGAATCCAACTGTAACAGTGCTACAAGGAAGAAGAAGAAGAAAAACAGCATAGGCAAAGCTCCAAACATGTTCCAATAAGGGAACAACATGAGACAAGCAATCACAACAACAAAAATACTCTAGCATCCACATTGTATGTTAACTCGCGTTGGGGTTGGAAAAAAAACAGGAATGTCCATATCTATTATCAGGCGGGCCAATTCCAAGAAATATATTCATATTGGGTACATCGACATGCGCCACTACAAGAGACTATAGAACACCTTCTGTGTGTGTGGCCCGCATTAGCAGTCAGAAGAAGATCCACTTTAGGTTCTCATTTCTTTGAGAATCGGACTGATTTAGCGGATGTGAACATTCGCAAGTTATTGGGCTTTTTAAAGCGATCTGGATGGTTCAATGGTACGAAATAGAAAGCATCTTCCTTCTTCTATTCGTTGATTAAGTGATTCTGATGGCAGGCTGCCACTTAAACCTAACCTAACCTTCATTTGAGCCACATATTGGCTCAACTGTTATGGGGATGGGGTGACATCACTTTTTTCCGAATATTGCTATCAGATTCGTGCTTTGCTCCCAAATACCTTTCATTTGGGCCTCATATTGCTATGGTTGTAAATTTGTCCGCTTTGGGGCTTCTATTTGAGCCCCATATTGCCATGGTCAGTAAATAAGTCCTATTTAGGGGTTGTTTTGGGAGAGGGACGAACCCACAGAAACTTGGTCCAGCATTTGGAGAACAGATTCGTATTCTACTCACAAATACCTTTCATTTGATTGCCATGCTTGGAAAATATGTCCGATGTAGGGGTGTTTTGGGGGTTGGGGTGGTCCCCCGAACACTTGGTCCGATAATTAGATATCAAATGCAAATGCAAATTTTGCCCATGAACATTCCACTAAGGAACAGGGGCAAACTTCTCACATATCAATGAGTGCAGCCCGATTCAAGTTAAAGCTCAATGATAAGGGGCCTCCTTTTTATAGCCGAGTCCAAACGGCGAGCCGCAGAGCGACACCTGTTTGGAGAGAAGTTTTACATGGCATAGTACCTCACAAATGTCGCCAGCATTAGGAGGAGAAAACCACCGCTGACAATTTTTTCTGATGGTCACGCCAGGATTCGAACCCAGTCGTTCAGCGTCATAGGCGGACATGCTAACCTCTGCGTTACGGTGGCCTCAAATCAACCATAGATATCAAATACGTTTTCTAATCTTAAAATACCTTTCGTTTTTTTTTAGGGTGGGCAGCCCCCCTAGATACCCCATCCGAAATTTGGATACCAAATTTTTATTTTTAGGGTACTATATGAGATCACACAAAATTTCGCTTAAATCGCACCACCCGCAAGGGGGAGGGTCCGCCCCCCTTCAGATATCAAAAAATTTTGAACCTTATTTTCACCACGGGATCATTGTACACCATATGTGAAAATTTCAAGAAATTCGGTTCAGCCGTTTTGAGTCGATAAGGAACACACTAACCAACAAACAAACACAAATTGTTTTTCATATATAAGAAGATTTTGTCGTAGTTGTAGTTGTATAGAAACTTTTATTCTTATTATAAAATTTTTAAGTATTTCGTTTGTCAAAATTTAATGCCAGAAATTTTTTTTTTTATTTTTTTTGTATGGACAATTTTTGTCCCCTTCTTTTACCTCAATAACTTCTTTCTATCTCTACAACAAATTAAACGCTCCCTTATACGAAATTCGTTTTAAGGTTTATTTACAATTTTGTAAATATTTCGTTGACATTTTTTTACAAATACAATTTTTCCGACATTTTTTTCTTTGTATAGACAAGTTTTTTGTCCCCCTCCTCTTTACATCAATAACTCCTTTCTACCTCTACAACAAACTAAACGCTCCCTTATACGAAATTCGTGTTTATTTAGGGAAAATGTGTCATCATCATTAGTACCATCCTTAAAATTGTTTTTCGAAAACTGTAAACGAACCAAAAGAGCTCGACCACAGTAAACAACAACAGCCCCCATCAACAGTCAGTCCATCGAGTGGCCACCAGCCACCGAACATCGAACGAAAACAGCATTTGAAATGGGAATTCTATTATTCAGCAATTTGGCACAAAAATTTAATCAATTGAAAAACAAAAACAAGCGGCCACCAGCAACAGCAGCAGTAGCAACAACAACAATAAGTACAGCAATAAAAAAAAAAACAACACAAAAATAACGATTTAAATTGACAAAATAAACATCTCGTGAGTTGGATAAATTTAAACATTTCAAATCGGACAACAACAATTGCATCACTCGCATTTTTAGATGAGGACCGTTGATCTTTTTGTTTTGCCGTCTTCTTGTTTGTTTGTTTGGTGTTATTGTTATTGCTTTGTAGGCTTTTCGAATTTATTTGAAGCGACAATTGCGTAAGTGGAGATGGGACGCTGTTGTTGTCTGTTTCAAACATCTTCATTTGTGCAAAGGTAAGTAAATTGGTGAAAAGAGAGTGAGAAAGAGAGAGAGAGTGAGAGAGGGAAGGCTAAGTTGACTCAATTGGATTTTTTGATATCAGGTGTGTTGAATCTACTTCATATTTATGTATGGCTAAGGTTTGAAAACAAAAATCCATGATTTTTTTTATTTAAATTCAAATAAGAAACAACAACAAAATATCTGTGTAAGGAAATAAAATTATAAATGTTATTATAAAAAAGGTTTTGCAAAATTTTCTACAATATAAAGGTTGTAAAAAATTGTGTAAATTGTTTTTATATCATTGAAAATTTTTAAATTAAAAAAAGAAATAATAATGGACATAGATTTTTATAAAAATAAAATTTAAACATAATTTTTCATAAAAATAAAATTTTTAAAAAATTTTAAATAACAAAATTTTTGAAAAAATGTTACCTAAAAATAAAAGTTTGAACATTTTTTTACCAAGGAATTTCAGTCAAGCTTTGTAAACTCTACCCTAGAGGAGGAGTTATTCCCACTCTCTAAACATGCGAAATGCAGATACAGTTGGAAAATTTTTTATTTCAATTAAATTTTGATCAAATATTTATCTTTTGTTTTGATCATTTCATATTAAAAATTGTTTATTTGGTCAAATCTTATTCCCTAATTCTTCATTCCTAAATGTGCGCGTTTTGGTGAACATTTGTTTTTCGACCATCTGTGATGTTTTCTTTAAATCTATAAGAACTTGTCCATCTATTCGCTTGCGATGTGCTTTCATGACAAATTGAAAAGATTAAAGTCAACTGCAAATAAACAAAAAAACAACTCTGTCGTTACCGCAACCGCAACCACAATTCAACAACAAGCATCAAAGCATCAACAACCAAAAAAGCCTCAACGACACCAACATTCAATGATTGTGTTGTGTGGGGTGACAACAACGATCTGTTATTTTCTGTATTGTGGTTATAGTGACTTTTTTGGGATTTTGTGATTTTCGGTTTGCGGTTCGCAATATCACACATTGCCTTTGATTACCAGAAGAAAAAATTAAAATTTTCCATTGATTTGATGACTTCTTAATCACAAAGAGGACTTTTTTTATTATGGGTTTAGTTGAAGAGAGGTTGTGGTATACCTGCAACATCCGGGCTAAGTATTTTTCGAAAGGATCTGTACAAAGATCTCCCGATTTGACAATTTGAGTATCCGGGAGGGGTAACTTTTATTTTTTTATTTAATTAAAACTTCAACAAACAGCTATTACTTCGTAAGAAAGCTTTTTTCGACAAAAACCAGATGGACGGACATACACAGATTTAGAATAGTTGTCATGGGTGTTTAACGTTGAAAAACAAACATATTGGGTTGCCTAAAAAGTAATTGCGGATTTTTCATATAGTCGGCGTTGACAAATTTTTTCACAGCTTGTGACTCTGTAATTGCATTCTTTCTTCTGTCAGTTATCAGCTGTTATTTTTAGCTTGCTTTAGAAAAAAAGTGTAAAAAAAGTATATTTGATTAAAGTTCATTCTAAGTTTTATTAAAAATGCATTTACTTTTTTTTTAAAAATCCGCAATTACTTTTTGGGCAACCCAATAGTACCAGCCTTTGGGGGTATATTTCTGGCTGTTACAAACTGCATGACAAAGTTTTATGCCATCGCTTAATGGTATAAAAATCAAACCCCGCATAATATGTTCTTGTAATAACAAATATATCTCATTTGCAATAACCATCATGAAAAACCAATCATTTCATTTACCTCTTTTTAATATACCATGACTTCGCCCAACATAACTGTGATCTGACATAATCCACAATCGCGCTCCAATAACTGTTATGTCAGCATACTCCCTCTCTCTCTTTCTCACTCTCTTATCCAATGTTCTTGTAATATGGCATTGCATAAATACAAACAAATAAGGGCTTACCGTTATGTGCATAAACTATAGATTTCGTATAGATGAATTTTCACTCTCTCAAACAAATGGCAAACACGAACAACGATTAGAAATCTCACATATTCTTTTGTTTCATTCCTAAGAGTCACCTAAGAGAGGAGCAGGAATTGGGTGAACATTAAAACTGCAGATAAACACAAGTTAAGTAGCACAAAGAAGCTAATCTTTTTAGTTAAAAAGTGTTTGGTAAACATAATTTAAAGTTTAAAAGCAAAAAAAAAAAAAAATGTCCACAATCTATTGAAAACTCATTCATTGCTCATACATTATGTTGAAATTCTCTCTTCTCTTAATTTTCTTCTTTGTACGTGGTGCCTCTTAAGAGGCGAGGGAACATCTGTGGTCATGTTCAGTTAAACTTTAACACCGGCATTCACAAAACTTAATTAAGCATTCAAATAGGCTTATTTGACAGCCCCATAAATGAAATATGTTAAATAAACCAATTTCAAAGCTACAAATTTTCTATGAAAATTGGAATAAATTCAAATTTTCTATGAAAATTGGAATAAATTCAAATTTTCTATGAAAATTGGAATAAATTCAAATTTTCTATGAAAATTCGAATAAATTCAAATTTTCTATGAAAATTCGAATAAATTCAAATTTTCTATGAAAATTCGAATAAATTCAAATTTTCTATGAAAATTCGAATAAATTCAAATTTTCTATAAAAATTCGAATAAATTCAAATTTTCTATGAAAATTCGAATACATTTTAAAGTGTCTTTATGAGACTCTTCACTGTCAAATGGCCATTACATATGATCGTTAGTGTTTAATCATGACAAATTCCGAGGTTGTTTTGCTGCTTTTTTCATTTGCTCATTTCTTTGGTATTTCTTGCAAACAATTTGTTACAACAACATTTAACAAAAATTTAACAGACAATTTGTCGTTGTTTTTCAATCAAATGCAGCGGCAAATATTTTCAAATCAAAGTTTTTTTTTGTATTTTTTGTGTTTTTTTTTTCCTTAAAGTTTTTTATTTGATGTGACACCGTTCCGGGGAGGTAAATAAATTCGTTGTAACTGCTGTGGTGGTGTGGTGTGACTTGTTGTGTTTGACAGCCAGCAAAGGGGGAAAGAGGCTTGAGATAGTTTTTTCTCTCTGTTTATGCAATCAATTGTAGGTGATTTTCATTCGGTTGGTTTTTTGTAAATTTTTCTTTGCGTTTATTCAAAACCAACTATTTGATATGTTGTGTGATTAAGTGCAATTTTATAAATATAACACAAAATTACACATCGCATCAATAATAACAACAATGACTGAAGAAATGCTAAAGATATAACAAATGATTGCACATTTATAGATTGCAGTTATCAGCATTCAGCCACCTATGGGCTTATTGTTTAATGGAAGTGAATGAACCATGGCCTGAAGAATGAATGGCAATTGTTTCACAAGGGAAAATAATTATAAAAAAGAAAAAAAAAATACACACAAAGAAGGTGGAACCCAACATAAGTATAATAACACTTTTTATTTATTATAAAAATGGCTATTATGTTAAATTTTTATTTGTTATAAACATTACGTTAAAGCCTATATATTTCCAGTGAAACTTTTTCTGAATACAATTATTGAATCATTTATTTTCCTTAGAATTTTTTTTTTCATTCAATTATTTTTATTTTTGCCTAAATCACCAGCAGACTGTAAACACAGATGGGCCGAATGGTCTTTTCTGCTGCATATTTTGTAGAAAAATTTCAACAAAATATTTTATTTAACTTAAACATATTTAAGGGCAATTTTCTGCACTAACACAACCCTGCCATCATATTACACTATAATTAATTGTGCCTAATTGCTACTTTTAAGTAATTAGCCTAAAAAAAAATTTTAATTTTGTATACATTTTTCATTTAATTTTTTTTTTGTATGGAGTTTAACGGTCGAATAGAGTACGAACCCTTAAGCACACATCATCTATTCAATTTTGCAGAGTAGCCAGCACTGATGATATTCTTCAATTGTCGTAATGCACCCCCCCCCCCATGCAACAGCAACAACTATTTTGGTCAAACTTGTTGAGTGCCGATCAGAAATTCTAACATCTGCTCTCGTAACACGAAGAAAAAAAGAAACGAAAAACACAATCACACAACTGCTGGCTTGGGTTAAAGACACACACGCACATACACACACAACTGTGGGTTGAGATCCCGGCCACTCATTCGCCCCGTCATTCCTTTGGCATTTACGCCGAATTGATTTTGTTTTTACATTTATTTTTACGGCAAATTTAAAAATACGCAAAATTTCACTTGCCAACTTCTGTTCAATCTCATAAGAGTGCAACTCGAGATAGCATAAATAGAAGGAACTATCTGTTGTCGCAATTGAAAGGATAAAAATCTGATGCAATTCAAAAGAAATTTTCTTGGAAGTTTTATAAAAAAGATTTGACATTTTTTTAATTTTCATAGAAAATTTGAATTTATGGGATTTTCATAGAAAATTTGAATTAATTGGAATTTTTATAGAAAATTTGAATTTATTGGAATTTTTATAGAAAATTTGATTTTTATTAAAATTTTTATAATTAATTTTAATTTTCATAAAAAATGTTATTTATTCGATTTCTCATAGAAAATTTTCATTCATTAGAATTTTCTTAGAAAATTTGAAATTATTCGAATTTAAAAACTATTCGAATTTTTTTAGAAAATTTTATTAAACTCGAATTTTAATAGAAAATTTGAATTTTTCGATTTTTCATAGAAATTTAGATTTAACTAAAATTTTCATAAAAAATTTAAATTTATTCGAATTTTCATAGAAAATTTGAATTTATTCGAACTTTCATAGAAAATTTGAATTTATTCGAATTTTCATAGAAAATTTGTTTTGAATCTCAACGACCCAAAGTACCAATTTGTTGTTAAAAGGCGCTCTTTGCAGGCCAACATAAAACAACAACAATATATCCATAAGCAAGGCAAAAAACCATCTACCCAGCCAACGCATGTGCTTTGCTTTGCTTCGATTGATGGTGTTTATGTTTTCTTTGTTTGGCTCGCGCGCTGCTTTCTCTCGTTCGATTTACTGTTGCTCTCGGGTTTTCCTCTGTCACTCTGTACTATTACCCTTAAATACATATTTTAATAATTTTGGTGCGGCAGAGTTTAATTGAACTCATGATTTTGTGTTTGGTAGTCTTGAACGCATCCTCTAGCCTACCGACATCATCTTCTTTATGATGAAATAAATCTTTAAGTACTGCTGCACAGTAATAAGTGTATCAATTAATTAAATTAAAAGAAAGGTAAAAACCACTTTAAAATTTTTTTTCTGAATACAAAATTTATATTTTTTTATGCCTAATTATCTAAAATATGTTGAAAATATATTATTTTTTGGCCGAACGGGGGTCCCGAACCTTTCTTTGCAAGTCATGAATGGCATGGTAGTACGCCTACTTTAACAACCAACTCAACTAAAGAATTTGTTGAAAGTAAACAAAATTGTCTATAAAGTCTCTTGTAGAGACTTACTTACAAACGTACTTCAACAAATAATGTCTTCGATTCAATGCTAAAATTCGTTGAGAATTTAAAGTTTCACATACAAATTTGGTAGTTGTTTTTTTTTTAAGTTATTTTTTTTCTGTGTAGATGAAGTCTATGTTAGATAGGTTTCAGCCAAATTTTACTTTTTTTTTACTTGCTGATATTAAATTTTGAATTTAAGCACTTTGCTTACATTTTGTAACTAGCGGTTATGAATCTTCTATGCCGAACTTCTCTGCTTACGTAGACTTCGCTTATAGCAGCGAAATGCAATGCTTGCTGCGATGTTGTTTGTTTTTTCGATGTAGCAACAACAATGTTGACGCATACGCTATTTTCAGATGCACTTTTTTGTTAGAATAAATCGGCTGACTTTTTTCTGTGCCAACCTAAGAGGCTTGTGTTGCGGTGTGAGTGTGTTTGTTTGGGGTGTAGGAGGTGTGCTTATGTGGCCGCTCTTTGTGTGTTGTTGTTTCATCACCTTCTGTGTGCTGTGCTGCTTGCATTGCTTCGACTGACTACTACATGGCTGCCCAGCAATGCAAGCAGCAAGAGCTGCAGCCGCGACCACCCGTCTACATCGTCTAATCAGTGTGGGAATTTCGGTTTTACAACACAACGCATGCCGCCATGCGGCCCACAACACGATTACACACGAAGACCATGACGGCAACGTAATTGAAGGTACGATTCTTATATTCTCGCTCAAATTTATTCTTAACACATTCGCCTTCGTCGCATTCGTATTGTGGTCGTAAGCTTCATTGGGTCGCCGGGTGATTGAATTGGATTCTGTTCTGCTCAGTTCAGTTCTGTTGTATGGTGTTTTCCTTTCAGTTTATCGTGTGCTGTGATACGCGATGGTATCGTTGTGCCCTTACTCCTTGTTGATTCTATAGAGAGAAATTTTTTTGAATTTTAGCGGGCTTTGTTATTTTCCGCGGTGTTTTTGTGTGTTCACCTTCTCAAGACTAACACGACACGACGACTACGAGGGGTCATTTTTGCTCGTTTTAAAACGTGACGACGTTCGGCAACATATGTTAGATGGCGCGCGTTTGTCTGGCATGAACGAGCAAACGAACGGTTGAATGGATGTTAGTGGCAATGCAATGCATTTCAAGTTGTATTTGTTTGCCAATTTGTTCTTGGTTGCCAAATAAGTTTTGTGTTGCCGCGTGAGTGGTTATTAGCAAGAGAACAACATTTACGATCGTCTGTGTGGCAGGTGATTAAAATTAATAAGATAAAGATATTGTTCAAAGGAAGTTTATATATTACAAAGTTGCAAGAATTGTTTAAAGAGTTGTACATGATAATCAAGTGTTAAAAACTAAGGTGGACTAGTGAAAATGGTGAGTAGTCATTGAGAAGTGATTTTGAAAGTATAAAAGGTTGAAGGATAAAACGTTACAGAACAAAATGTTGTATCATAATGTTGTTATACAAAAACAAGTTGTTAGTTGTTTTTGCATTTGAAACATTGTAGATGCAGTGTGTATAGACCAAGATACTTACCAAAATAACAATAGGTGATGGATATTAGATGTCAGCAGTAATGTTGTGCAAGAGATTAGGTCAAAAAAATTGACCCAAAGAGGTATATGGTGAGATAAAAAGACACTTGAGTGCACATTTTCTTTTAAAATTGTCTTTAAAAATCCTAGTAAACTCAATGAGTCCTACTTGGCTCTTGTAATTCTAGGCCGTATGGATAAAACATGGGAAATATGAAAAAATTTAAGTGAGTGCGATTGCAACTGCCATTGCAGGGCGGCGGAAATAGAAAATTTAATACAATACAAGCAAAGGGTTTTCCAATAGGAGTTGTTATTTTGCTATTCAAAGAGAACTAAAATTTTTTGGGATACATGGTCGGATGTCTATGTCATAAAAAAGGGGAAGGTATAGCGTTATGCAAAAAGGACATCATCACAACCACACTTACAGCACCATAACGGGTGATTCAAAATAACTGCTCTTGCCGGAAAATCCTATATAAAAATTGAATATTTTTTTAAAGTAGTTTTTCATAAAAATCAAATTTCAAAAACTTTTATGCCAAAATAATTGTGATTTTTCGTTGATTTCCCTTTTTACTCACAACTTATTGCTGGTTTGACATTTTTTTAACTCTTCTCTGTTTTCTTTTACATATGTTAGCCTTACTTTCCCCTCACATATGCTTGCCTATCCATAAAAAGTATTTAGTTGTTTAATACACTTTCCAAATTGTAAAAAACGTGTTGATAAAATTCTTCCAAAAATGGCCTAAGCTTCTTAAATCGGCGTTGGGTTTCTTTTTCAAATGTTCGATTTAATCATAGCTTAACATCAAACAAACTGTGTTCTGAAAGCTTATGTTCGTTCGAAACGGATCAACAGTTGCGACAAGTTCTCGTTATGAATTCATTGCTTATTATTATTTGATAAATATATGAATGTGTATATTATGTGTGTATGTACATTAGGATGGTTTGAATAAAAAAAAACTAAAAAGAAAAAAAAAAAAAAAAATAAAAGAAAAATTTAAAAATAAAAGAAAAAATAGAAAATAAAAAAAATTAAAAAAAAATAATTAAAAATAACTAAAAGCGGGCTAATTTTGGCCGATCCAAATTTGTAATACCCTCCACCATGGATCGCATTTGTTGAATTTTTTGCCTGGTATTTCTTAATAGGCAAACAAAGGATAAAGGATTGCTATGTTTTTGGAGCCAGGGATGTACCCAGGGGGAAATAGGGCAGGGTTATAGGCAACATTTCAATAAATATCCTGCAAGGTGAAAATTTCAATAAAGTATTCTCTAGAGACAAAATATATAATTTTTTCTAATGACAAAATTCTAGTAAATTTTTTCTAAAGACAAAATTTTAATGAAATTTTTTTTAAACAGTAAATAGTAAGAAATTTATTCTGCACACGAAATTAGAATAAAATTGTTTCTAGAGACAAAATTTCAATGAAAACTTCTTTAAAGGCAAAATTTGGATATTCAATTTTCTCCAATGAAAATATTTCAATGCAATTTGCTTTAAAGACAAAATTTCTATGAAACTTTCTCTTAAAGGCTGGTACTATGTTCGTTTATCAATGGTTGAAACCCATGTTTTTCGCGATTCCTTTTTTGAAATACTACACAAGTTTTAATGTTAACTTAAAAATTTTATTATATAGGCAAGTTGTTACTTTAAAATCTATTATCTAAAAAATATCGCAAAAATCGGACGTGGAACTTTCCTTACGACTAAATTACAGTGAACATTTCTCTAAAGAAAGAAAACATTTTTCTAAAGACAAAATTTCAAAAAATGTCATGCAAGTCAAGCTCTTGCATTTTAGTCAAAAAAAGTTGGATATCATCTCACGATAGCGCTCACCATTCACAGTTACGTTACGATTCGCATCGGCTTGAAGAAGTACGGTCCAATGATGCCACCAGCTCTTAAACCGCACCATAATGTGACTTTTTCTGGATTCATTGATAGCTCTTGCAATGCTTCTGGCTAATCTGCACCTAAAAATCGACAATTCTGCTTATTTACGTATCCATTGAGCCAAAAATGAGCTTCGTGGATGGTATGAAAAAAGCGCGCGATGAACTTTTCTTTAATAGAGCACGCATTTTGATAATAAAATACAATAATTTGCAATCATTGTTCGTTTGTAAGACAAAAATTCATAGTTAAATTATAAACCAAAATGAAGATGTTTGACAGTGAAACAAAACACGAAAGGTGCGTGACCTTTTTAAACCATTGTTGCTAAAAAGATAATAGCTAAAATAATCAATATTTATAAACACCTGTGAGTTTCTAGTAAGTCTTGTATTCCTGGTGAACATCCTAACATCAGGAATAAGAAGACGGATATCCCCGGAACACACGCTACCCACATTCCGACAATGTTCAAGAGAAGCAATAGAGTTGGATACCCCACTGTCCCGAATCAACACCATCGCTCTCTGCTGAACCCGTTCAAGCAGTTTCTAGGATAACTTTGGAGCTCCTGCCCATATATGCAAGTTAAATTCATCTTCGGCCTGATTTGGGTAATAAGAAGTGCTCTTTAGGGGTGGGATGGCATGGGGGTACCCCAAAACACTTGGCTCCAAAATTGGATATCAAATTCGTTTTCTACTCTCAAATACCTTTGATTTTAGTCCCATATTGTCACAATGGGTCAAATAACCCATTTGGCGTATCTTTAGGAGGCAAAGCGCCACCTAGACTTGAACACAAATTTGAATGTCATATTCGTAATCCACTCCCAAATATCTTTTATTTGAGTCCCATATAGCCATGGTCGGTATTTGGGGGGGTGGGCGACTTCCCATTACTTGGACCTAATGTTTTATGCCATATTTGTAACCTACTGCCTAATACTTTTCATTTGAGTCCCATATTTACATTCGAACTTCGAATATATCTTTAAGAAGAGTGTTGGGGTTGGGGTGGCCGGCTGGGTATTTGGACCTAAATTTTAAATACCATATTCGTTTTCTGCTCTCCAATACCTTTCATTCGATACCCTTGTTGTGCCCATCGGACCACTTTCGGATATGGATGGCGTTTTGGGGGTAAGGGGGAGGGTCCGCCTCTACCCCAATATCTAAAAATTATATAGTCTATGTTTCCTTAGAGGCAAACATCGGTCATAATGGGTCTTATTGCGTTTTTGAGGGGTGGCGTGACCTCTTATACTTCAATCTGATTTTGTATGCCAGATTTGAAATCTACTCCCGAATACCTTTCATTTGAGCCCCATATTGAAATGAACGTCCAATATGTCTGTTTGGGGGAGTTTTGGGATTAGGGCGATTCGTTGGATACTTAGACTCAAATTTTAATATCATTTTCATATTCTACTCTCCAATACCTTTCATTTAATGCCTATATTGTCCCGATCAGTCCTCTTTTGATTTTGGGTTGTGTTTTTGGCATAAGGGGGATTTGGCCCGTTCCCCGTACGATATCGAAAAATTATATAGCCTATGTTTCCTTCCAGACCAACCTACACAATATGCGAGTATTCGCCGCGTTTCAGTCTATACGGAACAAACAAATCAAATCCCATATATCCGTGATTGGTTAATGTGTCCATTTTGGTCGTTTTTGTGGGGGTGGGGTGACCCACTATACTTTCACATGAATTTTTATGCCAGATTCGTTATCTACTCCCGCAAACTTTTCATTTGATCCCCATATTGTCGTTATCGGTCCACTTATGATTTTGGGTGGTGTTTTTGGGGTAATGGTGGAGGGTCCGCCCACTTCTGTTATCAACAAATTATAAAGCCTATTTGTACTTCCTGACCATATTCGCAATCTACTCCCAAATACCTTTCATTTGAGTCCCATATTGTCATGATTGTCAAATAAACTTATTTTAGGGGGGGGGTTTGGGGCTGAGGCGGCCCCCCCAGGTACCTGGACCTATGAAATTCGTACTCTACTCTTGAATACCTTTCATTTGAATCCCATATTGTCTCGATCGGTTCACTCCCCTTACTAAGGGGAGGGTCCTACCCAAAACTAAAAGTGAACCGATCGGGACAATATGGGATTCAAATGAAAGGTATTCAAGAGTAGAGTACGAATTTCGATATCAAAAAACTATATAGCCTATGTTTCCTTCCAGACCAACCTATACAATTTGTGAAAATTTCAAGGTAATCGGTTCAGCCGTTTTTGAGTCTATACGGAACAAACAAACAAACCGACAGACAAACACAAATTGATTTTATCTATAAGAAGATTTCCCTTTTTGTGGGAGTTTTTTTTTTCTCTTGTGTGCTACTCGCCAATCTGAAACTAAACACCCTGTATGCATATGATACAATGTAGTTTTGCCACTTATATTCCAATCATTTATTTGCACTGCATTCAGTATTTGTGTGTTACTATTATTATTCACATGCGACTTCAAAATTCTCCATATGTCGTCTAGCCGTAAACAACTCAGTCAGTCGCTCAGTCTGTCCTTTCCTTCCACTGCGTCTTGTCTGTGTGTCTGGATATGCTTCTTTACAATTGAAAAAGGAACAAAAAAATGAATAAATAAAATAAAAATAAAATAACAAAGATAATTGAAAAGGCACGTACACAATTACTGTCAAAACTATTAATGTTGATGCTATTGTGACAATTGTTAAGTAATATCATGA
This sequence comes from Stomoxys calcitrans, assembly GCF_963082655.1. Classification (NCBI taxonomy): domain Eukaryota; kingdom Metazoa; phylum Arthropoda; class Insecta; order Diptera; family Muscidae; genus Stomoxys; species Stomoxys calcitrans. Next base: position 141,204,868 of record NC_081556.1, on the reverse strand, counting down.
TTATGAGGCGGGACAGATTGTTGGACTTGCTGATTGCATGCTGAGTATTTTTTTTTTTGCATTAAATTTTTATAATTTTTGGTATTTTTGCTACAAAAATGAATTCTGCTAGAGAGGGTATTAGAAATTAGCAGCTGCAAAATTGAAAAGAAATCCTCAGTAGAAAGATTTTAAATGGCAAAATGCATATAAGAGGATGAATTATGGAAATGGAAGCTGATTTTGGGAATTTATTGTTGAATGATAAGGAATGAAAGGAGAAGATTACAAATTAAAGAGTTTTTCCTTTACTAAGGGATTTGAGACAATGATGTTCATAGGAACAGCCTATAGTCTTTTTTAAGAAAAAGACGCTTGTAAATGGTCTTCTATTGGGAGCAGACATCTTTGAAGGGTCGTTTGCAGAAGTAAACGACCGTAAATAATTGCTTTGGGTAAATATACAACACCGTACTGTAGCCTCTAGGGCATATGCCAGCTTGGATTTTTTAACTAGAACTATAAATTAAAAACAAAATAAATTTTAAAAGTTTCCCAAATTTGTTTACTTTATGCGTCAACATCCACTCACACACGCACATACACACACACTCGTTTTATTTCCACATATGGAGTATGTGTATGGTTTTGCTTGTGGTTGTTGTTATTACACCAAATTTTTCCTGCTTCATGAATGGCTTATAACAGAATGATGTAACCCTTACATATGTTTGTGGCTGTTTTTTTTTTTTAGATTTTTCTTCTATGCGTTCGCATGCTTGTTTTCTTTCTCATATAATTCGTTCGGCTGAGCGGCTAAATAGCTTACCTGTCAAGCAAAAAAAAAAAAAAAAATCCATGCCCTTCTTATGTTTCTATTTTTTTTAAGCTCTTACGTGAGTAATTTATGATGTTTGAGCGTATTTTAGAAATTTAATTTCAACATGGAAACGGGCAACTAAACAAAATTTAAAAGAAAGAAAAAAACAATCATTAAAAAATGCAAAAGACTCAAATCATGTTGGCACCCAACACCAGCAGTCGAACAAAGACTTTTTCCCTCCAATATGTTTGTTGGCCTCATGTAATTTCGGGCGTTGCTTGTTGTTTGGCTCGCCAAGTTCGTGCGTTCGTGATTAGTTTGTTGATGTTTGTCAATGTTTGGCGGCCCAAGACCTAATCTAATCTAAGGAAGCGAATAGGGCCTCCATAAAAGCTAATTTTTCATAAGACCAATGAAATGGCGGCCATTTGTGAATGCAAAATAGAGAAACATGTTTTATGGATAACATTTTTATTGCGTTTCCAATTAAAAAGATTGGTTCAATCATAATTCTTAGAAAATGTGAATAAATTTCATACTAAATTAATAATCTTAAAACATAATTGATGGTAAGTTGTAATAGAAATTTATTCGAATATATATGAAATATTATGAATTTTTTTGGAAAATTTGAATTTTCATAGAAAATTTGAATTTATTCCAATTTTCATAGAAAATTTGAATTTATTTGAATTTTCATAGAAAATTTGAATTTATTCGAATTTTCATAGAAAATTTGAATTTATTCCAATTTTCATAGAAAATTTGAATTTATTCCAATTTTCATAGAAAATTTGAATTTATTCCAATTTTCATAGAAAATTTGAATTTATTCCAATTTTCATAGAAAATTTGAATTTATTTCAATTTTCATAGAAAATATGAATTTATTCCAATTTTCATAGAAAATTTGAATTTATTCGAATTTTTATAGAAAATTTGAATTTATTCGAATTTTCGTAGAAAATTTGAATTTTATCAAATTTTCATAGAAAATTTGAATTTATTCGAATTTTCATAGAAAATTTGAATTTATTCGAATTTTCATAGAAAATTTGAATTTATTCGAATTTTCATAGAAAATTTGAATTTATTCGAATTTTCATAGAAAATTTGAATTTATTCGAATTTTCATAGAAAATTTGAATTTATTCGAATTTTCATAGAAAATTTGAATTTATTCGAATTTTCATAGAAAATTTGAATTTATTCGAATTTTCATAGAAAATTTGAATTTATTCGAATTTTCATAGAAAATTTGAATTTATTCGAATTTTTCATAGAAAATTTGAATTTATTCGAATTTTCTTAGAAAATTTGAATTTATTCGAATTTTCGTAGAAGATTTGAATTTATTCGAATTTTTCATAGAAAAATTGAATTTATTCGAATTTTCATAGAAAATTTGAATTTATTCGAATTTTCTTAGAAATTTTGAATTTATTTGAATTTTTATAGAAAATTTTAATTTATTCGAATTTTCATAGAAAATTTGAATTTATTCGAATTTTCATAGAAAATTTGAATTTATTCGAATTTTCATAGAAAATTTGAATTTATTCGAATTTTCATAGAAAATTTGAATTTATTCGAATTTTCATAGAAAATTTGAATTTATTCGAATTTTCATAGAAAATTTGAATTTATTCGAATTTTCATAGAAAATTTGAATTTATTCGAATTTTCATAGAAAATTTGAATTTATTCGAATTTTCATAGAAAATTTGAATTTATTCGAATTTTCATAGAAAATTTGAATTTATTCGAATTTTCATAGAAAATTTGAATTTATTCGAATTTTCATAGAAAATTTGAATTTATTTGAATTTTTATAGAAAATTTTAATTTATTCGAATTTTCATAGAAAATTTGAATTTATTCCAATTTTCATAGAAAATTTGAATTTATTCCAATTTTCATAGAAAATTTGAATTTATTCGAATTTTCATAGAAAATTTGAATTTATTCGAATTTTCATAGAAAATTTGAATTTATTCGAATTTTCATAGAAAATTTGAATTTATTCGAATTTTTTATAGAAAATTTGAATTTATTCGAATTTTTCATAGAAAATTTGAATGTATTCGAATTTTTCATAGAAAATTTGAATGTATTCGAATTTTTCATAGAAAATTTGAATTTATTCCAATTTTCATAAAAAATGTGAATTTATTCGAATTTTCATAGAAAATGTGAATTTATTTGAATTTTCATGGAAAATTTGAATTTATTCGAAATTTCATAGAAAATTTGAATTTATTCCAATTTTCATAGAAAATTTGAATTTATTCGAATTTTCATAGAAAATTTGAATTTATTCCAATTTTCATAGAAAATTTGAATTTATTCCAATTTTCATAGAAAATTTGAATTTATTCCAATTTTCATAGAAAATTTGAATTTATTCCAATTTTCATAGAAAATTTGAATTTATTCGAATTTTCATAGAAAATTTGAATTTATTCGAATTTTCTTAGAAATTTTGAATTTATTCGAATTTTCATAGAAAATTTGAATTTATTCCAATTTTCATAGAAAATTTGAATTTATTCCAATTTTCATAGAAAATTTGAATTTATTCCAATTTTCATAGAAAATTTGAATTTATTCCAATTTTCATGGAAAATTTGAATTTATTCCAATTTTCATAGAAAATTTGAATTTAATCCAATTTTCATAGAAAACTTGAATTTATTCGAATTTTCACAGAAAATTTGAATTTATTCGAATTTTCATAGAAAATTTGAATTTATTCGAATTTTCATAGAAAACTTGAATTTATTCGAATTTTCATAGAAAATTTGAATTTATTCGAATTTTCGTAGAAAGTTTGAATTTATTCGAATTTTCGTAGAAAATTTGAATTTATTCCAATTTTCATAGAAAAATTTAATTTATTCCAATTTTCATAGAAAATTTGAATTTATTCCAATTTTCATAGAAAATTTGAATTTATTCCAATTTTCATAGAAAATTTGAATTTATTCGAATTTTCATAGAAAATTTGAATTTATTCGAATTTTCTTAGAAATTTTGAATTTATTTGAATTTTTATAGAAAATTTTAATTTATTCGAATTTTCATAGAAAATTTGAATTTATTCGAATTTTCATAGAAAATTTGAATTTATTCGAATTTTCATAGAAAATTTGAATTTATTCGAATTTTCATAGAAAATTTGAATTTATTCGAATTTTCATAGAAAATTTGAATTTATTCGAATTTTCATAGAAAATTTGAATTTATTCGAATTTTCATAGAAAATTTGAATTTATTCGAATTTTCATAGAAAATTTGAATTTATTCGAATTTTCATAGAAAATTTGAATTTATTCGAATTTTCATAGAAAATTTGAATTTATTCGAATTTTCATAGAAAATTTGAATTTATTCGAATTTTCATAGAAAATTTGAATTTATTCCAATTTTCATAGAAAATTTGAATTTATTCGAATTTTCATAGAAAATTTGAATTTTGTTAGAATATTTGAATTTCATACTTTGTCAATTCAACTGTATTATTGTATTAGAATATAAGTAGTAGTAGGCTTTGAAATATTTTTGCTTTTACATTTATTGTTTGTCACCCTTATTTTCTTATGTTCAAATTAGTTCAATAAAATCTTCCATCAACATTGGTTATGAGCCCAGTCACATACGCTTGTGAAAAATAAATTTGGCCTGGAATTTTTTTTTTTTTTGAATTCGTTGTGAAAATTTCTGGAAAAAATATTTGTGTTTTGTAAAGCAAAAAAGGAAAAATCAGAAAAATGTCTGGACATATGGCACAAATTGAAAAACTAAATGGAGAAAATTACGTGGTTTGGAGCGTGCAAATGAAAAGTTTGCTGGTAACGCTGGATTTGTGGGACGCAATAAAGGGCGATAATGGAATCTCCCCAACGGTCGATCAAAAGGCGTTGGCAAATATAACGCTATGCGTAAAACCATCAGAAATTTTACATATCAAGAATTGTGCAACAGCGAAAGAAGCTTGGGATACATTCAGCCGTTTGTATCAGAGGAATGCTCCTTCTCGGAAAGTTAATTTGTTCAAGAAATTGGTGCGGTTCAGATTCCAGAATGCAGAGAAGTATGCCCCGCAGTTGAACGAATTCTATACGATGGTGGATGACTTGAAGGCCATAAGTGTGGTCATGCCTGAGGATTTTTTAAGCATTTTGCTGCTAAGCAATTTACCGGAAGAAATGGAAAATTTCGTGGTAGCTATTGAAAGCAGAGATGAATTGCCCGGTATAGAAGTATTGAAATCAAAAATCCTGGAAGAAGAAGAACGTCAAAACAGCAAAGGCGAGAAAATGGTTGCTGAAAATGTGTTTGTCGCAAAATTTCGTCAACAGAAAACTAGAAAAGATGACCCAAAACAGTGCAAATCCCGAACTCAAGGTAATAATGATGTCAAATGTTACAAATGTGGTAAGAAAGGACATGTGCGTGCGCAGTGCAAGTCAAAATGCGATAGTGACCCAAATGGAAAAGCAATGAGTGCAATCACTGACGGCGAGAAGAACGATTCTGAAATTTGGATTTTGGATAGTGGTGCAAGTTCCCACATGTGCCGCGATTTGTCATACTTTATACATTTGGAACGCAAGTCTCAAAATATCATGCTGGCATCAGGGGATCAAATTACCGCTGAAGGTGTTGGAACTGTTGAAATGAAATCCAATGTTTGCGATGTTACATTCAAAAATGTGTGGTATGTACCAAATTTGCATTCAAATTTTTTATCTGTGAGCAAGATAATCAAGGCAGGCTTTGTTATTGAATTCAAAGCAAAGAAGGGGTGCGTAAAAACAAAACAAAATGAACCTGTGTTTACGGCAAACTTGGTTGGTGACATTTTTCATGCCAATTTGAAAAGAAATTCAAACGTTGAAAAGGTAAATAGAATTTCTGTGACGTCAGAAGAAAATTTAAAGTCATGGCATGCTAGGTTTGGTCATTTGAATGTAAAAGATTTGTGTTCATTATCAAAGAAGAACATGGTACGAGGTTTGGAGGTAAAGATGCCGGAAAAATTTGAATGTTTCACATGTGCTGTGTGTAAAATAAGCCGAAGACCATTTCCCAAAAACACTAATGTTAACACCACAGATGTATTGCAACTAGTACATACGGATCTGTGTGGGCCGATGCGTATTTCTTCGTTGGGCGGATCAAAATACATTATGACAATCATCGACGATTATTCTCGATATACGACTGTGTATTTTTTGAAGAATAAGTCTGAAGCACTGGAAAAATTCAAGGAATTTAAGATGGAAGCGGAGAAACAAACTGGCCAAAAAGTAAAAAGCATGCGAAGCGACAATGGGAAAGAATATGTTAATTCTGCATTTTCACAGTTTCTTGTCGAAAATGGAATTGTGCATCAAAAATCTTGTCCCTACACCCCACAGCAAAATGGTGTTGCGGAACGTGTAAACCGGACATTGACGGAAATGGCTCGTTGCATGCTGGATCAGTCAAAATCAAAGCAGTATTTGTGGGCTGAGGCAGTCAATACAGCTACGTATATTCGAAACCGGTCGCCCACAAAAGTGCTAGATGGTAAAACGCCATATGAGTTATGGGTTGGAAGAAAACCATCTGTAAGCCATTTCAAAATCTTTGGGTGCGAGGCTGTTGTCATGCAACATAAACAAAAACGAAGCAAATTCGAACCAAAAGGCGTCAAAATGATTTTCGTTGGTTATGAAAAGTATACTAAGGGTTATAGGCTGTTTAACCCTACGACGCAAAATATCGTCATAGCAAGGGATGTTATTTTCTTCGAAAATACGTTTGCAACTCCCATGCTGGAAGAAAATCTTGAAGTTGACAGTTTTCATGATTTTGAAATCCCTGGTGGTACTGTTCAAGAAGATACAGCTGCAGTAAACATCGAAACCTTTCAAGATAAAACTCAAGAACATAACCAAGAAATCGCTGAAGACGATGACGAAAGTCAGGGAAGTGCAATTGATGTCCCGAATGCTAATGGTAAACGTTGCCGAGGAAGACCAAAAATTTGTCGTACAGGAAGGGTTGGAAGACCTAGAAAAGTCTACGTTACAGAGCCCCGAGTTGAAATGCTGAATGCTGTGATCGAGAATCCTACCACAATTGCTGATGCATTAAATTCAGATAATGCGGGTCAGTGGAAGCATGCTATGCAGGTAGAATATGATTCGTTGATTAAAAATAAGACATGGGAATTGGTTGACCCTCCGAAATCTAAAAACGTCATAAGCTGCAAATGGGTTTTCGTTGTCAAAAGAAAACCAGATGGATCTGTAGAGAAGTTTAAAGCCCGACTTATAGCCCGAGGATGTTCGCAAAAGTACAACATTGACTACAAGGAAACGTATGCTCCCGTTGTTCGTCATTCAACAATACGCTTAGTTCTAGCGTTGGCTGCAAAATATGAGTTGATGGTGAACCATGTGGACATTGTTTCGGCTTATCTAAACGGCGACCTACAGGAAGAAGTTTATATGAAACAACCCCCGCAGTTCGAGAATGAAAATTTTCCAAACAAGGTATGCAAGCTAAAACGTTCACTCTACGGTTTGAGGCAATCTGGAAGAGAGTGGAATAAGAAAGTGACGGAAATTTTGACGAAAATTGGTTTTACCAGATGTAAAACGGATAATTGTGTATATGTCAGACGAAGCAACGAAACTATAAGTCTGATTGCTATTTATGTCGACGATTTATTGTTGGCATGTACATCCGAGGCGGAAATGCAGGACGTAATCACCAGCCTAAATAAAAAGATCGAGGCGGTCGATCGAGGTGCAATCTTATTCTATTTGGGAATGGAGATTGAGCGGGTGGATGATGGCAACATATCAATTCATCAATCTCGGTACGTACAACAGTTGCTTGAAGAATGGAACATGGAAAACTGCAAGTCTGTTTCGACTCCTTTGGCAAATGGAATCGTTTTGAAAAAATGTGATCAAGAAAATTGCGGTGATTTATGTGATGTAAAGACTTATCAATCATTGATTGGGGGCTTGATGTACTTGTCTGTCATATCAAGACCGGATATATCACACGCTGTGTCACGACTTTCACAGTTTGCTTCACATCCACATAACGATCACTTTGCGGCAGCTAAACATATTTTGAGATATCTTAAAGGTCACCCTCAAGGCAAAATAACATATTCAAGCGAAAATGGACTATGTTGTTTCACCGATTCAGACTGGGGAGCAGATTCCAATGACAGGAAGTCATATAGTGGCTGTGCACTATTTTTTGGCGATGGCTTAATTGCTTGGGAATCGAAAAAACAACATGTCGTTTCACTCAGTTCTATGGAGGCGGAGTATATAGCATTGTGTCAAGGAGCAAAAGAAGTCGCATTTCAAAGAAGTCTTCTGCAAGAAATGGGTTTCTCCGAATTTGTTTCTGGACCAACAACTATGTACTGCGATAATCAAGGTGCTGAATTTTTAGTCAAAAATCCAACGGTACACAAACGAAGCAAGCACATTGACATCCGTTATCATTACATCCGAGAGAAATACATGGATAAAGAAGTCGATATCGAATATGTGCCAAGTACTGAAAATGCAGCCGACATCTTAACAAAGGCCTTATCTAGGGATAAGCATTTTAATTGTTGTAATATTTTAAATCTTACTTTTTGAAATAATACATTTGTATTGAGGCGGAGATTGTTAGAATATTTGAATTTCATACTTTGTCAATTCAACTGTATTATTGTATTAGAATATAAGTAGTAGTAGGCTTTGAAATATTTTTGCTTTTACATTTATTGTTTGTCACCCTTATTTTCTTATGTTCAAATTAGTTCAATAAAAACTTCCATCAACAAATTTATTCCAATTTTCATAGAAAATTTGAATTTATTCCAATTTTCATAGAAAATTTGAATTTATTCGAATTTTTATACAAAATTGGAATTTAATTCAACTTTCATAGAAAATTTGAATTTTTTTGAATTTTCATAAAAAATTTGAATTTATTCGAATTTTCATAGAAAATTTGAATTTATTCGAATTTTCATAGAAAATTTGAATTTATTCGAATTTTCATAGAAAATTTGAATTTATTCGAATTTTCATAGATAATTTGAATTTATTCGAATTTTCATAGAAAATTTGAATTTATTCGAATTTTCATAGAAAATTTAAATTTATTCCAATTTTCATAGAAAATTTGAATTTATTCCAATTTTCATAGAAAATTTTAATTTATTCCAATTTTCATAGAAAATTTTAATTTATTCCAATTTTCATAGAAAATTTTAATTTATTCCAATTTTCATAGAAAATTTGAATTTATTCCAATTTTCATAGAAAATTTTAATTTATTCCAATTTTTATAGAAAATTTGAATTTATTCGAATTTTCATAGAAAATTTGAATTTTCATAGAAAATTTGAATTTATGTTTTTGAATTTACTGTTTTCATAGAAAATTTGAATTTATTCGAATTTTCATAAAAAAGTTGAATTTATTCGAATTTTCATAGAAAATTTGAATTTATTCGAATTTTCATAGAAAATTTGAATTTATTCCAATTTTCATAGAAAATTTGAATTTATTCCAATTTTCATAGAAAATTTGAATTTATTCCAATTTTCATAGAAAATTTGAATTTATTCCAATTTTCATAGAAAATTTGAATTTATTCCAATTTTCATAGAAAATTTGAATTTATTCGAATTTTCATAGAAAATTTGAATTTATGCGAATTTTCATAGAAAATTTGAATCTATGCGAATTTTCATAGAAAATTTGAATCTATGCGAATTTTCATAGAAAATTTGAATCTATGCGAATTTTCATAGAAAATTTGAATTTATTCGAATTTTCATAGAAAATTTGAATTTATTCCAATTTTCATAGAAAATTTGAATTTATTCGAAGTTTCTTAGAAAATTTGAATTTATTCCAATTTTCATAGAAAATTTGAATTTATTCGAAGTTTCTTAGAAAATTTGAATTTATTCCAATATTCATAGAAAATTTGAATTTATTCGAATTTTCATAGAAAATTTGAATTTATTCGAATTTTCATAGAAAATTTGAATTTATTCGAATTTTCATAGAAAATTTGAATTTATTCGAATTTTCATAGAAAATTTGATTTTATTCGAATTTTCATGAAAAATTTGAATTTATACCAATTTTTATAAAAAAAATTTAATTTATTCGAATTTGCACATTTTTCAAAATCGAAAATGGCCAAAATTACTGTTACAGTGAAATTGGTGAAGATACCTCTTTTTTTTTGAAAATTGTGGTTGTTATTCGGTGCAGAAAAATGTGCTTATATCTCAAATTTCAGATCTGTAGCTCAATCTATAAAGAATGTACCGAATAGTACGAATTACAGCACTTAAGAACTTTTCGATTTCAACACTTCATATTTGGTACTTAAAGAAAGTATGAAATGGTACCAATTATCGTACTAAACGTATGTTTCTTCTGTTTCCATCACTTTTTTTCACATTTTTTCTATCTACCCCCTTTATTTCACAACAACAATCATTTAATCCAAATTTCATAGTTCTAGCTCTACCCGTTCGCCCTAGGCAAAGTTCATCTATTTCGTACTTTTTGTGGTACTTTTTTGTTCCTATATGTCCAAATTCCAAAAATTCTTTTGGCATCCCGATTTAGGTTGCCATAGTGAGCCTAAATTCCAAAACTCAAAGCTCTAGCTTAATTAACAAATAAAGTACCTGTACCATAAAGTACCATTTGCTGTACTAAACGTACCATTTAACATTTCTTCAGTTTCCATCACTATTTTGCATATTTTTCTATCTACCCCCTTTATTTCGCAACAACAATCATTTAATCCAAATTTCGAAGTTCTAGCTCTACCCGTTCGCCCTATGCAAAGTTCACCTATTTCGTACCTTTTTTGGTACTTTTTTCTTCCTAAATGTCCAAAAGCCCAAAAACTCTTTTGGCATCTCAATTTAGATTGTCATAGTGTGCCTAAATTCCAAAATTCAATGCTCTATCTCAATTAACAAACAAAGTACCAAAAAGTACCAATTGCGGTACTAAAAGTACTATTTTTCCCACTTCCGGAACTATTTTGGGAAACTTTTCTCATCAAATCTTATTTTTTTTTTCGAGACCCTCTTTTATCATAATTCTAGTCCCATCTGTTCGCGCTGGTCACCATTTCGTACTTTTTAGTACCTAATCGTACGAATATCACAAAAGCCCTTCTTATAGTGCGCCTATGACCCAAGACCCACATTCGTGCCAAAATTTCATGACTCTATCTTTAGCCGTTTGGTCTGGGCGTTGATCAGTCAATAAATCTGTCAATCATGCGTCTCTTTCATATATAGAGATAAAATTCCATCAAAATCGGACAACGGAATCGAGGGACAGACGTAATGGGCTAACATTTTGTCTTTAAAAATATTTATTAAAATTTGTCTGTGGAAAAAATTTTAGGAAAATGTTGTTTGGGACAGATAAGCATAATAAGAAGAATTTAGAAATGGTTTAGAGTTTAGGTTGTCTTTAGAGAGTTTTTCGCTGAAAGTTAGCCCTGAAAAAAAAAACTTAAAATGTAGTCTTCAGAAAAATTTAAAAAAAAAATTTTTCTTTAAAAAATTATTTCGAAGAGGGTCCGGTCCGTGCTGAAGTTTTGTCATAAGAGAATAGTACGCTGAAATTTTGTCTCTAGAAAAATATAATTAAAATTTTTTTTTAGAAAAATAATTACTAAAATTTAGTTTTTACTAAGAATTTCGAGGCCCCCCCTACCTGGCTACGTCCCTGGCTCCCATATAAACCGATCTCCCGATTTGACTTCTTGAGCCCCTGAAAGCTGCAATTTTTCTCCGAATTGGCTGAAATTTCGCATATAGTGTTCTGTTATGACTTTCGACCCTTGAGCCAAGTATGGTTCCAATCGGTCTATAGCCTGATAGCTCCCAAATAAACCAATCTCCCGATTTGACTTCTTGTTCCCCTGGAAGCCGTAATTTTTTTCCGATTTGGTTGAAATTTTTAGCTTGGTGTTCTGGTATGACTTCAAACAACTGTGCCATCTATTGTCAAATCGGTCTATAACCTGATGTAGCTCCCATATAAACCGATCTTCCGATTTGACTTCTTGAGCCCCTGAAAGCCGCAATTTCTGCCCGATTTATCTAAAATTTTGCATGCGGTGTTCTGTTATGACTTTTAACACCTGTGCCAAGTATTGCTTAAATCGGTCTATAGCCTGATATGGTTCTCATATAAACCGATCTCTCGATTTGACTTCTTGAGTCCTTGGAAGCCGCAATTTTTGTCCGATTTAGCTAAAATTTTGCATACGGTGTTCTGTTATGACTTTCGACCATTGAGCCGAGTATGGTTCCAATCGGTCCATAGCCTGATATAGCTCCCATATAAACCGATCTCTCGTTATGACTTCTTGAGCCCTTGGAAGCCGCAATTTTTGTTCGATTTGGCTGAACTTTTGCATGCGGTGTTCTGTTATGACTTCCAGCAACTGTGCTAAGTATGGTCCAAATCGGTCTATAAGCTGGTATAGCTCCCATATAAACCGATCTCCCGATTTGACTTCTTGATCCCCTGGAAACCGCAATTTTTGTCCGATTTGGCTGAACTTTTGCATGCGGTGTTCTGTTATGACTTCCAGCAACTGTGCTAAGTATGGTCCAAATCGGTCTATAGCCTGATATAGCTCTCATATAAACCGTCTCCCGAATTGACTTCTTGAGCCCTTGGAAGCCGCAATTTTTGTCCGATTTGGCTGAAATTTTGCATGCGGTGTTCTGTTATGACTTTCGATCCTTGAGCCAAGTATGGTTCAAATCGGTCCATAGCCTGATATATCTCCCATATAAACCGATCTCCCGATTTGACTTCTTGAGCCCCTAGAAGCAGCAATTTTTGTCCGATTTGCCGAACTTAGCACGCTTTGACGTGTTTACTTTAATTTTTTGTTTAGAAATTTCAAAATATTTAAATTCCCTTTATCAGTTTAGTTTTAGTTATCACTTTTAAACAGGGGATGGTCATCGCTAGTTCAAGCATGGTCATCGATCGATCTATCGATCAATGGCCAATAAAAATAATTTGTATTTAGGCGTTTAATCAGCTGTCAAAATCAAACAATAAATACTATAATTTATTATCTATAATTATTTTTGTGTGTCATTCCCTGACGAACTTATTCGTAGTTTACACAATTCAAAAACAAAAAAACCAAAAAAAAAGAAAAAACAAAAATTAAAACCAAATCACCCCGCCTTGACAACAAGTGTTTGAAAAATTAGGCCCCTTTGCTCCCCACTGCCAAGACAAAAGATTTCAACAAGCAAGAACCATACTTGGAAGAACAAAGCAAATTTGTATTTAATTTTGTTGTTGTTGTTGCTGTTGGAAGAAAAAACATAAAAAAACACAACAACACAGAGGCGATGATTTAATTCTTAATCAGTCATTTGCTATGTCCGTCCCAGAAATTGATAGTTCAACAAAAAAAAACAAACGGCCATAGATGTATGGGTGTTCGTACAGTGGGCCATACTCTAATCACTTGGCAGTCTATGTGTGCCTTAAGTTTGTATGTATTGGTGGGCTATTCGTTGATAAAGTTTTGACTTGGCCCCCAATAAATTACAATTGGAACCTTTGTGTTGTGTGTTGGTTCTCTTCATTTCCATCTCCTTTGTTTTGGCATTAGACTCAAGCATTTTCATTTCTGTTTAAGAAAATTTTCTACAAAACATGTGTTTCATTTCAAAAAGTGTAGCGTTTTGAAAAATAACATCCCATATATAACAACAACAACAACAAAAAAAAAAACATTTGCCGATTACAATTCAAAAATCAAATCGAGCCGCGTTACGCCCTAGACAAGGCAATTTTGCTTTAAAGGAACATCTGGCTGAACTATTTTTGATACTGGGAGAAGGCGGCGGCGGTGGCGGCGGCGGCGGTTGCGACGACGACGATAGCAATGACGACTACAGCTCATCAGCTAGCTTTTTTGCTTAGCTTAGCACAGTTTTCATCTTTAACAGCGGCTGACCACAAATCGTTGACGTTCGTATATGGGTCAATTGGCGATAACAATGGCCATTCTGTCAGTCAGACATTCAGCCACTCAGTAGCTAGTGATGAAGCAGGGTCAGAATATTAAGTGAGATTCTAAACTGTTGGCTGACAATGCCTGAAGCTGTTTTGTTTAATGTTAAATTCGAAAAAATTTGCAAATCAAATTTTAAATACTGGAAAACTTTTAGTAGAAATTGAACATTTTTTTTACAATTTTAGTAACATTTGAATTTTTGCAAATAATTTTCTTAGACAATTGTAAAATTTGAAATTTATTTTAAATATGCCTTAAGCCTTAAGGCCTGGTTATGCTCTCGTAAACATACCGTAAATGTTGAAAAAACTTGTCAGCTGTTTTGTTTTGCTTTATGAAAACACATGCGAACGATTACCGAAGGTCTGTCGACCGTTAGCGTAGAATTCAGTGAAAACTAAATTTTACGTTTTTTCGTGTCAGCTGATAGAATTTGAAGTTTGAAGAAATTGACAAAACTGCCATCTTCTATACTATGGATGGGTAGCCACCATGAAAAGGTGGCCACTATGATCTGTTATGAAAAGTAAATGAAAAAGTGAGACATATGGGATATCAAGAAGAGATTAAGCGCCAATACGCCGCTGTCGTATCCGCTAATCCATGTTAGCACTATGTCGTCAAACTGGAATCTATTCAGGGATTCCACACACTCCGACAGGCGCACACTCGACTTCACTGTGCTAGAGCCCATCGCCTTGAAGGTCGCAATATACACATACAGATTTAGACCCGGCACGGGATGATTATAAGTACCACAACAGTTGAAACTCTGAGCGCCAATTTTTTTGGCATTACGAGAAGCTCAGACGAGAGCTACCGGGCGAGTCCACAGGTTGCGGTTTGTGAAAGGCTTCGTATACAGAGTAGCTGCAATTGCAGTCGCGGACAATCAGCGGTATCGAAGGGAGAGTCGTCATAAGAGGCCGGGGGGTAACGGCTCTTGCTTAAATACTCAATACCTGTGATACTTGGTGTGACATGGCAAACTATTGGCGTCTTTTAATAGCCAATGACAATAACTTTTCCGCTGTGATCGGTTACCGGAACGAGTTTAACGAGAATCGAGATAGCGATACAAATGTGGCTACAACATCAGCAACAACAACTGATTTCGAAAGCTGTGAATTCCTTGCCAGAATATCTTTTGCGTCTATCGCTGTGGCACATAGCTCTGCCTGAAATGTTGTGTGTGTTGCGTAGTATAGCCCCAATCCAGTCCCTGTCTCCTGAAACCCTTGTCAGTCTGCCCACCGCAACCTTAGTGCCGAAAAGGGAAACTTTGCCGTATTCTGTCTCCCTATGCGGCTGCGTCGTGGAGGGCCGTCTTCTCCGACCTGCCCTGAAGTTCTTCGACGACAGACCCCCTCTCACCTACAAGTCTTTTTATACCCACCTCCGAAGGATGGGGGTATATTGATTTTGTCATTCCGTTTGCAACACATCCAAATATCCATTTCCGACCCTATAAAGTATATATTGGGTTGCCCAAAAAGTAATTGCGGATTTTTCAAATAGTCGGCGTTGACAAATTTTTTCACAGCTTGTGACTCTGTAATTGCATTCTTTCTTCTGTCAATTATCAGCTGTTACTTTTAGCTTGCTTTAGAAAAAAAGTGTAAAAAAAAGTATATTTGATTAAAGTTCATTCTAAGTTTTTTTAAAAATGCATTTACTTTCTTTAAAAAATTCGCAATTACTTTTTGGGCAACCCAATATATTCTTGATCAGCGTAAAAATCTAAGACGATCTAGCCATGTCCGTTCGTCCGTATGTCCGTCTGTACGTCCGTCCGTCCGTACGTCTGTCTGTCTGTCTGTCCGTCCGTCCGTCTGTCCTTCCGTCCGTCTGTCTGTCTGTCCGTCTGTTTGTCCGTCTGTCTGTCTGTCCGTCCGTCCGTCCATCTGTCCATCCGTCTGTCCGTCCGTCCGTTCGTCCGTTCGTCTGTTTGTCTGTCCGTCCGTCTGTCCTTCCGTCCGTCCGGCTGTCCGTCCGTCTGTCTGTCCGTCCGTCCGTCAGTCCGTCCGTCCGTCCGTTAGCCCGTTAGTCCGTCTGTCCGTCCGTTTGTCCGTCCGTTTGTCCGTCCGTCTGTCCGTCCGTCCGTCTGTCTGTCCGTCCGTCTGTCCGTCCGTCCGTTCGTCTTTCCGTCCGTTAGTCCGTTCGTCTGTCCGTCCGTCCGTTTGTCCGTCTGTCTGTTGAAATCACGCTACAGTCTTTAAAAATAAAAATATTGAGCTGAAACTTTGCACAGATTTTTTTTTTGTCCACTAGCAGGTTAATTTCTAAGATGGGCTATATCGGACTATATCTTGATATAGCTCCTATATAGACCGATACGCCGATTTAGGGTCTCCGGACCATAAAAGCCACATTTATTAACCGATTTTGCTGAAATTCGGGACAGTGTGTTAGGCCCTTCGACATCTATCTTGAATTTGGCCAAGATTGGTTCAGATTTGGATATAGACCCCATATAGACCGATCCGCCGATTTAAGGTCTCAGGCCCATAAAAGCCACATTTATTAACCGATTTTGCTGAAATTTCGAACAGCGGGTTGTGTTAGGCCCTTAAACATCTCCCCTCAATTTGGCTCAGATCGGTCCAGACTTGCATATACCTGCCATATAGACCGATCTCTCGATTTAGGGTCTTAGGCCCATAAAAGCCACATTTATTAACCGATTTTGCTGAAATTTGGAACAGCGAGTTGTGTTAGGCCCTTACACATCCGTCTTGAATTTGGCCCAGATCGGTTCAGATTTGGATAAAGCTGCCATATAGACCGATCCGCCGATTTAGGGTCTTAGGCCCATAAAAGCCACATTTATTATCCGATTTTGCTGAAATTTGGGACAGTAAGTTGTGTTAGGCCCGTAAACATCCTCCCTCAATTTGTCTGAGATCGGTCGAGATTTTGATATAGCCCCCATATAAACCGATCCGCCGATTTAGGGTCTCAGGCCCATAAAAGCCACATTTATTAACCGATTTTGCTGAAATTTGGGACAATGAGTTGTGTTAGGCCCTTAAACACCCTCCCTCAATTTGGCTCAGATCGGTTCAGATTTGGATATAGCTGCCATATAGACCGATCCGACGATTTAGGGTATCAGGCCCATAAAAGCCACATTTATTAACCGATTTTGGTGAAATTTGGGACAGTGAGTTGTGTTAGGCCCTTCGACATACTTCTGCAATATGGCATAGATCGGTTCAGATTTGGATATAGCTGCCATGTAGACCGATCTCTCGATTTAAGGTCCTGCGCCCACAAAAGGCGTATTTATTGTCCGATGTTGCCAAAATTTGGGTCAGTGAGTTGTGTTAGGCTCTTCAACATTTGTCTGCAACGTGGCCCAAATCGGTTCAGATTTGGATATAGCTGCCATATAGATCGATCCGCCGATTAAGGGTCTCAGGCCCATGAAAGCCACATTTATTAACCGATTTTGCTGAAATTTGGGACAGTGAGTTGTGTTAGGCTCTTCGACACTTTTCTGCAAATTGGCCTAAATCGGTCCAGTTTTGGATATAGCTGCCATATAGACCGATATCTCGATTTAAAGTCTTGGCCCCATAATAGGCGCATTTATAATCCGATTTCACTAAAATTTGACACAGTGACTTATGTTAGGCTTTTCGATCTCCGTGTCGTATATGGCTCAGATCGGTTTATTTTTAGATATAGCTACTAAAAAGACCACCTACTCCCAATACTTTTTATTTGGGTCAGTTTAAATAAGTTTTTTTTTTGGATTTGTTTGGGATGGGCGGCCTCGAGTAGCTTGTGCTCAAATTTTCTTTGAATTACAATTTTACTCCCAAGCCTCTTTGTTTGTATTCCATATTATGACGGTGGTCTTACATGTCTCCGACACTTGCACTAAAAATCTTGATATCTGATTCGTACTCTATTCTCATAGGCCTATATTTCCGTTTGGGGGATGGACTCTATTTATCCCCTCACCTCTTCTGCATTGTCTTTACTTTTTAAAGTTACACGTTTTTTTTCTCATCTTCCTCCTCATACGACACGTTTTGCTCAAAGTTCAGACTTTAATTTGAGACACGTTTTAAATAAAAGAAAAAACAAACATATTTGAAATCTAAAACTGTCCATAATTGATTTCGAATGCCATTTAATCCCAAACAAAAAAAAAAAGCGGAATCATAGTTAGACACATTTATGTCATTAAATTCCAGTTTTGCATATTGTGGATTTTTTATACCCGCCATTATGGAATGGAATGGGGGCGCATACTTACTTCGTCATTTTGTTGGTAACATCGCCATAGAAGAATAAATAAATGAATCGTTTTTTTGGTGGCCATAACATTTTTGCCCATTAACGACGAATGGGTAGAAAAATATCCAAAATAAATCCATTTAAAAAAAATTCTAGCTCGAGTTAGAAGAGAGAGAGTTCGAAGAGAGAGAGAGTTAGAAGATAGAGAGAGAGTTAGAAGAGAGAGAGAGTTAGAAGAGAGAGAGAGAGTTAGAAGAGAGAGAGAGAGTTAGAAGAGAGAGAGTTAGAAGAGAGAGAGAGTTAGAAGAGAGAGAGAGAGTTAGAAGAGAGAGAGAGTTAGAAGAGAGAGAGAGAGTTAGAAGGTGCCCCAATGAAACTTGGATTGGCGTAAAGAGAACGAACAAAACTTGTCATGTTTTGGAGGGAAAATGGCTTTTGATCGAAAGATACCCTAATGAAACTTGGATTGGCGTAAAGTGAACGAACAAAACTTGTCATGTTTTGATGAAAAAATGGCTTTTGGTCGAGATCTGGGATCTTGACTTCTTGAGCCTCTAGAGAGCGCAATTGTTATCCGATTTGGCTGAAATTTTGCATGATGTATTTTGTTATAATTTCCAACAACTGTGCTAAGTATGATTAAAGTAGGTCCATAACCTGATATAGTTGTCTTATAAACCGTTCTGAAGTCTTGAGTTTTTGAGCCTATAGAGGGTGCAATTGTTATCCGATTTGTCTGAAATTTTGCATAAAGTGTTTTGTTATAATTTCCAACAACAGTGCTAAGTATGGTTAAAATCAGTTCATAACCTGATATAGCTGTCGTTTATACCGAACTTGGGTCTTGACTTCTTGAGCCTATAGAGGGCGCATTTTATATCCGATTTTGTACGGGGTGTTTATATATTACTTCCTACAACTGTGCTAAGTATGGTTCAAATCGGTAAATAATCTGATAGAGCTGCCATATAAACCGATCTGTGGTCTTGACTTCTTTAGCCTCTAGAGGGCGCATTTTTTATCCGATTTAGCTGAAACTTTGTACGACGTGTTTTAATATGACTTCCTACAACTGTGCTAAGTATGGTTAAAATCAGTCCATAACCTGATATAGCTGCCATATAAACCGATCTGAGATCGTGATTTCTTGAGCCCCTAGAGGGCGCATTTTTTATCCGATTTAGCTGAAATTTTGTACGACGTGTTTTAATATGACTTCCAACAATTGTGCTAAGTATGGTTCAAATCGGTAAATAATCTGATATAGCTGCCATATAAACCGATCTTGAATCTTGACTTCTTGAGCCTCTAGAGGGCGCACCTCTTATCGAATTGGCTGAAATTTTGCATGACGTGTTTGGTTATAACTTCCAACAACTGTGCCAAATACGGTTCAAATCGGTCCAAAACCTGATATAGCTGCCGCATGAACCGATCTGGGATCGTGACTTCTTGAACCTCTAGAGGGCGTAATTATCATCCGATTTTTCAACATACGTGTCAAATATGGTCTAAATCGGTTTTTAGACTGACACAACTCCCATAAAAACCCATCTCCCCATTTAGCTTCTGCAGCCCCTAAAGGGCGCAATTCTTATTCGAGTTGGTTGAAATTTTATAAAATGACTTCTACTATGGCCTCCAACATTCAAACCATTTATGGTCCGAATCGGATCATAACTTGATATAGCATGGCAATTCTTTTCTTTTATCTTTTATCTTAAAAGAGATACCGGGAAGGAAACTCGACAAATGCGATCCATGGTGGAGGGTATATAAGATTCGGGCCGGCCGAACTTTGCACGTATTTTACTCCATTCCATTGTATTTTATAATCTGGCTCGAGGTCATGGGAAGAAAAAATCAGATGACGTTGTTTTTTGCTGGTTTAATTATCTTCATTTCTGCCAATATTTCGAGAAATCTTTGATTCTCATCTTTGGGGCGAGATTTATACAAAAAACAGAAAAAGAATAAAAAATTAACACATTTTTTGACAACTCTATTGGAAATAAACTTTTGTAATTACTTTTGAATTGAAAATATTTGACTTGTTCTTCAAACTGCTATTTTACAACTAAAGAACTAAAGTTTTTTGTCTGTATTTGATGTATTGGATTGCCCAAAAAGTAATTGCGGATTTTTCATATAGTCGGCGTTGACAAATTTTTTCACAGCTTGTGACTCTGTTATTGCATTCTTTCTTCTGTCAGTTATCAGCTGTTACTTTTAGCTTGCTTTAGAAAACAAGTGTAAAAAAAAGTATATTTGATTAAAGTTCATTCTAAGTTTTATTAAAAATGCATTTACTTCCTTTTAGAAAATCCGCAATTACTTTTTGGGCAACTCATAATAACCACCGCTGAAAAATTTTCTTATGTCCTCGCTACGATTCGAACCCAGGCGTTCAGCGTCATAGGGGGGTATGCTAACCTCGGTGCTAGGGTGGCCCGTCCGTCCGTCCATCTGTCCGTTCGTTCGACCGCCAATCTGTTTGTCCGGCTGTCCTTCCGTCTGTCGGTCGGTTTGTCTTTTCGTCCGTCTGTTTATCTGTTTGTCCGTCTATCTATCCGTCTGTCAGTCTTTCTGTCCATCTTTCTGTCCATCCATCCATACATTCGTCTGTTTTTCTGTCCGTTTGTCTGTGCACTGTCCGTCCGTCTGTCCGTATCTCCGTCTAACTGTCCATCGATTCGTCTGTCTGTCCGTACGTCCGTTTGTCCGTCCATCTGTCCATTCGTCAGTCCGTATGTTCGTCGTTTTGTCAGTCTTTCTGTCCGTCTGTCTGTCCATCAATCCATTCGTCTGTCCGTCAGTCTGTCCGTATCTCCGTCTAACTGTCCATCGATCCGTCTGTCTGTCCGTACGTCCGTTTGTCCGTCCATCTGTCCATTCGTCCGACTTTTTGTCGTTTTTCCATCAGTCCGGCTGTTTTTCCTTCAGTCGGTCTATTTGTCTTTCTGTCCGGCTGTTTGTCCGTCCGCATGTTCGTCGTTTTGTCAGTCTTTCTGTCCATCAATCCATTCGTCTGTCCGTCAGTCTGTCCGTATCTCCGTCTAACTGTCCATCGATCCATCTGTCTGTCCGTACGTCCGTTTGTCCGTCCATCTGTCCGTTCGTCCGACCTTTTGTCGTTTTTCCATTCGTCCGGATGTTCTTCCGTCTGTCGGTCTAATAGTCTTTCTGTCCGTCCGTATGTTCATCGTTTTGTCAGTCTTTCTGTCCGTCTGTCTGTCCATCAATTCATTCGTCTGTCCGTCAGTCCGTAGCTCCATCCGTCTGTCCCTCCGTCCGTTTGTCCGTCCCCGTCCGTCCGTCTGTCTGTACGTTTGTCCTTCCGTCCGTCTGTTTGTCTGTCCGTCCGTCTGTTTGTCCGTCCGTCGGTCTGTTTGTCTGTCTGTCCATCTTTCCGCCGGTTTGTCTGTCCATCTTTCCACCGATTTGTCTGTCCATCTTTCCGCCGGATGGTCTGTCCGTCTTTCCGCCGGTTTGTCTAACTTATCGTCCTACCGTCTGTCCGTCTATCCATCTGCCTTAAATCTCTATTATGCTTCAAAAAAGTTCATAAAACATCCATAAAACTTACCTAGTGTCTCCCTTCCTTGTGCAGTGTGCGTATGGTTCGACCTGGCCAAACTTTATTCGTTTTTTTTTTTTTGTTTTTCCTGCTCATGTTAAAAGCTGTTTTCAAAATTACTCAAAGAAAACTGTCTGTCTACGTCGACTAATTTGTTTTTATAAACAAATCTCTGTTTTGTTTTTGGCTTGTTTTTAGCTTGGGCAGGGTATTTGTTGGCAATAATCGTTTTGATTGATTAATGACATTCGTGACTGATTGGTGGTTGCTTTTTTTTTGTTTTGATCTAAATGCAATAATTTGCCTAAAGCGTGGCTTTATTTTCATTTTGGTGTTTTGAGATTTGATATGAAACTAATTTAAAGTGAAGTATACACTCAAGCAAAAATGTTGTGCATTGTGTTTAAACCATAAAAGCCTCTAACCTTATTCATAAGTATTACGAACAACTGGCTGTGAACTGTGGGCCGGTCAGACGGACGGACATAGTTCTCGATGGTGCCGATGAGATAAAGAAACCCAATTAGCGAAACGCGTCCACTAGTGGGGTGATATGTGTGCTGCCTTGTCTGAGGAACTGGCAATTTCTTTTCTTCTCTGCTTTGTGTGCTTGGCTGAGGTTTTCAGATGAGTAATTTAACATTCCATACCAAATTTCATGCAAATTTTAGTAAATACGCCCTAATAAGTGTTAATCAGGTGAATGATATAAAGGAGAGCTATAACTAAATCTAAACCGATTTTTACCAAAATTAGTTTAAAATTTTCAAATTGGGCCTCTGTAATGGGTTAATGTGAAACGATATTGGCCATTATCTCGCCAATTTTCACAATATTCTTTTAATTTCTTACACCCAGCGAAAAATGTTAGTAAAATATTTTTCACCATTCTTTATTTTGTCTCACTCTTTACCACATTAGCACATTTTTAAAGATATTTGGTTTTATGTTTGTTTTTCTTTACTATTTTTTTTGGATTTTTTTTAGTCTCCTCTTTTTGAATTTCGCTCAAAGCAAAGTTTCCCTAATATTTGTTTCTTTTTATTTCTTTTCAGCAAACTCAAAAATCCTTTAAGGGAAATTTTCGAAAAATATTAAAAACTAACAGGAATTAATTTCCCTCATCTCTGGTTGAAGTGCATTTTTTTCTGAGTGTCTCAACTTTAAAGAACTCGCCGTAGAGCCTTTGTATACTTCCCCCACCAATTGTTGGTCAATTACAAATGATTACAACTAAAACACCCAAAACCTTGCAGAACCTACAGCGAAACTTCCATAGAGCCACAAACAGTTTGCGCTTGATCAGCCATAAGGAGTTTACTTTAAAGCGGGAAATTTACAAATTCAAACGTTTAAATCACGAACCGACATTTTTGCAGCATCTTATTTGGGAGCAGCAACAACAGAAATTGTTGCAGCTTAGCGAGGGGATTTGTGGCAGCAGCGTTTGCAGTATCCGAAAAAGGCGCAGGAGGAGGTGTGCCAGTATCTTGGCTATTGTAGGCCACAATAAGTGAAATTCTGCCCCGGGAGAAAAAGCAAGAAAGCTAAGCACCTAGTTTTGATCCTCAAACACTCTGCAGGGCAAGCATAACTGGGCCAATACAGCAACGCCAAGTGTAGCCCACCATCTATTGTGGATAGAGTTTCTCTGGTTCTGTTTGAGGTTGAATTTGAGAGCTAACCACCGCCTGAATAGCGGAAAGTTTGCCTGGGCCAAGCAAAAGTGACATTGCAGCAACATTTGAGCAACGCATTTGGGAGAAGAGTTTCAAGCACAAGAAAAACAACCGGTTATCGTTGGCACCGAATAGCAAAGCAACTCTTTTGCGCAGTTGAAATTGAAACTAAAACGCCAAGCAACACCCTCAACCAAAGCACCGTTAAGGCTGGGACACCCCTCTCTCACACACTCACACACTCACTCACTCACTCTTCGCTTTCGGAGTAACAACAAAAAGACCTTTAAGAAAATCTTTGTTTGTTTTTTTCTTTCTGTGCTGTGAGAAAGCAGCAACTGCCAGTGTTTCAGCAACATTTTCCCTCCTACAAAACAAATCCCCCCGCACTAACCCATAACGCTGCTGTAATCATCACTGAAACTGTGCTGCACATTTTGTTAAGTGCTTGTTTGCCTCCTCTTTGGCTTTACCTTTTTCAGGCCGCGCTTTTACAAGCCAATTTTGTTGAGAGCTGCTGTGAGCAAACGTGTTTTCTGACCACATTTCCTTTGGCGCATTCGAAGCCTTAAACCGTTGTGGTCGTTGTTCATCTGTTGATCGGTCGGTCGGTCGGTCATTCGGTTATCGTAGTGTGTTTGTTTTTTTTTCCTCACTGTGCATAGCTGTCTTCATTGCACTGTCATCGTTCTGGTTGCTGTTTGCCGCTGCAGTTTTGTATTGTGTTGTTTTTGTATTGAAAACTGGATTTTCCATCAGATGTACTCGATGGTTGATTGTTATGCAGATATGGGACAAATCGGTCAAGATGTAAGTAAATATGTTTTATTTTTTTATTTTAAATTTGCTAACGGGTTTCTTTTTTGCTAAAAATCCGATTTATTTATAAAATTTCTTAATGGGGATGATGGGTATGAAAGCCCTAGGTGGTAGGTTATAAAGATTTAGCCTTGTCAACATCTTGAAAAACTTTGGCTACGATTAAATTGCAAGGATTTTGGGAAGAAGAAAAGGATAGATATTTATTGATATATCAAGTTATGGTCCAAGTCGGATCTATAATTCAACTGAATGTTGGACAATTCGAATAAGAATTGCCCTCTTTAGGGGCTCAAAAAGTAAAATAGGGAGATGGGTTTGTATGGGAGCTGTATCAGGCTACAGACCGATTCAGAACATATTTGACACGTATGTTGAAGGTCACGGGAGAAGACGTTGCATAAAATTTTACCCAAATCGGATGATAATTGAGCCCTCTAGAGGCCCAAGAAGTCAAGATCCCAAATAGGTTTATATGACAGCTATATCAGGTTATGGACCTATTTGAACCATGCTTAGCATAGTTGTTGGAAATCATAACGAAACACTTCATGCCAAATATCAGTCAAATCGGATAATAATTGAGTGTTTTTTTTTTAGCTACACTCAACAAATGGAAGAGTCACAATGTATAAACAAACA
Organism: Stomoxys calcitrans; assembly: GCF_963082655.1. Classification (NCBI taxonomy): domain Eukaryota; kingdom Metazoa; phylum Arthropoda; class Insecta; order Diptera; family Muscidae; genus Stomoxys; species Stomoxys calcitrans. The sequence continues at coordinate 141,179,979 of NC_081556.1, read as the reverse complement.
AAAAGAATCATTTTGTCGTACAACAAATCGTATTTTGCTGTAAGCGAAACATTTTTGGCTTAAAAGTAGTATTGAATTTTAACGGTAAATTGTCATCCTTTATCACAGAGTTAGTTCATAAACGTTTTATCATAACCGAGGTGACTTTAAAATCAAAATGTGGCAAATTCACGATTAACGTTGAACAATGGAGGTCATCGTAGCGTAGAAGTTAGCATGTCCGCCTAGACGGCTAATATGTCTGTTTGTGGCAGTTTTGGGGTTAGGGCGGCCCGCTGGGTACTAAGTCTCAAATTTTAAGACCATATTCGTATTTTACTCTCCAATATCTTTTGATTTGATACCTATATTGTCCCGATCGGTTCACTTTTGATTTTGGTTGGTGTTTTGGGCGGAAAGGGGGAGGGTCCGTCCCTCTTTAGAAACCGAAAAATTTTATAGCCTTTGTTTCCCTCCTGACCAACCTAAACAAACAAACCGAGTCCCATATATCCTTGATTGGCTAATGTGCCCATTTTGGGCGTTTTTGTGTAGGTGGGGTGACGCCCCAGATTCGTTATCTAATCCCGCATACTTATCTACTCCCGCATACTTTTCATTTGACACCATTATTGTTCTTATCGGTCCACTTTAAATTTTGGGTGTTGTTTTTGGGGTAGCGGAGGAGGGTCCGCCCCCTTCCGATATCAAAAAATTATATAGCCTATGTTTCCTTACAGACCAACCACACAATCTGTGAAAATTTCAAGAAAATCGGTTCTGCCGATTTTGAATCAAACCTAGTCCCATATGGTCATGGTTGGCTAATATGCCCATTTGGGGTTTTTGGGAGGTGGGATGACTTCCTATACTTCAACCTGATTTTGTATGCCAGATTCGTAATCTACTTCCGAATACCTTTCATTTGAGCCCCATATTGATGTGGACATTCAATTTATCTGCTTTTAGAAGTTTTAGGGCAGGGGTGATTTTCTGGTTATTTGGACCCAATTAATACCATATTCGAATTCTACTCTCCAATACCTTTTATTTGATACCCATATTGTCCAGATCGGTCAACTTTTGCTTTTGGGTAAGGTCCGTCCCCTTCCGATATCGAAAAATTATATAGCCTATGTTTCCTTGCAGACTAATCTACACAATCTGCGAAAATTTCAAAAAATTGGTTCTGCCGATTTTGAGTCTACACATAAACAAACCGACAAACAAACACGAATTGATTTTTATACCTACCACCATAGGATGGAGGTATACTAATCTAGCCATTCCGTTTGTAACACCTCGAAATATTCGTCTAAGACCCCATAAAGTATATATATTCTTGATCGTATCGTCGTTCTGAGTCGATCCAGCCATGTCTGTCCATACGTCCGTCCGTCTGTCGAATTCACGATAGACGTCGAACGCATAAAGCTAGCCGTTTGAAATTTTGCACCGATACTTAATATTGATGTAGGTCATTGGGGATTAAAAATGGGCCAAATAGGTTCAGGTTTAGATATAGCTCCCATACTAACCGATCTCCCGATTTGACTTCTTAAGCCCCTGGAAGCTGAAATTTTTGTCCAATATGGCTGAAATTTTGTACATAGTATTCCGTTATGACTTCCAACAACTGCACCAAGTACGGTTCAAATCGGTCTATAACCTGATATAGCTCCCATATAAACCGATCTCCCGATTTGACTTCTTAAGCTCTTACAAGCCGCAATTTTTGTCCGATTAGGTTGACATTTTGCATGCGATGTTTTGTTACGACTTCCAACAACTGCACCATGTATGGTTCAAATCGGTCTATAACCTGATGTAGCTCCCATATAAACCGATCTCCCGATTTGACTTCTTGAGTCCTTACAAGCCTCAATTTTTGTCCGATTAGGCTGACATTTTGCATGCGATGTTTTGTTACGACTTCCAACAACTGTGCCAAATACGGTCAAAATCAGTGTATGACTTGATGATCATTCGATCATCCTTGTTCAGTTTCTAGAAGCTTTAATTTTTGCTGGTTTGACAGAAGTTTGGTATGTAGAACAAAATTATACCCTGCATCTTAATTTTTTTGTTTTTGCATAAATTTTTAGCACAATCCATGGTGATGGGTTCCCAAGATTCGGCCCGGCCGAACTTAGCACGCTTTTACTTGTTACGTATAAGATGTTGTCAACACTTTATTTATATAAACAAATTTTTCTTTTTACGTTAGTCGAGCTTAAATGGCCACGAGAATGTAGCGAAAACAAATAATCGAGGCTATGACAAATTTTGTTAAAATGTTATTTTTTAACAAAAAAAATTTTAAAATTTTGTTAAAGAGGAATTTCGTTAATATTTTATTTTTAAAAAAAATCTCAAAATTATATTTCTGTAGTCTAAATTATATTAAATTAATTTGCCTTTTTTCTTATTATCTTAAAAGCAGTGCCTCTTGTAATTTACCTCTATAAGGAACAGACTAAAGGAGTCTTAGGCTTAGTTCACTTGTCTCTATTCATTTAATATGCATACCACAACACCCTGCCACCCACCACTATAGCAGTGCTCTTTAAATGAGCTCTCTCTCTCTCTCTCTTACTCTCACTTGTATGCTAATGATCTCTCGGTTATTACAGGTTGTTCTTGTTTTTGTAGTTGTAGCAGTGTATTATACACTGAGGTTGTTGTTGTTGTTGTAGCAGTGTGTTATACACTGAGGCGGCAGCTCTTGCAGATGAAGAACTCCATCGGGTCAATCCGGTACGTATAACCGGCTGCCATGGGTTTGGTATAACCTTGTCAGATATCGAAATTATTATTATAGGTACAACTGGCAAGTGTTTACACATAGATAAATTATATGAAGATACAGAATTTGAACTTCGCACATTGACTGGTTGGTGGCGCTTGTGAATATAGATAAATGAGAAATATCTAAGAACATGTCGCAAGCCGAATTCTGTTCTCAATGCTGCATTATATGCATTATTTCCTTTCCCGTGAAGGAAACTGTGGCTTAATCGACGTATATAGGGTTTCGGCTGTCGTAGTTTCCAATATCTTTATCTTTCTTCCATTTATTTCTTTTCTTCTTGGAATAAATTTGATTTTTTGATTTTTTCGGCAGTGCTAAATGGTTTGCCGAAAAATAAAATAATTACCGACACCTATAAGCTTGACATTTGTTGTAAAATTTTGAGAGCACAAAAATTTCTCTGTTATTTCAATCCTCTTTGCACTATATCTGTCTGTGCTCTTTAAGTTTGCTCTCCTTCTTACTTACAAATAGCTCTCTTTCTTACTCTCACTTGTATGCTGATGGTCTCTCTGTTATTATAGGTAATTCTTATTATCAGCAAAACCGTTATTTCTCCTGCTTTGATTAACAGCCATGAACAAATGTCAATTCCTTTTCAAAACAAAGCTCAAAGCAGTTTTTTTTTTAATTTTTATTGATTTTCCCATTAAAAAATTTACAACAGTCCTTGGTTATTAGTTTTAAAACGCAAAGCATATTAATTTGTAGTAAGAGTTAGTGTTTTGTTCTAAAAAGCCACTAACTACGCACATATAAAATAAACCAACTTTAGCGTTCCATTGAAGTAAGAGAATCGACTTAACTTACCATCAAAACTGTTGTCCTAGGTTCGGTTTTTATTGAAAAAAAAAGAAAAATAACAAACAGACAAAAATAGACGATCGTAAAATATTTTAATATTATCTGTCAACATCGTAAAAATGTGGTGATGAAATAAAGTTGTAAAAATATTTTGTATTTGCATGGTAGTTGTTCTGAGCTAAGGCACAGTGGGCACATTGGATGATTTTGTTGCAATTCAAAGAAAAATTGCAATGAAATTCTTAAAGAAAAAGAAAGAAGACAACATTTTAATCAATTTGCTAAGGAGTTTTTTTATCTCTAAAGACAAAATTTTAATAAAATTTTCTCTAAAGACAACATTTTAATTAAATTTTCTCTAAAGACAACATTTTTATTAAATTTTGTAAAAGTTTTAATTATACAATTTTTGCTTGTTTCTCTTTCGAGACGAGCTGAATGATCGGAGATGCAAATGGAAAGCCAAAGATAGCAACACACACCAACCACTATGGAACGCGTTTCGTCTTTGGTTAGAAGATTTTTCAACCATATTAGGTGTGAAGGCTTCAAGGGCCGTGCGTTGGTATGTTGTATTTGAATCGTATTAATAGCGAAAACGCATCTATTATACAATTACCACATTAACCAAGCTCGACAACGCTGCTTATTTGCTGTACTTTTCCCAATGCATGTATTTTTGTGTAATGAAAGACATTCTATCTGTAACAAATTACACATCTTCCGAACTACACAAGATTTTGTTCACCTGTTGGAAGTTGTATTGATGGCTTCGAACGCTAAGACAACGCACGGCCCTTGAAGCCATCACACTTAATATGGCCATTGTGCCAATTTTCGTGTGAATGGGTTAACAAATGACCAAATTATTACAATACTAATCCAAATCGGACGAACATATGTATGTAAACTTAATATAAATTTGAACCGATTTCTATGAAATTCGCCGTTTATGTCGAGGTTTATAAGAGAACCTCTCGGGCAAAATTTCGAGACAATCGGTTTACAAATGGCGATATAATTGCCATTTTAGTCCAAATCGCAAGAACATATATATGGGAGCTATATCTAAATCTGAATCGATTTTTTTCCATTTTCAATAGGATTCCTCTCTAGGCCCAAGAAAATGCTTGTGCCAAATTTGAAGCCGATCGGATGAAAATTGCGATCTGTACTTGTACACAAATTAGCATGGACAGGCGGACATATCTAAATCGAATCAGAAAGTGTTTCTGAGTCGATCGGTATACTTATCAATGGGTCTATCTCTTTTACTTCTGGGTGTTACAAACAAATTTACTAAGTTATTATACCCTGTACTACAGTAGTGGTGTAGGGTATAAAAATCAAATCAAATTTTCTGGAATTTTTTTAAGAACAAATTTCGTAGAATTTTTTTTTAAATAAAATGTTATTAAATTTTTTTCTCTAGAGAAATTTTTATAAACTTTTTGTTTTTTGTGAACATTTTATTGAAATTTTTTTTTAAGAGAAAATTTCATAAAAAATTATAAAATAAAAAAGTACAAAATTTCAATGCATCTAAAGACAAATTTTTCTCTCTAAAAACGATATTTTAATAAAATTTTTATAAAAGAAAAGTTTCAATAACATTTTCGCTAAAGATAAAATTTTGTTAAAACGTTTTCTAAAAAAAAATTTTAATAAATTATTTCCAAAAAACCAATTTTAGCAAAATATTTTCAAAAGAAAAAAATTTTTTAAATTTAAATGAAATTTTCTGGAAAAATTTGCAAAAAAGTTTTAATAAAATTTCCTCTAAAGACAAAGTTTTAATAAAATTTTTCAAAGTTTTAATTATAAGTAGATTCTAGAAAAAAAAATTTCTGAAATTATTTTAAGAAGAAGTTTTATAGAAATTTTGTCTAAAGAAAATGTTATAACATTTGTTTTCTATAGAGAAATATTCATAAAAATTTTGTTTTTGGGAAAATCCCGCCAAACATAGAGAAAACATTTTCACACAAAAGTATTACAACTCTTAATACAATACAAACACAAGCAAATCCATGCTTATAAAGAGAAAGTAGAGAATACAAAAACTAAGCTAGAAGAACTGCTGACCCAAGACGTTTTCATACAACACCTCGACAGTGAGCTCACTCTCTACAATAGCATAGTAAGCAAGAGCAAAACCACACACACACATAAAGAAATTACAAGTACTCATACAACGACAAGACAAAGCACTCAACATTAGACACAACGATGAATGGTTTGTGAATAAAACAGAGCGAGAGAGCCCAACCAACGTGCAATGGATTCTCTCTTTAGTTCCGCAACACGCTCTCCCACACACCAATAAAAACTTTCCGCTCTTGCAAGTCATTGCAGAGGGAGAGGAGGGAGTAGAGAAGAACAAGAGATGGGAAGAAGCACATTAATAGATGATCACATACGAAAATCAAAGATGAGCATGAGAGACAAATATGTGGTGTACGCAGTGTTTCAAGCAAGAAAGTATTTAAAGGAAAATGAGGACTTATGAATTTAACGGCAGACAAGGGAGAAAAGACAGTGGCTTTGTATAAAGATGACTACGAGAATAAAATGAAGGCAATATTACACGTTATGTTTATGTATAGAAGGTTAAAGATTGATCCAACATCTAAGCTACAGACAAGGAACAACAAATTGGTGGATAAACTTCAGAAATTTTTCGAAAGAGTTTTGTCTTTTAAAAAATTTCATTAAATTAAATTTTTAGAAAAATGTTCATTGAAATTTTGTTTGTAGATAAAATTTTATAAATCCAAAAATGTATAAGCCTATGAATTGCTTGCCCACTGTGCCACTTCCTTGGGGTAGAGTGCACAACTGCATAGTACGCTTATAATTGAACATATTTTTTTCTGCGCATTCTAGAATTTTGAAACATTTACAACCATAAAGGCATAGAAATAAAGTCGTCACCAAGAATCGATAGTGCTGCTGCATGGTGGCCAAAGACTTGCAAAGCCAAACTAACCAAACAATCAGGCACTTGATGCGCTCTCTTTCTACTCCCCGTTGACGGTGCGTTTGCTTGAACTCAATGCACCACCAGCAATGCCACACAATTATATACGAATTGCTGTATCGGTCGAGTAAACCATAACCACATTTATGAGTTTTTGTTATTACCCCCATCAAAATTCGCTGTTGTTTTTTCGCACTTGCGAATTAGAAAAGTGCAGACTGCATTCGCCTTGATGCAATGAGAGGTACAAATATTTTACTAGAGTGCATGTCATAAACATAAAACACCAATACCATACACCCCTTGAGGATAATTTTTTCAGATTTTTATTACTAAAACAAATTTTTTCCATCATAAGAATTGCTGTCGATGATTGCCGGCCGTTGAATGGCTCAATAAAGCCCAACCTCGATATTCTTAACCGAGGTCTGTGAGTGATTATTGTTGTAGTGTTTTTAATTTTATTTTGTTTTTGTGTATTTTTTTTGGTTTCTCTGTGTACCATTTGCTAAATTTTATAGTAAACAATTTAAATGAAATTTAAATTAAGGTTTGTCGCCTCTGTGGTCATTAATCTTATTGGAAATTGCAGCACTTTTAGTTTAAAGTTTTTTTTTTTAAGTAAAACTATTTTATTTTTATGACAGTTCATAAAGTTTTTCATAAGTAGGTCTTGTGGGGAAGGGGTTTAATTGTGAGTGTGTTATTAAACATAAATAATTGTTTTGTTTTTAAAGATCAACTCGACATACTTAACGAAATTAAATGGAAAAAATGACTTTCTAAGAGAGTTATATTTGTTTTTAATTGTATCTAAATTAAGATTTTTATTTTAAACTTAACAGTTTTATAATTAAAATTTTAACTATTTTTTATACCGATTATCTTAGTAAGGTCCATCAGTCTGTCTTTCTGGCTTTGTGTAGTAGCTACTCCCGAATTAAGCTATGAATCAAAAATTTGATACAGCTATGTTTTTTTATTTGTTAGAAAAAAATTAGAAAAAGTGTTAAAAAATGTCGTTAAAATTTTGTCTTCAGAAAACATTTCATAAACATTTGGTCTTTGAAGAAAATTTCATATATGTCTTGCCTTTAGAGAAAACTTCATTGAAATTGTACTTTGAAATAAAATTTTATAATTTTTTTTTGAGAAATTTTAAGTTTTGACTTTTGTTGTATTTTTTTTTTTGGTAATAATCGAGCTCGAGGTCTTTGACTTTTCTACTTTTGGTTAGATGTTTTTGACGTTTGGTTACACGTTTTTGAAGTTCAGTTATTAGCGAATATTTTGCTGAAATTTTGTCTATAGAGAAAATTTTGCAGAAAAATTGCCTTTAGATAAAATTTTAAAGAAATGTTGTCTTTATAAAAAATTTTATAGAAATTTTTTCATTAGACAAAATTTTTTTTGACATTTTGTCTTCTAACAAATTTCAGTTTTAAGTGAAAATTTCATAGAATTTTTGTCCTTGCGAAAAATCCAAGAAAAATTTTACGACGCTGAACGCTTGGTTTCAAATCCTGGCGAGAACATCAGCCAAAAAATTTCAGCGGTGGTTATCCTCTCCTAATATTTTGGCTTTGGAGGAAATTTCATAGAAACTTCGTTGTTGGGAAAAATTTTATTAATTTTTTTTTTTGTGAGAAATTTTAATTTTATTTAAGTCATATCTTTAATTTTGGTTTTAGAGAGAATATATTAGCCTTTTGTCTGTAGTGAAAAATTCCTTAAAATTTTATTTCTATAGAAAACGCCCGTTCATGTTCATGAGCAAATTTTGAAAATTTTATTGAATTTTATTTTTTTTAATTTAATTTTATTTTATTTCATTTTATTTTATTTTATGTTATGTTATTTTATTTTATTTTATTTTATTTTATTTTATTTTATTTTATTTTATTTTATTTTATTTTATTTTATTTTATTTTATTTTATTTTATTTTATTTTATTTTATTTTATTTTATTTTATTTTATTTTATTTTATTTTATTTTATTTTATTTTATTTTATTTTATTTTATTTTATTTTATTTTATTTTATTTTATTTTATTTTATTTTATTTCATTTAATTTTATTTTATTTTATTTTATTTTATTTTATTTTATTTTATTTCATTTTATTTTATTTTATTTTATTTTATTTTATTTTGTTTAATTTTTTTATTTTATTTTTTAATATTTTCATTTATTTTTTATTTTATTTTTTTATATTTTCAAATATTTTTTATTTCATTTTATTTTATATTGTTTAATTTTATTTTAATTTTTTTATATTGTTTCATTTTATTTCATTTCGTTTCATTTCGTTTCATTTCTTTTCATTTCATTTCATTTCATTTCATTTCATTTCATTTCGTTTCATATCATTTTATTTTATTTCATATCATTTTATTTTATTTCATTTCATATCATTTCATTTCATTTCATTTCATATCATATCATTTCATTTCATTTCATTTCATTTCATTTCATTTCATTTCATTTCATTTCATTTCATTTCATTTCATTTCATTTCATTTCATTTCATTTCATTTCATTTCATTTCATTTCATTTCATTTCATTTCATTTCATTTCATTTCATTTCATTTCATTTCATTTCATTTCATTTCATTTCATTTCATTTCATTTCATTTCATTTCATTTCATTTTATTTTATTTTATTTTATTTTATTTTATTTTATTTTATTTTATTTTATTTTATTTTATTTTATTTTATTTTATTTTATTTTATTTTATTTTATTTTATTTTATTTTATTTTATTTTATTTTATTTTATTTTATTTTATTTTATTTTATTTTATTTTATTTTATTTTATTTTATTTTATTTTGTTTTATTTTATTTTATTTTATTTTATTTTATTTTATTTTATTTTATTTTATTTTATTTTATTTTATTTTATTTTATTTTATTGAGTCAACCGACCGCTCTCTCCATCAAAATAAAATACAGAATCCATTTTCCTTTTTACTCCATATATCAAACTCTAGCTCTTAGCTCCTCTTAAAACTCAAACATGAAAGGTTAGGCATTATCTCAATGTAATGCCTATATATGTATGCATATTAATACCATAATGTGGCATATTGTATCTCACGTTTATACATACATATATGCTGATGAGTTTCTGTTCTAATTAAATTGTAACTCTTAAAATTATTCTAGGATCTACAGGTGGTCTCTATCTCGGTTTACTGAAATTTCTTTTTCTCATTCAAGCTCTCTCTCTCATACTCTGAGGCACAACGAATTTCTCTCCCAGCTAATTCTCCACATAATATGAATTGTTGTTGGGATCTCAGTTATTTGGTGATTTGTTCACTAACACAAACTTAGCTAGTATTTACACATACATCGTCTATGATAAAGTTAGGTTACTGTACTTTTTCTACTCTTACTTTTATATTTTTAATAACTTCTAAAGTAGTTTGTTTACATTTTACTAAAAATATATTGTGCCCATCTTTACAATAAAAATACCTTTCAATTAACATACATTTTGTCGCGTTTGAATGGTTTTTTTTAAGCACCAACATTTAATTGATATTTGTATAAGTTTTACGATTTAAAGGACTTTACTAAGCAACAATAGTTTATGGCTTTTCGGTTTATTATTATCGTTGGAATTTTCAAGTGTTGTTGTTATTGTTTTTTAATAAATTTTATGTTATCGTTTAATGTGTTGGACACATAGCCTTGAGGTCCAAAGGTAGTGACCTTTGGACCTCAAGGTCTTTTGTAAAGATTTTATCTCAATAATGGAAACGAATAGAATGAGGTTTTTGATGATGATGATATAGAAAATGAACATATACTGGCGGCACACAAAAGCCATAATGAATGGATGTCTTTCTTCTTGCTGACATTTAAACGCCTTTTTGTGATGTTATTTTTTTCACAACAACAAAGGCATTCATCAAATGAGAATTATTTTGAAAGAAAAAATAAATTCAAGGTGAAAAAAAGGAATTTTGTATATAACCGGCTATATGCTAGGATTTTTTTTTTTCAAAAAAAGAAAAAAAAAAAATACCTTAAACTGATACAAAAAGCATTGTAGGCGATCTTCATTTGGTAGACAAAAGACTACGTGTTGATGTTCTAAGATCACTTGTAAATTAAGTAGTGGTGCTTCTTTAAATGTATTTTTGTATTTTTGTATTTTTAATATAGGAAGTATTTGCTTTATGAAAACCATAAAATGTTATTCTTTATTTAAGTTATAAACGTGTAACTATTCTATTGTCGTCATATAGCTCATATTGCTCGTGGTTCATACGTTGCCTATATTCTCCATTATCGCAAACTGGTCCATATATTTTACGAAGAATCTTACTCTCAAACACTCCAAGTACTGCCTCGTCTGCTTTCACATGTACCCATGCCTCAGAACCATATAACAACATGGGTAGTATCAGTGTTTTGTATAGTGTAATCTTCATCTGTCGATAGGTGGTCTAGTTTCTAAATTGCCTACGTTCTATATCAGGAAGTCCATGCTGCTTACAAAATTCTAAATCGTTTTCTATTCTATATCACCAAGGTATAGTCTGCTACATTTTTTGCACCCAAGTGGCGGAATCTTTTAGCTGCAAAAGCAGGGCATTGACATAGGCAATGTTCCAAAGTTTAACCATCTTGTCCATATGCCCTACACAAGCTGTCACTTGCTACATCTATGCTGCTTAAGTGCATCTGTAGTCCTATGTTACCCATAATGATGTCGAAAACTATATTGACCTTCTTACTGCTTCCTCTCGGCAAGCAGATTTCGCACGATCCGTTCCGTTGTCGTTCGTTGCCGACGTCCATAACTCGAACTATGCTGCCCCTTAAGGTTTCGCATTCCCAAGTCTATTGGTGGCAGTCCTCCAATTCGTCTGCCCTTTCCTTCCCCTTTATTCGGCTGTGGGCCGGCCCCGAAACGAAACAGATCGTGCCATCCTCGAAGAAGGGGTTAACCCCCTTCTTATGCTCCTGTCCTTGTTGTTATAGCTCTGATGTTCACATTCAACGTTCACGCTGTCACACCATATCACCTCAAGCATTCCGCGGTCGCAGGAAGGACCGTATTATGCAGTCAGGCAGTTGTAAACAGATGGAGTGAGGCCACCGTGTCGCAGAGGTTGCCATGTCCGCCTATAATGCCGAGCGCCTGGGTTCAAATCCCGGTGCGAGCATCAGAACATTTTTCAGCGGTGTTTATCCCCTTACTAATGTTGGCTACGTGGCTCCTATGATTCCAGAATCCTAGGTTGGCTCCTAGGATTCCAGAATCCTAGGATAGTCCACTGGCCAAAAATTTCGAGCCTACGTCTCGTCTACAAAGTGATCAGCATTTGTGAGCCTTCTCAGTACGGTTCTGGATGTAGTTCTTCCAGTTCAATTACCTATCCAAGATTACTCCCCAGTATTTAATCTTGTCCTATATCAAATTCGTTTTCTTAAGGAAATGTGGCATCTCATATTAGTCCACCTTCGTCTTGCTCTTTACCAGGCCGATATTAATCTTCTCAGGATTTGCATTTAGACCCCTAGGTAGAGATGTGCGCGTGAGTAATATTCCAATCACTCCCACGCACGCTCGCTAGAAAAAAATTGTACTCACACATAACATTTTTATTTCGATTTATGTTCACGCAAGCTCACGAGACGAAAATTTTACTCAGGCACGACTCACGAGACTCTCACGACTCACGAGACTCTCACGACTAACGAGACTCTCACGACTCACGAGACTCTCACGACTCACGAGACTCTCACGACTCACGAGCCTCTAACGACTCAAGAGACTCTCACGACTCATGACACTCTCACGACTCTTGAGACTCTCACGACTCACGAGACTCTCACGACTCACGAGACTCTCACGACTCACGAGACTCTCACGACTCATGAGACTCTCACGACTTACGAGACTCACGAGACTCTCACGACTCACAAGACTCTCACGACTCATGAGGCTCGCACGAGACTCACTAGACTCTCACGAGACTCACTAGACTCTCACGACTCACGAGACTCTCACGACTCACGAGACTCTCACGACTCATGAGATTCACGACTTACGAGACTCTCACGACTCACGAGACTCTCACGAGACTCACTAGACTCTCACGAGACTCACTAGACTCTCACGAGACTCACTAGACTCTCACGAGACTCACTAGACTCTCACGACTCACGAGACTCTCACGACTCACGAGACTCTCACGACTCACGAGACTCTCACGACTCACGAGACTCACACGACTTACGAGACTCTCGAGACTCACGAGATTCTCACGACTCACAAGACTCTCACGACTCATGAGGCTCTCACGAGACTCACTAGACTCTCACGAGACTCACTAGACTCTCACGACTTACGAGACAATCACGATTCACGAGGCGCTCACGAGAAAATCACACCTAAAGTTTAAAAAATAACGAAAAACAAATTTTTTTGCTGGTGTAAGTTACGCCCCCAATGCATAAGCGTAGAAAGGCTTCTGGGGGTGGGGGCTTTGCACACCCAGAAGAGTTTTAGCCCCCACCTCAAGAATTTTAAAAATTTCATTGTTTTCGATAAAATTTTGCTAATTTTAACGAACTTCCCATTTTACTCCTTGAACCTCTAGAGGGCGCTATTCTTATTCGATTTGGCAGAAGTTTAGCACCATGATTTCTAGCATTTGACTTCTTGAGAATCTGCGGGAAGCAATTCTAATCCACCACCAAAGAATTTTGTTTTTTTTCGGGTGAGGACAGGAAAATGCTTTATGCATGTGACGAGTACCCATCTCTCCGCCTTATGCCGGACTCCCTTATCAATGGTGCCAGCTAAAACCCCGGCACAGGATGGGAAAATGCTTAACGCATGTGACGAGTACGTCTCTCCGCCTTATGCCGAACTCCGTTATCTATACCCTTTTGACACCCCTGGGGATTAATTCCACCTCGGAACAGCTTCGGCATTACTTCGAGGTAGACTCCATATCTGGTGATTATCCATGCCATCATCATTGTGTCTGCGCCCAGTCTTGACATTCTGAGTTGATCTTCCCATATCCGTCCGTCCGTCTGTCGAAATCCCGAATAAAGACATCGGCTTGAAATTTTGCACCGATGCTTCTTATCGATGTAGGTCGTTGGGGATTGCAAATGGGCCATATCGGCTAAGATTTGGCTGTAGCCCCCCATTCGACTTGGCTGAAATTTGGTACAAGGACTTTTGTTCTGACTTCAAACATCTGTGGCAAGTATCAGAATGGGTCTATATACTGAAATATTCGCCATGAAAACCGATCCCCAGTTTTGTCTTTTTGAGCTCTTAAAAACTTTAATTCGGCACAGAGACTGTTCAGACTTCTGTTCTGACTTCTAACATCTGTGCCAAGTATAATCCGAATCTGTCTATATAATGGTATAGCCCCTATATAAACCGACTCTTGGATTTGACTTCTTGAGCATCTAGAAGCCTCAATTTTCACCTGATTTGACTGAAATTCGGCCTATCAGTTTATATACTGACATCGGCCTATATACTGACATAGTCCCCTTATAAACCCATCCCCGGACTTTACTTCTTAAGTTCCCATAAGCCTCAATTTTCACCTGATTGGGCTGAAATTTGACACAACGACTTCTGTTATGTCTTCCAGCATCTGTTCCAAGTATAATCCGAATAAGTCTATATACCTGATATAGCCCCCATATAATCACATCTCCGGATTTGACTTCTTGAGCTCCTAGAAGCTTTGATTTTTACCTTGTTTTGATTGAAATTGGGCACAAAGACTTCTGCTATGACTTCCTGTGTCTGTGTCAAGTACATGGGATCTGATTCGGTCTATATACTGATATAGGCCTCCTTAAATACCGATATCTCGATATGATTTCTTGAGACCATAGCAAACCAAGGTGAAGGGTATATAAGATTCGTCCCTGCCGAACTTGAAACGCCTTTACTTGTTGTTTCACTTTTACGTTTCGTTTTCATTTTTGGATCAACACATAGAAAGGCAAATGGATATGTTTTTTAAAGAATTTCGGCATTTAGCCAAGTTTTAGCATTCCAAATATTTAGGCCTTATTGTTGTGCATTTTCGATTAACATTTTAATGGTCAATAATAAGTTTGACGTCTGTTTTGAAAAACGAATTATGAAAAAAGAAAAAATAAAAACAAATTTTTTTTATTAACAAAATAAGAAAAATAAAATTTTAAATTAATTTCGCATTCTCATCGTCATAGCCTGCCCAAGAGATTAAGTAAAATTTTTGTTTTCGTTTATTTAGCTGATTATGTATGGGTGAATGTAAACATTTTGCTCTTCTATAGATTTTTAAATTCCCAAGCGTTCCATTGTTCTTGTTGTTGTTTTGCATTCGATTATTGAACTCGTTTTTTTTTTGCCATGATATATGACCGTTTGGGGATTTTTCTAAATGGAAATGGCCCAAATTGGCAGGCAAATGTTTTCTATAGTTGGGTGCAAATATTCCACTCAAGTGTATAAGTAAAAAAATAATAATAATAATAATAAATAGCAAACAATTTGTAGGTCTATAATGTGATTGGCGGCAAAATAAAATAGGCTTATAGCTCAACACATTAGGTTTTCAAAGCAGCGTATGAGTTATATAAATGGAAGTGCTGTGTGGCGTATGAGTTATACTCTAAATGTGAATATGTAACTCATACGTCCCGGTGGACGTATGTGGGGGACCTTTTTCAGGTAATATTGGTAAACTTTTTTAAGACTATTCACAATAAGATGGGTAAGGTTATACTAATCAAGTCATTTCGTTTGTAATACCTTGAAATATTGATCAAAGACCCCATAAAGCCATTTACATTAGACCGTCCCATGCCATAAAGGAGAAACATTTTTGTTTGCAAATAGAAAAACACATACCCTACTTATATTTATACCCACCATCATAGGATAGAGGGTGTATACATTTAGTCATTCCATTTGCAACACATCGAAATATCCATTTCCGTCCCTACAAAGTATATATATTTCGGATCGTCGTAAAATTCTAAGGCCATTTAACAATGTCCGTGTATTTGTCCGTCCGTCTATTGTAATCACTCTACAGCTTTAAAAAATGTATATGTTGAGCTGAAATTTTGGCACAGATACGCTTTGTTGCTGCATGCAGGTTAAGTTCTTGAACGGACCAGATCGGACCATATTTGGATATACCTGCCATATAGACCGATTTGCCGATTTAGGGTCTGAAGCAAATAAAAGGTGAATTTATTAACCGATTTTGCTGAAATTTAAAACAGTGAGTAGTTTAAGGCTTCCCGACATCTGACCCAAATATGGTTCAGATCGGCCTATATTTAGATATAGCTGCCATATAGACCGATCTGCCGATTTACCGTCTGAAGCCCCTAAAAGCTTTATTTATTACCCGAATTCGCCGAAATTTGAAAAATTTAGTTGTTTTAAGCCTCCCGATATCTGACCTACATATGGTTCACATCGGACTATATTCAGATATAGCTGCCATATAGACCGATCTGCCAATAAAGGGTCTGAATCCTATAAAAGCTTTATTTCTTACCCGATTTCGCTGAAACTTGAATCAGTGAGTTGTTGTAAGCCGACGGGCATCCGGTCCAACTATGGTACAGATCGGATTATATATAGATATAGCTGCCATATAGACCGATCTGCCAATAAGGGTCTGAAGCCTATAAAAACTTTATTCATTACCCGAGTTCGCTGAAATTTGAAACAGAGAGTTATTTTAAGCCTCCCGATAGCCGATCCAAATACAGTTGAGATCGGATTATATATAGATATAGCTGCCATATAGCCCGATCTGCCAATAAAGGGTCTGAAGCCTATAAAAGCTTTATTTATTACCCGATTTCGCTGAAACTTGAATCAGTGAGTTGTTGTAAGCCAACGGGCATCCGGTCCAACTATGATTCAGAATGGACTATATTTAGATATAGCTGCTATATAGACCGATCTGCCGATTTGGGGTCTGAAGCCAATAAAAACTTTATTTTTAACCCGATTTCGCTGAAATTTGAATCAGTGAGTTATTGTAAGCCAACGGGCATCCGGTCCAATTATGGTTCAGAATGGACTATATTTAGATATAGCTGCCATATAGACCGATCTGCCGATTTGGGGTCTGAAGTCCATAAAAGCTTTATTTTGTACCAGATTTCGCTGAAATTTTAAAAATTAAGTTGTTTTAAGTATCTCTGCATCCGATTCAAATATAGTTCAGGTCGGAATTAATTGATATATAGGTGCCATATAGACCGATCTGCCGATTTGGGGTCTGAAGTCCACAAAAGCTTTATTTTTTACAAGATTTCGCTGAAATTTGAAAAATTGAGTTGTTTTAAGGCTCCCGACATCTGATTCAAATATGGTACAGATCGGATTATATATAGATATAGCTGCCATGTAGCCCGATCTGCCGATTTGGGGTCTGAAGTCCAACAAAGTCCTATTTATTACCCGATTTCGCTGAAATTTGAAACAGTGAGTTGTTTTAAGCCTCCCGATATCCGATCCAAATACAGTGCAGATCGGACTATATTTAGATATAGGCGCCATATAGACCGATCTGCCGATTTGGGGTCTGAAGCCCATAAAAGCTTTGTATATTACCCGATTTCGTTTAAATTTGAAAATTGAGTTAGTTCAAGCCTCCCAACATGCGATTTAAATATGGTTCAGATCGGACTAGATATATAGATATAGCTGCCATATAGACTGATCTGCCGATTTAGGGTCTTGGGCCAATAACCGGTGTATTTACAGTCCGATTTCGTTGAAATTTGGTATAGCAACATTCAACGTCTCAGATCGGTCCATATTTAGATATAGTTGATATATATATACCGATGAAGATCGGTATAAATGATGCCTTTTTTCTCTATTATGACAAAAGGTGGTTTATATTGCATATGTCTGAGTTGGTGGGTATCCAAAGTTCACCCCGGCCGTACCCAATGCCTTTTTACTAGCCTTCTTTGGATTTCAATTAGCAAAATACGAAATGTTATGGTGGTCGTTGAACAATAACCAGTCTTAACAGGACGCCCAAAGTTGGATGGAGTGCTTTCTTAGGAGTCCAGTTGAGTATTGAGCACAAATTTATAGGGAATTTTTCATAAAACATGATCTGTATCCTACACAAATACTTAATCAAATATACTTTTTTTACACTTTTTTTCTAAAGCAAGCTAAAAGTAACAGCTGATAACTGACAGAACAAAGAATGCAATTACAGAGTCACAAGCTGTGAAAAAATTTGTCAACGTCGACTATATGAAAAATCGGCAATTACTTTTTGGGCAACCAATACTTCTACTTAGATATTTGTTCTGCATACTAATTATCCACCCGGTAATACCATTCTCCACATTCGCATACCTCAGAGCTACCCCTATGGCAGACGGATGACCATTATTAAACTGAAGAGTTCTCTCCAGAAAATAAACGACACTATGAAGGTCAGAAGCAACCGCCTTGCTCTTCATATCTTAACGTGATGACACCTGAAAAGTTATCTCCTCCTAGCTTGCTCCTTATATGCAAATTCAGTATTCTCTCTTATGTCTTCACGAAGAAGAAAGAGAGACTGATCCCATATCTACTTCCATTTTGACCGATGAACCTCTAGAGGGCGCAATTTTCATCGAATATGACTGAAATTTTGAGGTGACTTAGATATAGCTGACTTCTAACTGTCATAACAAGTATTGTTTCCATCATTCCATATTTTGATTTGGTATCCTTATTAAAAAAAATCATTCAAAGGAATGCAAACCACCGTGGATTGTTTATAACAACCAACCGGCCAAACTTTTCTATTGTTATGCTTCCTTTCTTCTTGATCCACCCTCAACCTATATATAGTACCTTTGAAAATGCATTCACATCATGCACTTCATTAAAAAATATCCCAACTTACCAATCCAAAATATGCGACACTTGAAATTCACAGTCAATTTAGTGAAGCAGAGCGTGCAATAAATTTTTGATGTTATTTTCTAGTTTTTCTATTTTGCTACCTTGTGTGTGTGTGTGTGTGTGTGTGAAGAATGCCTGCAGTTGTTGTTGTTGTTTTATAGTAAAATTAAGGCAAAATTGAAAAAATGCGGAAATAAAATTCTATTGTCATACCTTAGCCGCAAGTGAGTGTGAGACGCGCATATTCTGATGTTGAATGAGGCTGCTGCTGCAGCTGCTGCTGCGGCTGCTGCTCCCACAGGCCATACAAGTGCTATGGGCAGTAGGCTAATGCTGCACCACTCACCAAATGCTGAATTAGAAAAACAATACGAAAACAAAAGTAAAAAAAAAAAAATAGGAAAATAAATATAGTCATGCCATGGATATGGCTGGCTGAATAACAAATGCTTAGAATTTTGAATTAATTTCAATAAAATATGAAGCACAGAAAAATTATTGCACATCACCACAGTTACGAATTTTCAATTAGTTTTAAGGTTCACATCAGGAATTATAATGAAGAGAATGCCCATTAGCGCCAACACATCTAAGTTGGAGAATTTTAAATTTCTTACAACACATTTGCAACTTTTTCTACGAAATTTGAGCTGAATATCTAACGAGTGATTAACAAAAATGTTTTTCTATTTCTATTTACCATCTGTCTGGGGCTTCTCTCCACTTCCACTGCATTACACTGAGAAGTGCAACAATGAAACCCTATATGTTGTTCGCACCATTAATGCGTTAACAAGATGTGCCAACAAACTTAGCCAATGTCTTTAAGCGAAACCAATCGGAGTGAACGCACACGCAATGAGGGGGTACTAAACTTAAATGTAAATAAAGATAAACTATGCAAACTTGAACATGCTTTCAAGGAATGCCTGAGACATGGCAACTCTGCAAAGCACTTAAGCTATGACGTCAATGGAAAATAGCGGTGAAGAAGATATAGAAATGGCTTTTATTTATTTTTATTTTCCCTTACTGTTTATTTTGGTGGCGAGCTTAAAAAAGTTTTTGATTGGCAGCTTAAAGGACTGGAAGTATAATAGAGCGCTAATTCGCAAAGTTATTAAAAATGATGGATGTGAACACACAAAAAAATATACTAGACATATAATAAACAAGATAAATAATCAGAACATAAGTACGCCCTCTAGAGGCTTAAGAAGGCAAAATGGGCGATAGGTTTATATGGGAGCTCTATTAGGTTATGAACCGATATGGGTTATAATGAGCATGGATATTCTATGTCGTAGAAAAACATGAAGTCCAAAAAAAAAAGGTTGAAGAGTTAAATCCAGAGACAGATTATGTGGAATCTATATCAGTTTTTTAGACCGATTTAGATTATACTTATCATAGATATTTGAATGTCGCAACAAAACACTATGTGCAAAAGTTGAGTCATATCTAGAGATGGGCGATGGGTAAATACTCAAAAGGTATTAACCCGGTTAATAGGGTAAATACCGGGCTATTTACCCATTTATACCCAAATGCTGGATATTTATAATTTTGCAGATATCTTGATTATAAAAACTTTTACCAAACAATTTTTGATGATTTCGTATTCTTTGTGTAGAGACCTGACCTTCTGATCTCATAAAATTGGAATTTTGTTATATATATAGACGCTGTATAGACCGATCTCCAGACTTAAAGTTTTGAGGCAATAAATTTCGATGAAATTTGACACAGTAAGTTCTGGTAGATCCCTAACCATTTCTGTAGTGTGGTCCAGGTCGGACTATATTAGGATACAGCTGCGGTATAGACCGTCCTCCCGATATAGGATATTGAGGCCATAAAAGATCCATTTAATACCCGATTTCGAGGAAAATTGACACAGTGAGCTCTGCTAGACCCCTACCCATTCTTGTTAAATGTGGTCAAGATCGGATCATATTTAGATATAGCTGCCATATAGACCGATCTGCCGATATAGAGTATTGAACCATTAAAGGGAGCATTTTTCAGTCGATTTCCGATAGACCGCCCGCCCGATCAGCCGATATAGGACATTAAGGCCATAAAAGATCCCGATTTCGATTAAAATTGACACAGTGAGCTCTGGTAGACCCCTACTCATTCTTGTTAAATGTGGTCCAGATCGGATCGGATCATATTTAGATATAGCTGCCATTAAGACCGATTTCCCGACATAGAGTATTGAGCCAATAAAGGAAGCATTTTTCATACGATTTCGATGAAATTTGAAACAGTGTCTTTTGGTACCCCCTTACACATTTTTGTTGAATATTATCCAGATTGGACCATATTAGTATATAGCTGCCATATAGACCGATTTCCTCAAACTCACTGTGCCAAATTTCATCGAAATTGGATGAAAAATTACCAAAATATAGGGTATTTAACCAATGAGTAACCAAGCATTGGGTATTTACCGGGTATTTACCCGGTAGAAACCCATCTCTAGTCATATCGAATAATAAATGCGACCTCTAGAGGCTTAAGAAGACAAATCTAGAGATAGGTTTATATGGGATCTACATAAAGTATGGACCGATTTGGATCGTACGCAACATGGATATTTAAAAACGTAACAACACAGCACATGGAAAATTCATCGAAGTCGAATAATAATTGCTCCCTTTAGAGACTTAAAAAATCAAATATGGAGATTGGTTTAAATGAGGCAACTTGCCAAGGTTGTTGGCACGTGCAAAATTTAAGCCAAATCGTATTATAATTGCGCCCTCTAGAGGTTTTAGAAGTCAAGTCGGTAGATCGGTATACATTAGTATGATATATTCATTTACAGGTAGAAGCAGTTGCCCAACAACAAAATATTGAGTACACTAACTGTCAAAATCAGTGATTAGTGCAACTCTGAATTTGTCTATGTTACTAGTTCCTGCCATTTGTCGTTGTTTGTGTGTGTGTTATGGTTCTTAACTATAATACACACACACACAACCAAAACTGGTTGACAGATAGTGCATTTCGCTTGAAAAAATTGTACTCAGCTGTTTATGGTACACTACCTTGTAATTATGCCATGTACATTAGGGCGGGTTGATTTGTGTGGATGAAAACAAAGTTAACAAGTAAAAGCTTGCTAAGTTCGACCGGGCCGAATATTGAGTACCCACCACCATGGATTCCGCTAAAAATTTACGCTTATTAGCTGAGTTTGTATTTGAATTATTTTGGCCTCAAGAAGTCATATCAGCATATCGGTACTTAGGGGGGGCCTATATCACCATATTGACCGATTCGTATAAAACTTGGCTCTGATGTTGTATGCCATACGGTAGGGTTTTGGATCATATTTCAGCCAAATCAGGTGAAAATTAAGGCTTTTAAGGGTTCAAGAAATCAAAACCGGGGATCGATTTATATAGGGGCTATATCTGTTTAGAGACCGATTCGGATCACACTTAGCATGGATGTTGAAAGTCACAACACAAGTCTTTTGTTTCAAATTTCAGACAAATCGGATGAAAATTGAGACTTTTAAGGGTTCAAGAAGTCAAATCCGGGGATCGGTTTATATGGGGGCTATATCTGTTTAGAGACCGATTTGGATCATACTTAGCATGAATGTTGAAAATCATAACAAATATCTTTGTTCCAAATTTCAGCCAAATCGGATGAAAATTGAGGCTTCTAAGGGCTGAAAAAGTCAAAACCGGGAATCGGTTTATATGGGGGCTATATCTGTTTATAGACCGATTCGGATCATACTTAGCATGGATGTTAAAAGTCACAACACAAGTCTTTGTTTCACATTTCAGACAAATCGGATGAAAATTGAGGCTTCTAAGGGCACAAGAAGTCAAATCCGGGGATCAGTTTATATGGGAGCTAAATCAGGTTATTGACCGATTTGGACCGTACTTAGCACAGTTGTTGGAAGTCTTATCAGAACACTATGTATAAAATGTAAGCCACATTGGACAAAAATTGTGGCTTCCAGGGGCTCAAGAAGTCAAATCGGGAGATCGGTTTATATGGAAGATATATCCAAATCTGAATCGATATGGCCCATTTGCAATCCCCAATAGTTAGTATCTGTGTAAAATTTCAAGCGGCTAGCTTTAAGCGTTCGATCGCTATCGTGATTTCGACAGACGGACGAACATTGCAAGATGGACTCAGAATGTCGAGACGATCAAGAATATATATGCTTAATGGGATCTTAGACCAATATTTCGAGGTGTTACAAACGGAATGGCTAGACTAGTATACCCCTATCCTATGGTGGTGTGTAAAAAAAGGCATTAAGTTCGGTCGGTCCGAACTTCGGGTTCCCACCACCTTCGGGTTCCCACCACCTTCGGGTTCCCACCACCCTCGGGTTCCCACCACCTTCGGGTTCCCACCACCTTCGGGTTCCCACCACCTTCGGGTTCCCACCACCTTCGGGTTCCCACTACCTTCGGGTTCCCACCACCCTCGGGTTCCCACCACCTTCGGGTTCCCACCACCTTCGGGTTCCCACCACCTTCGGGTTCCCACCACCTTCGGGTTCCCACCACCTTCGGGTTCCCACCACCTTCGGGTTCCCACCACCTTCGGGTTACCACCACCTTCGGGTTCCCACCACCTTCGGGTTCCCACCACCTTCGGGTTCCCACCACCTTCGGGTTCCCACCACCTTCGGGTTCCCACCACCTTCGGGTTCCCACCACCTTCGGGTTCCCACCACCTTCGGGTTCCCACCACCTTCGGGTTCCCACCACCTTCGGGTTCCCACCACCTTCGGGTTCCCACCACCTTCGGGTTCCCACCACCTTCGGGTTCCCACCACCTTCGGGTTCCCACCACCTTCGGGTTCCCACCACCTTCGGGTTCCCACCACCTTCGGGTTCCCACCACCTTCGGGTTCCCACCACCTTCGGGTTCCCACCACCTTCGGGTTCCCACCACCTTCGGGTTCCCACCACCTTCGGGTTCCCACCACCTTCGGGTTCCCACCACCTTCGGGCATTATTTATGCACCCATATCCAAATATGGTCCGATTTGGACCAAATTCGGCACAAACATTTACTGATCTAATAAATACAAGTCGCTGTTCCAATTTGGGTCAATATTGGGCTTTTTGGTAGCTATATCCAAATATAGACCAATCTGAACATAATAGGACACGGATGTCGAAAAGCCTTACATAAAGCACTGGGTCAAATTTCAACGAAATCGGATAAGAAATGCGCCTTTTATGGGGCCAAGACCTTAAATCGAGTGATCGGTCTATGTGACAGCTATATCCAAATCTGGACCGATCAGATCCATCTTCAAGAAGAATATCGAGGGGCCTTACACAACTCGTTGTCCAAAATTTCAGCGAAATCAGACAATAAATGCGCCTTTTATGGGCCCAAGACATTAAATCGAGAGATCGGACTATACGGCAGCTATATCCAAATCTAGACCGATCTGGGCCAAATTACAAATAGATGTCGAAGGGCCTAATACAATTCACTGTCCCAAATTTCAGCGGTATCGGACAATAAATGCGCCTTTTATGGGCCCAAGATCTTAAATTGAGAGATCGGTCTATATGGCAGCTATGTCCAAATCTGAACCGATCAGGGCCAAACTGAAGAAGAATGTCGATTGGCCTAACACAACTCACTGTCCCAAATTTTGGTAAAATCGGATAATAAATGTGACTTTTATGGGTAAAAAATGCAAATTTGTCCATGAACATTCCATTTTAGGAACAGGGGCAAACTTCTCACATATCAATGAGTGCTGGTCGATTTAAGTTTAAGCTCAATGATAAGGAGCCTCCTTTTTATAGCCGAGTCCGAACGGCGTGCCGCAGTGCGACACCTCTTTGGGGAGAAGTTTTTACAGGGCTTTTACAGTACCCTACAAATGTCGCCAGCATTAGAAGGGGATAACTATCGCTTAAAATGTTTTTTTATGACAGTGAAACAAAACACGGAGCATGCGTGAGCCGTTTAAACCAGTGTTGCCAAAATGATAGTAACTAAAAAAATCACCCTTTACTATATTTTCACACTCATCGAATAGTTTGAATATTTTTTTTGTTCCAAATACTTTTTTGAACTCGTTTTATTACTTTGCTCATTCCGCACAGTGGTTTTTAGCATAAAATCCTTTTATCATAAATTCTTTTCGTACACTCGTAAATCATGCCCAAATGGCATTCGTTCGCCTCATTTTGCTGTGTTCCACATATCTTTATATCTGTAGATACTTTTGGTTGTTTTTATAGTCTGCCATGTCTGACCGACCAGGTTGCTCATGTTTATTGTTTGCTTAAAATTATTACTCTTGCCTCTGATATTTGGTGTTTAACACCATTCTGGACTTAATGTGTCACATTATTCACAAATCTACGCATCAGTTTAGTCGATGTTTTGTGACATTTAAGTATTAATGTCAGAGAGTGGGGCATTTCAAAACATCTTCTGAGAATTTTGATGATGAGGAGGAACATTATGGGAAAGTATTGTATGTATGTACCTATCACCATGGAACTATAAACATTTTGAACTTATAGATGAATGTGTTAAAAGTATAGCTATATAAACTTTATGACTTATAAAATTAATTACACGTAAATATGTGTGAACTTTTGTGTGTGTTTGTTCCAATTTAAATGGTATTTAAAAGATGGATAGGCAACCTATAGGCACCCACGGCTTAACCTCTTTGAAAACGGAATTCATGTTTTAAGGGTTGGCATATATTTATTTGAAAGTGTGGCAGGCAATCATACTTCAGGGGCCGAATTAACGGATACGTGAAGTGCAAACTCGTTCGAAAGGTCTCTATTGTGAATTATGCATTTCTATACTAAACGATACGAAAGCCCTCTCGATTACGTATGGAGTAATTCGGCCCCAGCATGTATAAGTTAAGATTTTTTTTTAATTTTGGTAAATAATTTTTTTTTATTGGAAAAGGAAAAACAAAAATAAATATAAAATATACAAATATTAAAATTGCGAAACTTAAAAATGATTTTATTATTTTTAGTAAAGTGTTACAGAACTTTTACAATAACTTTTATTAAAAAACTTCAATTAAAGTTGTAGCTCAAACTTAACAGATGGACAGACACGTACTAATAAATGTTTCGAGCCACCTTTCCAGAGGAAATGAAGATGAGAAAATAAGTAAAACCTCTACGATGGGTATGGATGGTTGTAAAATGCAAACAAGTCTACGAACATTGTATTAAGACACAGTGGAAGATTTTTTTTACACCTATAAGTGCTGCTTGAAGTTAAGGGACCTCAATGCTAAGGGACATCAATGCCAAGGGACCTCCGCTTTTGTCTCAACGTAGTGCAGGTGGGCGTTACCTCTTTGTAGAGGCATTTTACATAGCTCACACATAGACGGACATGCTTAACTCTGCTCTACGCTGGCCTATGGTAATTTAGGTTAGGTAGAAGTGGCAGCACGACAACCTAAACATGCTTCCAATTCATTGTTGTTGGAGCCGCAGATTTGGGAAGCGGGAATACAAAAAAGTGTAAAAAAGTATATTTGATTAAAGTTTATTCTAAGTTTTATTAAAAATGCATTTACTTTCTTTTAAAAAATCCGCAATTACTTTTTGGGCAACCCAATAGATCCTTGATATAATAAATGTCTCATCCAACTCTTTGCAAAGCTGCCAGTTGCAATGGAGAGAAATAAACCAGAAAATTTGAGCTACAGCATAATTGTGAATGAACAAAAAAGTTATTGTGAATGAACAAAAAGGATATTGTGAATGAAGAAAACACGTCATTCAGCTAAAATGAATCCAGGGTCCGAATTACCGCATACGTGAGCGAGTAAAATCGTTCGAAATCTCTCTATGGTGAATTGTGTATTTCTTTATTGATCGGGAATTTTTGAAACTTACGAACGCGGATGTTTAAATCGAGTATTCCTTATAAAAGCTTGGATAGAAAAATATATATACAAATGATATAAAACCTATTAAATATGAGATGAAATTTCATTCGATACGAAAGCGCACTCGATCACGTATGCGATAATTCGGCCATAGTTTTGAACATATTTTGCTTTTGAATTACAAATTATTTCTACAAAACATTTTTAAGTCTTGTTGTAACTTTTTATGCCCACCACCATATGCATGTCCGTCCGTCCGTCTGTCGAAATCATGATAGCGGTCGAACGCGTAAAGCTAGGCGCTTGAAATTTTGCACATATACTTAATATTGATGTAGGTCATTGGGGATTACGATTGGGCCATATCGCTCCAGATTAAGATATAGTTCCCATATAAATCGATCTTCCGATTTGATTTCTTGAGCCCTTACAAGCCACAATTTTTGTCCGATTTGGCTGAAATTTTGCACATAGCATTCTGTTATAACTTCCAACAACTGTTCCAAGTGCGGTCCAAATCGGTCCATAACCTGATATAGCTCCCATATAAACCGATCTTCCTATTTTACTTCTTGAGTCCTTACAAGCCGCAATTTTTGTCCGATTTGGTTGAAATTTTGCACGTAGTGTTGTGTTATGACTTCCAACAACTGTACCAAATACGGTCCAAATCGGCCTATAACCTGATATAGCTTCCATATAAATCGATCTTCCGATTTGACTTTTTGAGCCCTTACAAGCCACAATTTTTGTCCGATTTACCTGAAATTTTGCACATAGCATTCTGTTATGACTTCCAACAACGGTACAAACCGGTCCATAACCTGACATTGCTTCTATATAAACCGGTCTCTCGATCCTACTTGTTCGGTTCCTAGAAGCTTTAATTTTTGCTGGTTTGACAGAAGTTTGGTATGTAGAATAAAATTATGCCCTTCAATCAAATTTATTTTTTTGTAAAATTTTACCAGAATCCATTGTGGTGAGTTCCCAAGATTCGGCCCAGCCGAAATTACACGATTTTACTTGCTTTTATAAATTTAGTTGCGTCAGATTTCTAATCGTTGCAACTCATTGCCATTTTTCTCCGAGAGCAATAGGACATCTACTCAGTGGGAAAAGGTAGTTAATGGGTTACGAGAAGGTAATCTATAGCCTCTATAGCTTATTGATTCGAGAAAATGTTATTCTTAACACGGGATATGTTTAAATACCTTTCATTTGATACCAAGCGCCCAAAGCGATGAAAGAGTCCTTTTGGGGGTTTTTTTGGGGGACCCCCCGAACACTTTGGGCGAAATTTGTATGCCAAGTTCGTACTCAACTCTTTAATAGCTTTAATTTGAAACCCATAATGTCCCAATCGGCAAACATGTCCGTCCGGGTGGGTTTTGGGATGGGGCGTCCCCCCAGGTTATTTGATCAAAAAAATTTATACCAATTTCGTGTTTTTGGGGTACCATAAGGTGGCATACAAAATTTCGCTTAAATCGGTTAACTCATCTCCGAGATTTGGCGTTTTTGAAAATTGGGGTATGGGTGAGGGTCTGCCTCCCTACGGATATCAAAAAATTTAGCATCCTTTTTTCATCGAGGGCCCAAACTCTACCATCTGTGAGCATTTCATGAAAATCGGTTCAATCGTTTTTGAGTCTATACGGTCAAACTAACAAACATAGCGCATCAATTATATTTTTATATTATAGATTCCAAATGTAATACATTCGCCATTTTCCATTGGGGTATGTAATCAAGAGTCTATTGGAGAACTGTTTCGATTGTAGCAGGGATCGCCAACAATTCGCCTACCTAGGCACTTTCCAACTATGGTATTAATTTACAAATTTTACCACTAATATTCGATTTATGAATAATGATGTTTCTTCTATGTCAATTAGTGGTGCCTGTGTTAGCTCATAGATAAGGACCTGCGCCTCTCTGCTTTCTCAAAAAGTTATATCAAAGAAATCTTTAAAAAGCCATTAAGAATATGTTGCAACTCAGCAAGCAATTCGTGAAACTCCCAAGGGAATATCGATTGCAAGAAATATTTACCGGTGGCAACACTATACACAAGTGGAAGAGAGAGAGAGAGAGAGAGTGAATGCAAGAGGGTGAGTGTGAGTTTTGAATACCACCAAACTGAACAACAAATAGAAAACCCCACAAAAAAAAAAAAAATTGCAAAATGATAAAAGGAAAAGCAAACAGCAGCAAAAACAACAACAACAACAACAAGAAACGTTGTACTCGGCAATAACAGCTGGGCGATTTTTTATTGTCTTTACTCATTATCACCAGAGACAAGACGACGCGACATATCAACGACCAGACTTTCAGTCACGCCACACACAAATCTTTATTGTTGTTCATGCCGCTGTTGCTATCTTTCGTCTTTTGTTGCCTTTCTGTCGATAAGTATTTGTTGTTTTTGTTAACCTTTCTTAGGCTTTTTTTTGCCATTTTGCATTGAGGTTGGTCAACAAATACTAAAATACCAAAAAAAAAAAAAACAAAACACAGCAACAACAACTAAGATAATCAATCGTCTAAAAGGAAAAGCAAATCAAGATTATGTACATACAACAACCATACTTAGTACTATTTTGGTATGAAACTCATGAGTGTAGTGTTTGAACTTTGTTAGATAGATACCATTAGGGGAATTTTCTTAAAAGTGGTAAGGTTTTTTTTTTGAAAGGGATATACATAAACATGGATATTATTAAAACTAGGTCTATAGAGCCAAAGCAGTATAACCGTTACACTGCATATGCTTAAACGTAAAAAATTGGATTGGTACACTTAGAGAAATTTTTATGTAAAAACAGCAAAAATGTTTGCTGTAACAGCAGAAAGTCTACTGAGAATGGGATAGCTTTTTTGCTAAAACAGCAAACATTTTCTGCTGTTTTCAAATGGTAAAAAGTGAAAAAACGCTCAACAATTTCACAAACATTTCAAAAATTAAATTTTAGAAGCATATAATGTAAAATTTTCTAAAATTTGGTATTTTTTTAGTTAACGTTTTTTAGTTATAAATATATAGCAAATGCCTCAATTGTTGTTTAGAAGTTCAAAAATTTTGTATGGATTCTTTTAAAATTTTTAATTCAATGTCAGCAGACGGTGTTTGCTGATATCAGCAGACTAATTTCTCAGGGTGTAGAAAATCGGCAGAAGTAGAATACACTGTGGCAACGATGGTTTTTCGATAGTTATAAGAAAAACGAAAACTTGTAAGTAAAATTTCGTCCTGAAGTTAAGAATTTTAGGTAGCCTTTAAAGAGGAGGAACTGTTCCTCCTTGAAATCCTTGCTCTTTAGGTATATGGTGTTTTTGGCAAAATTTCTTGAGACATTTGAAGCCTCAGAAGGTACCAAAAAGAACCCTAGGTATGTCGCCATTAAAGGTATCTATTTTGGTTATTTTTTTAAAACCTTCAAGCAGGTCAAGATATGATACAAAAATGATCGCCCTAGAAGAGTAAAGGGTGATTTTTTAGCTATAATTTTTTTTTTGGTTTAAAAGCTCACGCACGTTTCGTGTTTCGTGTTACCCTGTCAAAAATCTTCAGTTTGGTCTATAATTTGGCCGTGAATGGTCTTACAAACGGACAACGCTTGCAAATTATTGAATTTTATTATCAAAATGAGTTCTCTGTTATGAAAGTTCATCGAGGCCTTCTTGTATTCAGCGACGAAGCTCATTTTTGGCTCAACGGGTACACATAAAAGCAGAATAGTCGATTTTGGAGTGAAGATCAGCCAAAAGCTTTGCAAGATCTACCAATGCTTCCAGAAAAAGTCACAGTTTGGTGCGGTTTGTGGGCGAGTGGCATCATTGGACCGTACTTCTTCAAAGATGAAGTCAAAAGTGATCAACTTTGACACCTTTTGGAGTGAAGATCAGCCAAAAGCATTGCAAGATCTACCAATGCTTCCAGAAAAAGTCATAGTTTGGTGCGGTTTATGGGCGAGTGGCATCATTGGACCGTACTTCTTCAAAGATGAAGTCAAAAGTGATCAACTTTGACACCCTGTTTTAATGATATGGACCTACAGCAGCACTTTCCTGAAAGCCAATGTCCCTTCTACAAATGTCTAAAACATTTCAACATAAAAAAATTTTAGATTTATTTCCAATTTTTTGCTGTTTGGCCCATTGTGCGATACTCCTCAGCGCGCTCATTCTGTTAAGGCCTTTAACGAAAACCCTATAATTAAGTTTTTCGACAAAAATCATTTGTACTAATGGTTATGCTATTCTCTTATTCTTTGGTAGTCGTTATTGCCTTATTGGATAATTGGAAAATTTAACTTTTCGAGCACATTGAACTTTCCATTCTATTCTCATTTCCATTCTTTACCGAAAGTATCTTAGAGATGGCATATGACTAGGCTAGACTTAGAGGTGTGAATGTAAGTCCAGAGAAGATTGAGATTTGCCGGTTTACTAGAAAGACAAAAAGGTGCCAATTTGGGGCGCCACATTTCCTCAACAGAACAATTTCGATGTCCGACAAGATCAAATACTTGGGAGTGATTTTTAATGGGAAATTAAACTGGAAATGCCACAGGCAGGAGCGTACTGAGAGGGTTCACTGGTGTTGTAGGCGATCCGTAGGCTTGAAATCGGGCCTGAATCCGAAAGTTGTCCACTGGCTATACAAAAGCTTGATTAGACCATTGCCATCTTCCGTCTCAGTAATTTTCTCTAATGAAAAATTTCAAACTTTTCAAATATTGAATCTCCATATTTCATTCAATTTAATTATGCTTTTTTTTTCTTTGCAGGTAAGTTACGGAAAAATTAAAGGTTTTTCATATATCACCTAAATGGGTTTCAAGGTAATACTTGCAAAAAATTTAAATTAATTTGCAGAAAAATATGATTGTAGGTTCATTAGGCAGAAATGTTGGATGTATAGGTCGCTCAACTAAAACCCCGTTTACACTGCTCTTTAAATCCGAATTTAAAAGCTCGATCATCTGTTTTCCTTTTATAAAATCAGCTGACGAGAGCAGTGTAAACGGGGTTTGTGTTCATTTGTTTACATTTTTAATAGAATCCATGGTGATGGGCTCCCCAGGTTCAGCCCCGCCGAACTAATGAACCAAGTTCGGCGGGACTGAAGATCGTTTTATTTTAGAGCTGTAATAAGTTACAGACCTATTTAGACATAGCTGAAATTTTGCGTGGTGTGTTGTTATGACTTCCAACCACCGTACCAAGTACGGTTCAAATCGGTCACATAAGCCTATCTTCCGATTTGAATCTTAAGCCCCTGTAAGACACAATTTTTTCCGATTTGGCTACAATTTTGCACTTACTGTTTTATTATGACTTCCAACCACCGTACCAAGTACGGTTCAAATCGGTTCAAAACCTGATATAGCTCCCATATAAACCTATCTCCCGATTTGATGTCTTAAGCTCTCGGAAGCCGCAATTGTCCGATTTTTCAGAAATGTTGCATTGTTTATTGTTTCTAACATCCATGATAAGTATTGGCCAAATTATTTTATAATCTCAAAAGTTCCCATGTAAACCGATCTCCTAATTAGCCTTTTACGGCTCCTAGAAATTTGGTACGTAGCGTAGAATTATGCCCTTAAACTAAGTCCATTTTTCTGTAAATTTGTAGCGGAATCCTTGGAGGTTGATTCTCCAGATTAGGCCCGGCCAAACTTTGCACGTTTTTACTTGTTATTTTACATTATCCCTGTAAGTAACAAATATACAACATTTCACACTACACCCAGAGAAAAGTTTATACCAAAGGTGATCATTTCAATACCATACGGTATTAATAATAAAGCAACACCGTATGGTATAAAAAAATACCGGATGGTACCGGATAAAACATAAAATGAATAGTACCGCTTCGTATTGGAGGTTAGCATGTCCGCCTATGACGCTAAACGCCTGGGTTCGAATCCTGGCGAGACCATCAGAAACAATTTTCAGCGGTGGTTTTCCCCTCCTAATGCTGGCAACAATTGTGAGGTACTATGCCATGTAAAACTTCACCCCAAAGAGGTGTCCCACGCCGTTCGGACTCGGCCATAAAAATAAGGCCCCTTATCATTGAGTTTAAACTTGAATCGGACTGCACTCATTGATATGTGAGAAGTTTGCCCTTGTTGCTTAGTGGAATGTTCATGGGCAAAATTTGCAATTTTACCGCTTCGTATTAGCCTTATTACCGAACTGGTATAGGTTTTAATACCAATCCGTTATTGGTTTTAGTACCAAACCATTATTGATTATTTCACTCCCTAATGGACAAAAAAAAAAAAAGAACAGAAAATAATTTTAATCTGATTTTATTTCAATTCTTTATTTTAATAATTACCAAATTTGTATGTAACACCGTGACCAACCTCAATTTTTTTTTATTCAGCAATCGATTTTATATCCATTGATTCCCAGAAGTGGTTTTCATATGAGTACACCAACACAGCATCGTTTTCCACACTGGAAACTAGCACATAATTGATGAAGAATGTCTTCTGAATGTGTATTATTTCCATTTTCACCGCTTTCGAGTATTTTAACAGGTTCTTACGCACTCAAATTGTATTATAAACATTTTATTTATTTGTTTAACAAATATTTTATAATAGCGTCAATATTTTATTTTAATGTGACGCCGTCAATTCTTAATAGCCTCCTTTATCTGGTATTGAATTGATACCAAATGGTATTAACAATCTTAGCCAATGAAGCGAACAAAATAATACCAGGCGGTATTGGCAAAATACCGTAATTTTTCTATCAGTGTAAGCCCGGGCGCCCCTATAGCCAAGTTGGTAGCGTGCTGGGATTACCAGTGCAGGGATCGTTGGTTCGATTCCCACCAGAAGCCTTGGCCCAAAGTGGTATCACAATGGACTTACATTTGTCTAAGTGAGTCTGTAAAGGCCACTCTTACCTAACCTAAGCTCGGTAGTCAAGTTGGTAGCGTGCTTGGATTATCAGTGCAGGGGTCGTGGGTTCGATTCCCACCAGACTTGGTATCACAGAGGACTAAAAATTGTCTAAGTGAGGACTGCCACTCTTACTTAACCTAAGCCTTTTAATAAATTCACCTCAAAATAAATTCACCTCAACATAAATTCACCTCAACAACTTAAAACTTACATGCTGTATAAAATCACAACGGTTTGCATATATCTATTTATTTGTTCAATGTACCTGCTTCTTTATTCTTTACACATTTAATTTTTGTTTTTATTACACAATAATATTTATATATATAAATTGTTTATTATTGTAGATATAATGAAAATAACAATAAATACCTAATTACAATAATTATAAGGTGTTCAATGGCTAACAATTAAAATGCATAATGCTTGACAAGAAATGATTAATGCCCCATAATAGTGGTTTAAATTGCATAGTTAACGGCCCTCGTATTACCTCGACTTGAAAAATGGCCATAAGGAGTGTTCACATCCAATTTGCAATAACATGCAAACTAGTTTTTCTAGGGGTAAT
Source organism: Stomoxys calcitrans (assembly GCF_963082655.1). NCBI lineage: Eukaryota > Metazoa > Arthropoda > Insecta > Diptera > Muscidae > Stomoxys > Stomoxys calcitrans. Next base: position 141,146,058 of record NC_081556.1, on the reverse strand, counting down.
ACAAATTGATGGCGTTGTAATTATTATAGTTAAATAAATGCTATTAATAACATGAACATTTCTACATAGATAGCGGTGTATGAAATATTCCATGGCTAGATAGACTTGGATTTTAACGACGACCAAGAATATGTATACATTAGGGTCGGAAATGGATATTTCGATGTAATGCAAAAGGAATGCAAAAGTCCCCCATCCCCCATTCAGTAGGTTTTTTTTCTGGTGGCAACACTGCTTACATCTTTTTGGCAGTTAGTGTCAAAGAGGATAGAAATAACGGAGATATTTGTATGGTCTCACAATTTGACAGTAAATGTCAAGCTTATAGATGTAGTTAATTATTTCATATATCATGAAGCTGTTCTGCCGAAAAAATTAAAAAAAAAAAATCAAATTTACAACAAAAGAAAATAAATAAAGATATATGTATTGGAAGCTATGACTGCTATATAACGTGCATTACGCCGTAGTTTCCTTCAAGAGGAAGGAAATAATGGATATTTAAAAATTCAAAAGACGCAAAGAGCATGCCATTGAAAACACAATTCTGCTTGCGGTATGTTCTTAGATAAATCCCAATTTTCTAGATTCACAAGCGCCACCAACTAGTCTAGATGCGAACTACAAATTCTTTATCTGTATATGTAAAAGAGTTGCGTTACTGACTAACTGATCATCGCCCCGCCCAAACGGCTAAAGCTAGAATCATAAAGTTTTTTGGTCTTGGGTCATAGGCACGGGATAAGTCTGGATTTGGTGATATTCGTACGTTAAGGTATTAAAAAGTACCAAACTGTACGAAATTGTACATATTTTCCCAACGAGAACGGAAAGGGCTAGAATTATGTTCTTAGGCTTAAATGAAAGAGCGTCTGAATTTGGTGATATTCGTACGTTTAGGTACCAAAATGTACATATTTGCCCAACGCAAACGGAAAGGGCTAGAATTATGTTCTTGGGCTTAAAATAAAGAGTGTCTCGAAAAAATATGGTGGGGTAAAATTTTGAAAAATCGTACCGGAAGTCGGAGAAATAGTACGTTTGGTACCGTAAATGGTACTATTTGCTACTTTCTTTGTAAATTAAACTAGAGTTTTGAATTTTGGAAGTAAGGTACCCTTTGGCAACCTTAATTGGGTTACTATAAGAGTTTTTGGAAATTTGTACATTAAGGTAGTGAAAAAAGTACCAAAAATGTACGAAATGGATAAACTTTGTACAAGGCGGATGGATAGAAGTAGAATTTTGAAGTTTGACTTAAAAGACATATCGTGCAAAAGGATGAAAGTGAAAAGAAGTAATGAAATAATGGTACTGGCGATGGGAGGAGACGTACGTTTAGTACAGTAATTGATACCATATGGTACTTTCTTCGCAGATGGAGCTAGAAGTCTGAAATTTGACATTTTGGAAATATATGATGGGTCACTTAATGATCTATTCAAAATTTGTAGATTTTGGTATCAAAATGGGTACCATTCGGTACTTTCTTTACAGATGGTACAACTAGGAAACAAATGATGGATGACTATGATCTTTTCACAATTCGGACATTTTGGTACCATTTGGTACTTTCTTTACAGATGGAGCTAGAGGTCCGAAAATAACATGGATGACTATGATCTTTTCATTATTCGAAAATTTTGGTGCCAAATTTGGTACTATTTGGTACTTTCTTTATAGGTGGAGCTAGAGGTACGAAATTTGTCATGTAGGTAAAACTAAAAAATTAATGATGGATGACTAAATGATCTATTAAAAATTCGTAAATTGTTGGTACCATTTGGTACTTTCTGTTCAGAAGGAGCTGAAGGTCTTAAATTTGGCATGTAGATACAAAATTTGGTATGTAGGTACAGGAAGGAAATATATAATGGGTGACTCAATTATCCAGGTCGCCGTAGAGCAGAGACCATCAGAAAAAATTTTTAGCGGTGGTTTTCCCCTCCTTATGCAAGCAACATATGTCATGTAAAACTTCTCTCCAAAGAGGGGTCGCACTGTAGCACGCCGTTCGGACTCGGCTATAAAAAGGAGGCCGCTTATCATTGAGCTTAAACTTGATTCGAACTGCACTCATTGATATGTGAGAAGTTTGCCCCTGTTCCTTAGTGAAATGTTCATGGACAAAATTTGCAATTTGACTAAATGATCCATTCAAAATTCAAACATTTTGGTACCAAAAAGTGTAAAATAGTACGATATAGCTAAAAAGAGGGAAAAGCGGGTATCCAAAACGGGGGTAGTGAAGCGTATCATATAAATTTATATATGCTAATGTTCGCTAGAGATCTGTAGAAAAACATTTTTTTTTGTAAAAGTTGGAAATGTCATGGAATGCCCCACATTTTCTACATTTGTTACATATATCTTTGCTTCCTAGGAATGCTGCTTACAATGATATTCTACTTACGGCACATATTCAATTCATATATCGTATATTTATTTAATGGCACAAACATTTTAGAAATGTTTTATTAAGCCATTAATTTTCCTTGCACACTAAAATAATTGTTTACCCCATCAAGATACTCTTAGCTTGTATTCATCAATTGTTGTTGTTTTTTTTTGTCTTATGCTGCTCTACTTGAAACTACAATACAAAATCATAAAATCTCAATTGCAGTTGTTGTTGTTTTTTTCAAATTTTAATGCCTACAATTTATTTGTTTACTTCATGGTTTTTGACAGCAAAACATTTGCAACGCCACCGCCTGCCCCCTAGGCGGCTTGGCTTGCCTGGCCAGCAATGAAGTGGAAAAATACTTTCATCTGTTTGTGACTTGGTCAAGTGTATATGCATAATGTATTCCGAGTCTAGCAATTGAATTTTATAAAGAGCAAATAATTATAACAACAAACAGCATTCATTATTAGAGACTTGTCATGATGGCAGCAGTGCAGCTGATGTACGTACTAACAAGCTGTGAAAATTTACAGTCAAAGGTGAAATTAATAAAACACTGCGATCGGGTGAAGTTGATATGGTTACATGATTAGGCAAAATTGTAGATATTGATAATTTTTTACAGGGTCGCTGACACAAAGCGTTACCAATTCAAAAGACCGCATTTTTTTAGTATGAAAATATTTTTTTATTGATACAAATGACAAATATGTATAGAATTATTCAAAATTTCAGAATCCATTCACTTTTGTTCGATATGACCATCTTTTGCTTTGACCGGAGATGGTTTGTATGTCAGATTTTTAGGTTTTCGACTGTCAACAAGTTGTAAACGTCAAAAACGTCATATACTTGTATAAAACGTCATAAACCTCGAAATTGCTCCGCTTCTTGTTTAGTTTTGAAGACTTGTCATTGTTTTAGATTTGCTGTTGATGCTATAGCGCCTATATAAAATTTTCAAAATTTTAAATTTGATAAAAACGTTCTTGTTTAAAATCTATTTATAATCTGCGCTCTGCCTTCCGGAGCAGTTTGACCACGTTAAGATATTCACAAGTGCCGCCCGTATGTATTAGTGAGGGAGAATAACAGTAAAAAAATGTTGTTGACATTTTCACCAGGATTGGAAGTCAGACGCATGTTCTAACCTCAAAGAGGATTGAAATAACAGAGAACTGTTTGTGCCCTCAAAATTTAACAGCACTCTCAAGCGTATAGGTGTCGGTAATTATTTTAGTTTTCTTTAAAGCAAGCAGCTCTGCCGGAAGAATTAAAGAAATCAAATTTACAGCAAAAAAAAAAAAAAAAAGAAATAAGAGAAAGAAAGATAAACATATCCTAAGTTACTACTGCCGATACCCTATATAAGTGCATTACGCCATCGTTTCCTTCACGGGAAAGGAAATAATGCATATTTAGAAAATGCAAAGGACGCAAACTGCATTCCATTTAAAACAGAATTCTGCTTGCGCCATGTTCTTCGATAACTCTCATTTATCTATATTCACAAGCGCCACCAACCAGTCTATGTGCGAAGTTCAAACCTATGCACCAGTGTTGCCATATTTATAAATTCACAAAGAATCTTAATCTACGATTTCCTAATTATTTTTCCATTATAGGTCGGTTCGCGTACTTTTCCAGTAAAAATTTGCAGGAGAGCAAGAATCACAGACAATAGATTCTTACAAATGGAATTTTGCTCTTCCAAAAAAATGGCTTCTAAGTGCAATGATTAGAAATCTTAGGTTTTAAAATTTTTTTATTTTGTAAGAGTCAGCTCGGAAGAGATAAGGAAGGAAATGGCGGAACATTAAAACTATAAAAAACACAATTAAATTAGTAACTAGTAAAAGCGTGCTAAATTCGGCCGGGCCAAAACTTAAGAAGCCACCATCATGGATTCTGCTAAAAACTTATGCAAATGCAAATTTTGCCAATGAACATTCCACTAAGGAACATGGGCAAACTTCTCACATATCAATGAGTGCAGTCCGATTTAAGTTTAAGCTCAATGATAAGGGGCCTGATTTTTATAACCGAGTCCGAACGGTGTGCCGCAGAGCAACACCTCTTTGGAGAGAAGTTTTACATGGCATAATACCTCACAAATGTTGCCAGCATTAGGAGGGGAAAACCACCACTGAAATTTTTTTCGTTGGTCTCGCCAGGATTCGAACCCATGCAAAATTTATAATAAAATATATACAAAATTTAAACAAAATTTATAATAAATTTAGTTGAAGTGCATATTTTTTCCACACACTAAACTTCTGTCAAACCAGCTTCTGGGAACCGAACAAGGATAATCGAGAGACTGGTTTATATGGGAGCTATATTAGGTTATTGACCGATTTGTACCGTACTTGGCACAGTTGTTGGAAGTCATAACAGAACACCGCATGCAAAATTTTAGCCAAATCGGACAAAAATTGCGGTTTCCAGGGGCTTAAGAAGTTAAATCGGGAGATCGGTTTATATGGGAGCTATATCAGGTTATGGACCGATTTGTACCATTATTGGCACAATTGTTGGAAGTCATAACAGAATTTTATGTGCAAAATTTCAAGCAAATCGGACCAAAATTGCGACTTTCAGAGGCTCAAGGAGTCATATCGGGAGATCGGTTTATATGGGAGCTATATCAGGTTCTTGATCGATTTGAACCGTACTTGGCACAATTGTTGGAAGTCATAACAGAACACCAATGGCAAAAATTCAAACAAATCGGACAAAAATGGTGGCTTCCACGGGCTCAAGGAGTCAAATCGAGAAATCAGTTTATATGGGAGCTATATCCAAATCTAAACCCATAGCCCATTTGCAATCCCCAATGACTCACATTAATATTAAGTATCTGTGCAAAATTTCAAAAGACTAGCTTTACGCGTTCGACCACTATCGTGCTTTTTTTAAGTACACACTTTATGTCAAAAACTGAATTTTTTTTGGATAGGTTTATGACGTTTTTTAAATGGGTATTATATGTCGAAATGTATGTCATATTCGTCGGCATTACCGACAGACCATCTCTGACTTTACATATTGTATGTCTTTCATTGTATGTCTTAGAGATGCCTTTTTTTTTGTATCTTCTCTTTTATTGTCTTGTACATAACGGACATTTTAATTTTTTTCATAAAACTTTTCCACTATAAGCTTCCCCATTCTTTGGGCCACTACTGTGTTGCACTACAATGCTCTCAGTGATTTGTGATAGTTAAGCTATACTAAAGATATGTTTACATTTCATTGTATTTTTTTTTTCTCTATTGAATAATTGTTTTTGTTTTGTTTAGTAGTACATAATACTATAGTTCCCCTTGTAGTAAGAGTGCTTGGCCATTGTTGCTATAGTTTTATTGGTGCAATTGAAATTTCCATACTTGTAATTGTGTTTTTTTTGTTTTTGTTTTTCTTCCCTTTCGCTCACCTGCCACTGTCTCTACGAGGTTTGTTACTGCAATTTATAGATTCTAATCAGCCAGGACGGGCGACAATATATGACACCTTCTGAGTTGTTGTTTTTATTATTACTATTATTGTTGTTGTTTACGATAACAATGTCTAATGTCTAGACAAAGTTGTTGTAATTTATTTGACTCACAAGGAAAACAAATCATAACAAAAGGTTGCATGCAGTATTGTACTATGTGCAATTGAACCCTACGAATATTTACAAGCTGCCTAACATATGGCATCACTCCCATTTGTTTTGTTTACATGCCTGTGTGTGCATCTGGTAGGAATGATAAAAAAAAAACTAAAAGGGTGGCAAAATATTGTGACCTAACGGAAACTAAATACATACATATATCGATAATAATATGGGGGAAATAGTATTAATAATGGTGATTTCGATTCTGAAAAAAAAATGTTTTACTAATGTTGTACTAATAAGGGACGACATTTTGCAATGTCGCCCCAAACCTCTCATAGTGTTACACTGTATTTAATCGAATATTTTCATACATATATCCATATGTAGTCATTTCGACCAAATAATGCGAAAAAAACGCATCCTCGTCTTCGTATGACGAACTTTCAGGGTTCACTAAATCCCCTCCCCTACTTCTTTAAACTGTCCACCAAATATTTCGTTCATTGTATTCGTGCATAGTATAGCACACACTATTAGTTACTTTGGCTGAGCAGAATCAGAATCATTCATAACCGGCCATCTTTTTAAGTATCACTTCGGTGTTTAAATACAATTAGTGACACCTACCCAACTATTGCATACGACCTGTACTGTAGTTACAAAATCTTGTGTCTTGTTGTGTAGGCTCCCAATAGATAAACATACAAACAACAACAACGTTGCAAATGCCACATAAGCCGAGTCGTTAGAAATTGTCTGACCAACATGCTATGTAGGGCCACGCACCTCACACCCCCACAACACCCTCACCAACTATAAATATTGATACTCTCTCTCTCTCTCTCCATTTGTTTCTCTTACTCTCACCACTACTACTCCCACCTATGGCTTTGCATTCACAACCATAACGAATGCTTTAGAAAAAAAAACAAGTAAAAGCGTGCTAAGTTCGGCCGGGAAGAATCTTATTTGTCGAGTTATTTTCCCGGTAGCTCCTTTTAGGCCAAAAAAGGATAAAAAAAACAATCGCTATGCTATTGGAGCTATATAAAGTTATGGTCCAATTCCGACCATAATCAAATTGAATGTTGGAGACCATAGTAGAATTGATTTTGTAAAATTTCAGCCAATTCGAATAAGAATTGCGTCCTTTAGGGGCTCAAGAAGTAAAATAGGGAGATCGGTTTATATGGGAGCTGTAGCAGGCTATAGACCAATTCAGATCATATTTTACACGTTTGTTGAAGGTCATGGGAAAAGCCGTTTTATGGAAGCTATATCAGGTTATGGACCGATTTAAACCGTACTCAGCACAGTAGTTGAAAGTTATAACGAAACTTGCCATGCAAAATTTCAGCCAAATCGGGTAATAATTGCGCCCTCTAGAGGCCCAAAAAGTCAAAGTGGCAGCTATGTCAGGTTATAGGCCGATTTAAACCATATTTGGCACAGTTGTTGGAAGGCATAACAAAACAGTTGTTGGAAGTCATAAAAATGCTAAATTTCAGTCTAATCGGATAAGAATTGCGCCCTCTAGACGCTCAAGACGTCAAGATTCAAGATCGGTTTATCTGGCAGCTATATCAGGTTATGGACTGATTTAAACCACGAAACACGCCATTCAAAATGTCAGCCAAATTGGATAATAATGCGCCCCCTAGAGGCTCAAGAAGTCAAGACCCCAGATCGGTTTATATGACAGCTAAATCTGGTTATGGGCCTATTTATACCATACTTAGCACAGTTGATGGAAGCTGCAAAAAAACACCTCATGCTAAATTTCAGCCAAATCGGATAAGAATTGCGCCCTCTAGTGGCTCAAGAAGTCAAGGTCCAAGATCGGTTTATATGGCAACTATATAAAAACATGAACCGATATGGCCCATTTACAATATCAACGATCTACGCTAATAAGAATTTTTTATGTAAAATTTCAAGCGGCTAGCTTTACTTTAACTCGAAAGTTAGCGTGCTTTCGACAGGCAGTTGGATGGAAAGACGGACGGAGGGACGTACAGACGGGCGTACAGACGGATGTACAGACGGACATACAGACGGACGTACGTACAGACGGACGGGCAGACGGACGTACAGACGGACGTACAGACGGACGTACAGACGGACGTACAGACGGACGTACAGACGGACGGGCAGACGTACGGACATGGCTAGATCGACTTAAAATGTCATGATTACTTCTTCTTCTTTTATTGAATATTAATTCCTCATTAGTATGGAATTTCTTTAAGGAAAATTAGTTTTTAATTTTTCAAGTTTTTTGCCTGTTACGGCATTTTTTTTTGTTTCTCTCTTGAGACGAGCTCAATGATCGGAGATGCAAATGGAAATGAAAAGCCAAAGATAGCAACAAACACCAACCACTATGGGACGCGTTTCGTCTTTGGTTAGAAGACTTTTCAACCATATTAGGTGTGAAGGCTTCAAGGGCTGTGCGTTGGTATGTTGTATTTGAATCGTATTAATAGCGAAAACGCATCTATGATACAATTACCACATTAACCAAACTCGACAACCCTGCTTATTAGCTGTACTTTTACCAATGCATTACACAAAAATACATGCATTGGGAAAAGTACAGCTAATAAGCAGGGTTGTCGAGCTTGGTTAATGTGTTAATTGTATCATAGATGCGAATTCGCCTCTCAAGAAGTCCATTGTTACGCGTGCTATGTGGCATGCGAGACCACATGTCGTGCAAGTCAAACCCTTGCATTTTAGACAAAAAAAAATGGATATCATTCCACGATATCGCTCACCATACACAGTTACATTACGATTCGCATCATCTTTGAAGAAGTATGGGCCAATGATGCCACTTTTTCTGGATGCATGGGTAGCTCTTGCAATGCTTTTGGTGCATAATGATACCTTGGTGAAAAAAGGCTACTAAGGGTCCGCTCCCCAGAAGGGGGAGCGGACCCTCCCCTTTACCCTAATTTTCAGAAACGCCAGATCTCAAAGATGGTTGGTGCGATTTAAGTGAAATTTTGGGTGCTCTCCTCGCCCCACCCGAAAACCTACTAAATATATATACACACCAATCACGACAATATGGGACTCAAATAAAAGGTATTTAAGATTATAAAACATATGTGATATCCAATTGTCGGACCAAGTGTTTGGGGGACCACCCCAACCCCCAAAACACCCCTAAATTGTTCATATTTACCGACCATGGTAATATGGGACTCAATTGAAATCTGATATCCAAACTTGACACAAATTTTCTAGGGGTCCACCCCTTCCCCAAAACATCCCCCAAAAAGGACTTATTTATTGACCATGGCAATATGGGGCTTTAATAAAAGGCATTTAAGTGTAGAACAGGAATCTGATATCCAGATGTGCGACCAAGTGTTTGAGAGGTCGCCCATCCCCAAAACACCCCCAAAGAAGACAAATTTACGACCAAAGCAATATGGGGCTCAAATGAAAGGTCTTTGATAGTAAAGCACGAATCTGATATCAATGTTCGGGAAAAGTGTCTATGGGGCCCAGCCACCTCCATAACACCACCCAAATAGTAAGTATTTGCTGACCATTGAAATATGAGGCTCAAATAAGAGGGTTTTTAGAGTAGGACACCTGATATATATTTCCAAGGCCAGCTCACTGAGTGGCCGCCCCATCCCCCAAAACAGCCCCCAAACCGGTCATGTTTGCCGACTATGGAAAAATTGAGCTTTGGGAGTAGACCATAAATCTGACATCAACATTCGGAACCAATTGCCTAGGGGACGTCCCATTACCATAACAACCCCCAAGTAGGACGTATTTACTCACTATGACCATTTGGGTCTTCAAGACTGTGGAGCTCGATATTCATAGTTTTTTAGAGCCCATACCCTTAACCGAACATATTTGCTGACTGTTTCAATAAGGGGTTTAAGTGAATGGTATTTGAGATTAGCAAACGAATTTTATATCCAATTTTGAGACCAATGGCAATGTGGGGTTCAAATATATGAGAATAGAGCACGTTGCTGGCATATTTTCAGGGCTTAGTGATTGGGGGACCACCCCAAACTCCCCAAAACACCACTAAATCGGGCATATTTACCAACCATGTCAATGTGGGGCTTAAATCAAACGTATTAGGGCAGAGCAAGAATTGATATCCACTTTCGGGACCAATTTTCGGGGGGTCTACCCCTTTCCCGAAAATACCCCACAAACAGCTATTTTTTACTGACCATCGCAATATGGGGGTCAAATAAAAGTATTTGGGAGTAGAATACGAATTTGATATCCAGGACCATGTATTTAGGGCATCACCCCTTCCCTAAAACGCCCCGCAAAGGGGAACAATTTTTTTTCGACCCTGCCAATATGTGGCTCAAATGAAAGGTATTTGAGATTAGAAAACGAATTTGAAAACCAATTTTGGGACCATGTATTTGAGGGATGCCTCATCCTGTAAACTCCCCCGCAAAACCAATGGCAATATGGGGTAAATGGTATTTGAGAGAAGAGCATGATGCAAGAAAGCAGTTTTTCCTTAGTTTTATTGGGTTGCCCAAAAAGTAATTGCGGATTTTTCATATAGTCGGCGTTGACAAATTTTTCACAGCTTGTGACTCTGTATTTGCATTCTTTCTTCTGTCAGTTATCAGCTGTTACTTTTAGCTTGCTTTAGAAAAAAAGTAAAAAAAGTGCATTTGATTAAAGTTCATTCTAAGTTTTATTAAAAATGCATTTACTTTCTTTTAAAAAATCCGCAATTACTTTTTGGGCAACCCAAATAATGCCAAAATATTTTTAATTGATTTCTTATAAAAGAAATTGCAATAAAAATTTAAATGTGTAATTTTGTTTCAATTCTTTTATTTGTTAGTTACAATCTTTGGCTTTTTATGTTAACCCTCTTAAATGTTAACCAAAAGTTTTTAAGTTGCCTTTTGAGTTCTTTTTTGTTCAACTTTTGTTGTGCTGCAATATTTTATGTAAATGTCTTCGTTTTTATTATTTTTGGCAACGCCCATATTTGTTTGTTAACATCTGTTTGCCTGTTGGTGCTGAGTTGTTATTGTGTTTTTTTGTTTTTGTCCTCACTATATGAAGATTTTTGTAAACTGTTTATTTTTCTACACACTCGTATCTTGAGATAACGAACGAAGCACAGAAACCTACTCATATTTCTGTTCTTTTAATGTATTTTCAAAATTCCGCCCTCTCTTCCTAATACTTTTTCTTTATAGTTTTGTAATAATGTTTTATGTTATTTTATTGTTTTGGTAGCCAACAACAACAACAGCAAAAGAACACTAAAACAACAACAATGAGTTAAACTCAAAAATTAGACAAGCCTTAAAACAAACAAACAAAAAGAGAACATTGTAAAACGCCATATTATTAGCATAAGATAATTTACATAAATTCAATGCGTAAATTGGTGTTAAATCTGTGAACAAACAAATACAAGATGCGATATACAACGAGCACAATGGAAACAAATAATCGTAGTGTGTTATTGGACAATTTTTTTGGGGGAAAAAAAAATTTAATGCTTAGATTTTTGTGGGGGAGAGAGGGTGAGGTTGGATGTCATTCGCTTAGTTTTTAAATTTTTTGCCAAAAATTATTTGGTAAAAATTTTTCCTTATGCCGGGCCCTCTCCGCTGTGCCTCATTATATGGGTTGCCCAAAAAGTAATTGCGGATTTTTTAAAATAAAGTAAATGCATTTTAATAAAACTTAGAATGAACTTTAATCAAATATACTTTTTTTACACTTTTTTTCTAAAGCAAGCTAAAAGTAAAAGAGTCATAAGCTGTGAAAAAATTTGTCAACACCGACTATATGAAAAATCCGCAATTACTTTTTGGGCAACCCAATACATTATATGGCACAAAATTATCCTTTTAATATTTATGTTCAACAATTAAAGAGCTTTCACTGAAATACCAAACTACGAAGATGGTATATCACTTGACTAACAGTCCATCCATCCATATAACCTAAATGACTCTATGAATTCGCTCGGGGGCTACGATGATGGTATATCGCTAGACTAACAGTCCATCCATCCATATAATCCATAGAATCTTAATGGGTCTAAGAATTCGCTCGGGGGCTAAGGGCAATTCGTAAAAGACTTTATTGGAGCCCCATATTCTCATGGGGATTTTGGGAGTGGCAAGGCACCCAGGGTGGTGGTTGGTGGGTTTAGAGTGTAGTGTGGACCCCAAAAATGTGGTCCCGAAAGTGGGTATCAATTTCGTGCTCTACTCCCAAATACTATCCATACCATTTGAGCCCTATTGCAATGATCGGTAAATATTGGGTTGCCCAAAAAGTAATTGCGGATTTTTCATATAGTCGGCGTTGACAAATTTTTTCACAGCTTGTGACTCTGTAATTGCATTCTTTCTTCTGTCAGTTATCAGCTGTGACTTTTAGCTTGCTTTAGAAAAAAAAGTGTAAAAAGTTCGTTCTAAGTTTTATTAAAAATGCATTTACTTTCTTTTAAATAATCCGCAATTACTTTTTGGGCAACCCAATATATATGTCATATTTGAGGTTGTCTTGGGAGATAGGGTGGTTTCCCAGACACTCAACCCTGAAAAAATATCAGCATCGTGCTCTATTCTCTAATACCAATAATTTAAACCCCATATTGCCATTGGTTTAAGGGGAGTTTATGGGATGAGGCGTCCCCAAACACTTGGCCCCAAAAATTGGTTATAAAATTCATTTTCTAATCTCAAATACCTTTCATTTGAGGCACATATTAGCATGGTTGAAAAATTTTTTCCCTGGGGGGGTCCTACATTTGGATATCAAATTCGTAATCTACGCCCAAATACCTCTATTTGAGCCCCATATTGCGATGGTCAGTAAAAAATTGCCGTTTGTGGGTTATTTTGGGAAAGGGTTAGACCCCCCGAAAATTGGTCCCAAAAGTGGGTATCAATTCTTGCTCTACGCCCAATTCTTTTCATTTAAGCCCCACAATGACATGGTTTGTAAATATGCCCTAAATCGGGCCCTAAAAATTTATCAGCCCTATTCTCATATATTTGCACCCCATATTGCCATTGGCCTCAAAATTGGATATAAAATTCATTTTCTTATCTCAAATATCTTTCATTTGAGGCAGATATTGCCATGGTTGAAAAACGTTTGCCCTTTGGGGTGTGTTTTGGGAAAGGAACGGTGCCCCAAATACATGGCCCCACATTTGGATATCAAATTCGTAATCTACTCCCAAATACCTCTATTTGAGCCCCATATTGCGATGGTCAGTAAAAAATTGCAGTTTGTGGGTTATTTTGGTAAAGGGGTAGACCCCCAGAAAATTGGTCCCAAAAGTGGGTATCAATTCTTGCTCTACGCCCAATTCTTTTCATTTAAGCCCCACAATGACATGGTCTGTAAATATGCCCTAAATCGGGCCCTAAAAATTTATCAGCCCTATTCTCATATATTTGCACCCCATATTGCCATTGGCCTCAAAATTGGATATAAAATTCGTTTTCTAATCTCAAATATCTTTCATTTGAGGCAGATATTGCCATGGTTGAAAAACGTTTGCCCTTTGGGGTGTGTTTTGGGAAAGGAACGGTACCACAAATACATGGCCCCACATTTGGATATCAAATTCGTATTCTTTTCCCAAATACCTCTATTTGAGCCCCATATTGCGATGGCCAATAAAAAATTGCTGTTTGTGGGTTATTTTGGGAAAGGGGTAGACCCCCAGAAAATTAGTCCCAAAAGTGGGTATTAATTCTTGCTCTACGCCCAATTTTTTTCATTTAAGCCCCAAATTGACATGGCCCAAAATCGGGCATATTTACCGACTAAGCCCTGAAAATATATCAGCAACCTGCCCTATTCTCATATATTTGCACCCCATATTGCCATTGGCCTCAGAATTGGATATAAAATTCGTTTTCTAATCTCAAATACCATTCAATTAAACCCCTTATTGAAAAAGCCAGCAAATATGTTCGGTTTGGGGTAAGGGCCCTGAAAACTATGAATATCGAGCTCCACTGTCTTGAAGACCCAAATTGTCATAGTGAGCAAATACGTCCTACTTGGGGGTTGTTATGGTAATGGGACGTCCTCTAGACAGTTGGTCCCTAATATTGATATCAGATACCCTTCATTTGGGCTTCATTTTTCCATAGTCGGCAAACATGTCCGGTTTGGAGGGTGTTTTGGGGGATGGGCGGCCACTCAGTGACTTGGCCTTGAAAATATATATCGGATTCGTGTTCTACTCTAAAAACCCCTTTCTTTGAGCCTCATATTGCAATGGTCAGCAAATACTTTTTATTTGGGTGGTGTTATGGAGGTGGCTGGGCCCCATAGACACTTTTTCCCGAATATTGATATGAAATTCGTGCTTTACTCCCAAAGACCTTTCATTTGAGCCCCATATTGCTATGGTCGTAAATTTGTCTTCTTTGGGGGATGTTTTCAGGTATGGGCGGCCCCTCAAACACTTGGTCTCATATTTGGATATCAGATTCGTATTCTACACTGAAATACCTGTTGTTTAAGCCCCATATTGCCATGGTCAGTAAATAAGTCCTGTTTGGGGGGTGTTTTTGGTGAAGGGGTGGACCCCCAGAATCTTTGTCCCAAATTTGGATATCAGATTCGTATTTTACTCGCAAATACCTTTTATTTGAGTCCCATATTACCATGATGGCAAAATATGTCCGATTAGGGGTGTTTTGGGAGTTGGGGGTGTCCCCCATTCTTTTGGTGCGACAATTGGATATCAGATAAGTTTTTTAATCTTAAATACCTGTAATTTGAGTCCCATATTGCCGGGATTGGTCTGTATATATATATATATATATATATATATATATATATATATATATATATATATATATATATATATATATATATATATATATATATATATATATATATATATATATATATATATATATATATATATTTGTGAGTAAAATACGAATCTGATATCCAAATTTGGGACAAAGTTTCTGGGGGTCCACCCCTTCCCCAAAAACACCCAAACAGGACTTATTTACTGACTATGGCAATATGGGGCTTAAATAAAAGGTATTTCAATGTAGAATACGAATCTGATATCCAAATATGGGACCAAGCGTTTGGGGTCCCATATTTGGTAGGTTTTTGGGGGGTGGGGCGGCCCCCCTCCTAGGAACCCCATCCGAAATTTGAATGCCAATTTTTGGTTTTTAGGTTACTATAACTATAACTATATATATAACTAAATCGCACCACCACCCATCTCCGAGATCTGGCATTTATGAAAATAAGGGTAAAGGGGAGGGTCCTCCCCCCTTCTTACTTACTTTACTTTACTTTAATAGGCTATGACAGAACATTTGTTCCACTAGCCGAACGTAGAATAGCGTTCCAAGCGCCCCGATCTTCTGCGCTCATTCTTAAATCCGGTATCTCCTACCCCTTGATCTTTCCATCGGACTTTTGGTCTTCCCGGTTTGCGTGTACCACCGTGTTTGCCTTTAAAATACTTCTTTGCTGGAGTTTCCTCTTCATTCTGACAACATGAGCTAGCCAACGCAGCCGTTGTATTTTGATGCGTGTAGCTATGCTATCGTCGTCATACAGCTCGTGGTTCATACGTCGCGTATATTCTCCATTAACACAAACTGGTCCATATATTTTACGAAGAATCTTTCTCTCAAATACTCCAAGCACTGCCTCAACTGCTTACACAAGTACCCATGCTTCAGTACCATTTAACAAAACGGGTAGTATCAGTGTTTCGTATAGTGTAACCTTGGTCTGTCGAGAGGTGGCCTTGTTTCTAAACTGCTTACATAGTCCATAGTAGCATCTGTTTGCCAGTATTATTCTTCGCTTTATCTAAAAACTGGTGTCATTCGCTTTGGTTACGGCGGTGCCGAGGTAGATAAAGTTACCGACCATCTCAAAGTTGTAGTTCCCAACTTTCTCTTTATCTGCTCGGTTGAACAAGGCGTTTTGGGAGTTGGAACTATCCATTCCGTCTTATCTCCATTTACTGCCAGACCCATTTTCACTGACTCTCTTTCGATTCTCTCCAAGGCTGCAGTTACTACTTCCGGTGACCGACCTAAGGTGTCGATGTCTTCGGCATAGGCGAGTATCATGTGTTCTCTTGTGATTAGAGTGTCAAATCTATTCACATCTGCATCTCGTATAATCTTCTCCAGCAGAATATGAAAGAGACCACACGATAGGCTGTCTCCTTGTCTGAAACCTCATTTGGTATTGAATGGTTCGGAGAGATTCCTTCCTATTCTTAGAGAGTGCAGAGTCTTAGTAATTTTGCGCAGAGAGAAATACCTTTGAACGTAAAGGAGTATCGAAGGCGGCTTTGTAGTCAATAAAGAAATGGTAGGTGTTAATTTGTCCTTCTCGGATCTTTTCCAGGATTTTGCGCAGTGTGAATACCTATCCAGGGTGGATTTACCAGGTCTGAAGACGCATTGATAGGGCCCAATAATCTCATTGGCTTTAGGTTTTAATCTTTCACACAGTACGCTCGAGAGTTTCTTGTATGTGATGGCGAGGAGACTTATTCCTCTGTAGTTGGCACATTCCGTCTTGTCTGTTTTCTTGTGTACGGGACCTAGTATGCTAAGGTTCCAATCATCGGGTATGCGTTCTTCTAGCCAGATTGCGCAGATAAGCTGAGGCATACGCCTTATCAGCGTGTCGCCTCCGGTCTTAAATAGTTCAGTGGGTAACCCGTCGGCTCCTGCTGCCTTGTTGTTCTTTAGTCCGATCACTACAACATTCGACTTAATTTTTTATACCCACCACCGAAGGATGGGGGTATATTCATTTTGTCATTCCGTTTGCAACACATCGAAATATCCATTTCCGACCCTATAAAGTATATTTATTCTTGATCAGCGTAAAAATCTAAGACGATCTAGGCATGTCCGTCCGTCTGTCTGTTGAAATCACGCTACAGTCTTTAAAAATTGAGATATTGAGCTGAAATTTTACACAGATTCTTTTTTTGTCCATAAGCAGGTTAAGTTCGAAGATGGGCTATACGGACTATATCTTCATATAGCCCCCATATAGACCGATCCGCCGATTTAGGGTCTTAGGCCCATAAAAGCCACATTTATTATCCAATTTTGCTGAAATTCGGGACAGTGAGTTTTGTTAGGCCCTTCGACATCCTTTGTCAATTTGGCCCAGATCGGTTCAGATTTGGATATAGCTGCCATATAGACCGATCCTCCGATTTAGGGTCTAAGGGCCATAAAAGCCACATCTTTTATCCGATTCCACTGAAATTCGGGACAGTGAGTTTTGTTAGGCCCTTCGACATCCTTTGTCAATTTGGCCCAGATTGGTTCAGATTTGGATATAGCTGCCATATAGACCGATCCTCCGATTTATGGTCTTAGGCCCATAAAAACCACATTTTATATCCGATTTCGATGAAATTTGACACAGAGAGTTGTGTTAGGCCCTTCAACATTCTTCGTCAATTTGGCCCAGAACGGTCCAGATTTGGATATAGCTGCCATATAGACCGATCCTCCGATTTATGGTCTTAGGCCCATAAAAGCCACATTTATTATCCGATTTTGCTGAAATTCGGGACAGTGAGTTTTGTTAGGCCCTTCGACATCTTTCGTCAATTTGGTCCAGATCGGTCCAAATTTGGATATAGCTGCCATATAGACCGATCCTCCAATTTAGGGTCTTAGGCCCATAAAAGCCACATTTATTATCCGATTTTGCTGAAATTTGGGACAGTGAGTTGCGTTGAGCCCTTCGACATCCTTCGTCAATTTGGCCCAGATCGGTCCAAATTTGGATATAGCTGCGATATAGACCGATCCTCCGATTTATGGCCTTAGGCCCATAAAAGCCACATTTATTATCCGATTTTGCTGAAATTTGGGACAGTGATTAGCCTTAGGCCCTTCGACATCTTTCTTCTATTTGGCCCTGATCGGTTCAGATTTTGATATAGCTGCCATATAGACCGATCTCTCGATTTAAGGTTTTGGGCCCATAAAAAGCGCATTTATTGTCCGATGTCGCCGAAATTTGGGACAATGACTTGTGTTGGGCACTTCGATATTTGTCTTCAATTTGGCTCAGATCGGTCCAGACTTGGATATAGCTGCCATATAGACCGATCTCTCGGTTGAACAATGACTTGTACTTATAAGCATTTGGTCTAAATCGGATGATATCTATAGAGCTGCTATGGGGCATAAGGTATGCATTTTTCACTGGATTTTGACGAAATGTGGTTCACATATATACCCGAGGTGGTGGGTATCCAAAGTTCGGCCCGGCCGAACTTAACGCCTTCTTACTTGTTTTTATTTAATTTTTTATAAATAATTTTTTACAATTATCACATTTATTTTAATTATTAACATTCAACTTAATTTTTATGATTTTTAGTATAAATTTTGTGATTTTTCTTTGTACTCAATTTTAAAAATTTTTTTTTTGTTAATTTTCCATAATTTTAGTTACAAATTTTAAGTACACCTAATCAAAGTAACATTAAACTATAACTTTTCCCCTATCCATTGGATGTGTGCCATTAAATGTGTAGTTTTATTATTGAATTTCCTCCCAGAAAGGAAATGAAAGCATTAGGCAAACAAAGCACTTGCATTAGGCCCATCGATCTATGTACGCTCAAGACTTACGAAAATACATGCGTTTATTTAGTGCACTTACCTTCTTGGTACGCACGTACGTTAATTGTTATGCCCAATGCGTTTGTATGCCAGCCATATTGAGGCATAGCGCCATAATTAAAGAAATTGCTGGACATTTGTTTTGAAACTCATACAGGTCGAATGTGGTAAGGTCTACAATGGAAACCAAGCCAGTCGTTGGATGGGAACATTCAATTTGTCACATGCTATGGCCACTTTATGACCAGCAGAATTGGTCATTTAAAAGCAGTAAATGAAGCCGGCCATCAAACAAGATGGTCAATGTAGACAGAATAATAGGAATAATTATCTTTTTTTCAACTACACAGTGCAACATTTTAAAAGTCTAATAAAATTTGTGGATTACCTTGGAGAAAATTGGTACGAGATCATCAGAGATGATTAAGTAGGGCATTCCTTTTTTACTCATTAAAAAGCTGCTGCCATTAATTTTATGGTGTTCTAAGGCCAAAAGTTGTTGATTGCCACACCATTAACAGATGTTTCAAGGCTTCATTAGGGTCCCTCATCAGAGCCAACAGTGGGTCGAAAAACACACCAGCAATTATGATAGACTATAGTCTGATCTTGAAACGTCTGCTAATGAATTCGCCTTCACAAACTTTTGGCCTCTGAACACCAATTGATTAAATACAGCACAGTTGTAATTGATCCAAATCGGTCTATATGCAAATATAACTCCCAAGTAGGGTCCATATGGACTGCCACATAAACACCTAGAAGACGGAATTTCAACGGATTTCCTTAAAATGTTGCAGTCTCCATAATCAGTATCTACCACTTCTTCACTTCTTAAACGTTTGGAAAATTTTTACGGCAAACAAAATACTTTTATTATGAAGTTTTTCTTTTATTGTAACTGTGTTATAATTCGCTTTAGCATGTGAAGGGTTTGCCATAAACGTAGCATTATTGAACGTAACCAATCGCAATTTGATTATGGTAAACTCTTTTGAAGCTTCGTCTACGGTCTTCATCGTTTGTTGTAACCAAAAACTCTTAAATTCTAAATTGCTTCGATAACCGCAAATGATTATTCGTTTGCCAGACCAATAATTCTCTTGTGTCTCTCCCATAAAAGAGAAAGGGTGAGTATTTTAGCGTTCAGACCATTGGTGGGCACAAATACTCACACTTTCGCATATTATTGTGTACGAACACAAGAGAATAATCCCAAGCAAGAACCCATGGCCTTGCTCATAAATGCAATTGCATGCTCGTCACTGGTATTGACATATTCCAACACTGTTTTTTTTTCACTGAGCAAAGAGCAGTTAGTATGTTGCGCAGCTCACTCGTGTTCGAATGGTAAACTCGGAAGTGAAAGTTTTTTTTAAAATTTCGTTTATGTACAAAAATGCTTATATGTGAAAATATTAAAAAATGAAAAAATCTTTAGAGCAATGGACAAATGACTGCCAGGTACAAGAACATACAACACTTACATTGTTTGGTGATATTTACGCGATAAAAAAATATCCATTCCAAAGTAGGCATGTGTGCATTAACAACGACTCCCATAATATTTTTTTTGTTTTATTTATAGCATAACGAATACAGAAAATCATAATACAAAACTATAATGGAGTTGTGCAAAAATTGAAGGTTTTTAGTGTAATTTTTACAAAAGAAGTTTACTTGTAGAAAATTTGTGAAATGTGAAATGAATAATTTTTTTGCGTGTATCTTCAATCGATTTTTCGAGATTTCGATACATCGTGCAAAATTCTATTTGAAAATATCTTTATTTTTAAATTTGATGCAAATCTTTTTTTATCGATGTTTGGTTAAATATTTGAATTTAATCGGTTTGTGGTTGAACATTCGATTTAAATGAATTTTTCAATGAAAATTTAAAACCAATTAACTTTTTATTGTAAATTTGATCCAAATTGACATTTTCTTAATACTTTCATTCAAATTGATTTTTAATTAAAAATTTCTCGATTTTCGTTGAAAATTCGATTTTAAATTATTTTTCGTAGAGAATTATTTTTAACGATTTTTCATTGAAAATTGCAGTTTTGATAAAAATGCAATGCAAATCAATTTTTTGTTGTTTATTCGATTCAAATCGTCATTTTCTTGATATTTCAACTCAATATTTTTTGGCTAAAAATCCGAATATTAATAATTCTTCATTGGAAATTCTTTTTTTCGATTATTCGTTGAAAATTTGATTTAAATAGCTGTTTTGATGAAAATTTCAAAAAATTAACTTTTTATTGCAGATTCCATATAAAATGAAATTTTCTTGATATTCAAATTCATTTTTGGTTGAAAATTCGATTTTTTTCGATTTTTCATTGAAAATTAGCTTTTTATCGATTTTTCATTGAAAATTTGATTTTTATCGATTTTTCATTTAAAATTTGATTTTAATCGATTTTTCATTGAAAATTAAATATTTATCGACTTTTCATTGAAAATTCGATTTTAATCGATTTTTCATTGAAAATTAAATTTTCATCGATTTTTCATCAAAAATTCAATTTAAATAGATTTTTTGATGAAATTTTGATTCAAATAAACTTTTCGTTGTTTTTCGGACATTTTCTTGATATTTCAATTCAATATTTTTTTTGGCTGAAAATAAGAATTTTATCACTTTTTTGTTAAAAATTCGATTCTTATCGGGTTTTCGTTAAAAATTCGACTTGTATCTATTATGTGTTCAAAATTCGATTTTTAATCCATTTATGTTGAAAATTTGATTTTTTATAATTTTTCGTTGAAGTTTGATTTTTTTGATATATGATAGTTTCTACATATTTGTCATTTTCTTAATATTTTCATTCAAATGATTGTTGGTTGAAAATTTGATTTTTGTCGATTTTTCGTTGAAAATTCAGTTTCAATAGGTTTTTTGATGAAAATTTGATACAAATAAACTTTTTATTGAAAATTCGATCGAAATTGACATTTTCTTGATACTTCCATTCAAATTGATTTTTAGTTGAAAATTCGGTTTTTATCGATTTTTCGTTGAAATATCGATTTTTTGTTGAGAATTTTTTTAACGATATTTTGTTTTATTTTTTTGTTGAGAATTTTTTATCGATTTTTCGTCGAAAATTCAATTTTAATTGCTGTTTTGACAAAAAATTTGATGCAAATCAACTTTTTGTTGTTTTTTTCGACTCAAATTGTCATTTTCTTGATATGTCAATATAATATTTTTTGACTGAAAATTCGATGCTTAATGATTCTTCGTTGAAAATTCGATTTTTAATTATTTTTATTGATTATAATTATTATTATTAATTATCGTTGCAAATGTTTTCTTTTATCAATTTTTCGTTGAAAATCCAATTTAAATAGGTGTTTTGATAAAAATTCAATACAAATAAACTTTTCTTAATATTTCCATTCAAATAAATTTCTGGTTGAAAAATAGACTTATCGATTGTTAAAAAAGTCGATTTTTAATTATTTCATGTTGAGAATTCTGTTCTTTTATCGATTTTTCGTTGAAAATTCAATTTAACTAGATGTTTTAATGAAATATCGATACAAATCAACTTTTTGTTGTTTATTCGGTTCAAATCGATATTTTCTTGATATTTCAATTCAATATTTTTTGGCAGAAAATATGATTTTTTATCAATCTTCGTTGAAAATTAGATTTTTAATTATATGTCGTTAAAATTCTTTTTTTCGATTTTCCTTAAAAATTTGATTTTTATCGATTTTTCGTTGAAATTTGATTGTTATCGATTTTTTGTCCAAAATTCGCGTTTTCGATCAAAATTCGACTTTTTATCGATTTTTCATGGAAAATTCGAAATTTATCGATTTCTGTCCAAAATTCGATTTTTTTGTTCAAAATTCGTTTTTTTTGTCCAAAATTCGATTTTTTGTCCAAAATTCGAGTTTTTGTCCAAAATTCGACTTCCTGTCCAAAATTCGATTCGGTTCCAAAATTCGATTTTTTGTCCATTTTTTTTTGACTTTTTATCGATTTTTTATGCAAAAATCGATATTTATTGATATTTTGTTCAAAATTTAATTTTTTATTCAAAATCTAGAGAAAATTAGATTTTTATCGATTTTTCGTTAAAAATTAGATTTTTATCGATTTTTGTCCAAAATTCGAGTTTTCGTCCAAAATTCGACTTTTTATCAATTTTTCATGGAAAATTCAAAATTTATCGATTTTTGTCCAAAATTCGATTTTTTGTTCAAAATTCGAATTTTTGTCCAAAATTCGATATTTTGTTCATAATTCGACTTTTTGTCCAAAATTCGATTTTTTGTCCAAAATTCGATTTTTTGTCCAAAATTCGATTTTTTGTCCAAAATTCGATTTTTCGTCCGTAATTCAACTTTTTATCGTTTTTCATGGAAAATTCGAAATTTATCGATATTTTTGTCTAAAATTCGACTTTTTATCGATTTTTCATGAAAAATTCGAAATTTATCGACTTTTTGTCCAAAATTCGATTTTTCTTTGAAAATTCGATTTGTAATCCATTTATGCTGAAAATTTGATATTTTTTAAATTTTTCGTTGAAATTTAAGTTTTTGGCGCGATTTTTCATTCCATATTCGATATTATTTATCCAATCTATATATCTTAATATTTCGATTATGATCGATTTTTCGCGAAAAATTCGGTCATTAATAATTATTTATTGAAAATTCGAATTTTTGTTGAATATTCGACCAGGTTCGAATCCTGAGTTTTTAAATTTAGTTTTTTTTAGTTAAATATATAAAATTGAGGTTTACTAAAAAAATTGGGAAAATAGGAATGATGTAATATTTTTATAATTTCTTTTAATTTATTCCAATAACATATATTTTTGTTATTTTATTTTTAATGAGTTTAATTTTTCAATCTCTTACAAAGGGCTCACCCCTATTGATGTAGCTGAATCTAAAGTTTAGGCCAATGATGTTTAAAACGCCTTTAGGAATTGCAATCAAACATTCAAGCCTATAAGCCCTGACACGCCTGCTTACCTACTTGTAGTGCGTCCGTCCCTCTGCACGTCTGTCTGTCTGTCTGTCTGTTTGTGTTTATTTTTATGCAAATGACCCGCTGTTGTTTGATTGTTTGTAGCTCTTAATGCCATCAATGCCTGATTTTTGTAATGAGGTGAATGTAATTCTCTTGTTTATTGTTTGTTTGTTTATTTTTTTTTCGTTTTGTTTTGATGTGTGTATAGTGTTTTTTTTACAATTTTCATTATATATACAAACATTGTATGCGTATTTATATTTGTAGACCTTTATTATAAACAAATCACGTTTCTTATTGTTTGGGGCCTCTTCAATGCTCATGGGGCGTAATGAAAATATTGGACCCAATTGCTGCCCCCCCTTCGGCGCACTTAACCTTATAAACTAAGTCCCCAACGAAAATAAAACAACAACAGATTTTATTTATGGAAATTAACAAAAGACCAAGACCACGACGATGGGAGTCGAAACACAAAAAAAACTAAAAGAATCGAAAAGTAAAAACCGAGTTCCACCTCTGAAACAATCCCACACGCATTTATTGCCATTTTATTATGAGCATAATAAAAGGCTCATAAAATGTTACGATGGTTTCGCGTGGTTTATGCTTTGCATACATAAAATATACCGCAAATGTTTAAATAAATTTCATAGACTTTAATGTTCTTTGCTGTTCGATTTTTTCTACTTTTAGCAAAAGCTTATTAATCAAAAATGTAATGAATGGCTTATAAAATATATTTTGTTAGAAGCAAATAAAAAAGACAAAGGGAAAATCGTATTATGACTACCCCACTAAGCATAGTCGCCATCAAAGGCTTTGTATTTTCTGAATTCAAACAAAACAAATGGGCTAAAGCAGTGGTGACCAAATGTACGCATACCATCAAACATTATTGTGTACGTGCATGAGCATGAATTCAAGCCCATGGGTTTGTGAATAGAATAGTGCGAAGATGTGTTAGTGTGCCATCACTGGTCCGAAGCTATGCGATATCCTGTTAAAATCGCCAGAATTACAAAATTCAAACAAAGTTTTTATAGTTCAGCTTGTGTTTTCGAGCTTCCCACATAGCATAACAAATGCCCAGTCACCCCTTACTCATTAAATAATTTATTAATTTATGTCTAATTTATTGTTCAGCTGTTTTATGTAAAATTTTATTTTTCACTCTGCCGCCGCATGGATGATATTCATTTCATGAATATTCTTTTGTTTGTTTTTGTTTACGTTCGCTTCGTTGTAAAGCTGAATTCATCGCCCGTCCGACAGATAGATCCATGTTAGAGATAGTGTCAGCGCTTTTTAAAAGCCAACGCCAATTAACAAATGACTAGCTTATTTCTTTGCTATTGTTGTTTGTTTTAATTTAAAAAAAATCCAACTAGAGAATGACATGAATACAAAAGGGTTTAATGGGCTTATTCAGTGGAGTGATAATATTTTTGATAGTTAACAAAATTTGGTGGGTGTCGCTATTAGAGGCCAAACAATTAACATTTTGTATAAGTTAGTAAATAGGAGCGGGCCACCATGATGCCAAGATCCTGTGTTCAAATCCCGGCGCAAACATCATAAAAGCTTTCAGCGATGACTATCCCCTTACTAATACTGACTAATGGGGTATACTGCCATGTTAAAGCTTCTCTACCAAGTGGTGTCGCTATGCGGTGCGCCGTTCGGACCCCGAATAAACCAGTTACAAGTTATGGTCCGATTCGGACCATAATTGATTTGATTGTTGGAGACCATAGTAGAAGTCATTGTATAAAATTTCAGCCAATTCGAGTAAGAATTGCGCCCTTAAGGGGCTGAAGAAGACAGATCGGTTTATATGGGAACTGTATCGGGTTACTGACCGATTCGGACAATATTGAACACGCATGTTGAAGGTCATGGGAGAAGCCGTTGTACAACATTTCAAGCAAATCGGATAATAATTACGCCCTCTGGAGGCTCAAGAAGTCAAGATCACAGATTAGTTTATATGGCAGCTATATCAGGTTATGCATCGATTTGAACCATATTTGGCACAGTGGTTGGAAGTCATAATAAAACACCTCGTGCAAAATTTCAGCGAAATCGGATAGGTTTATATGACAGCTATATCCGGTTATAAACCGATTTCAACCATACTCAGCATAGTTGTTGAAAGTCATAACAGTTGTAGATTTGTCCCTTATGCATTTTTTACTTTGTCAGATAATTTTTTACAACAGTCGCAATGTTTGTAGTCCTTTTAGTGCTCTTGTTGTCGTTTCTTCTGAATATTTTCATTATTTTTCTTGATTTTATTTTTAGATCTTTTTTGTTAAATTGTTAGCATAGATCTGCTAAGCTCGCAACAGGGTGCTGCTAATTGAATGGGTTTGTGTCTCTGCTAGTTAAAGTAAACTTTTTTTGATTGGAATTTTTTTCAAAAATTTTAGTTACTTCTTTTCTTTGAGAAATTTTGTCAAAATTTTCCTTCATTGGGAAATTTTGTTAAAATTTTTGGCAATATTTCGTTTCCTTGGGAAATTTTTTGAAAAATCTCTTTTTCATGGGAAATTTTCTACAAATTTCTTTTCTTTGGGAGATATTGTGAAATTTTCCATTTCTTGGGAATTTTTTTGTCAAAATGATCTTAAACGAATTTTTGGCAAAATTTCGTTTCCTTATGAAATTTGTTGAAAATTTTTTCTTTCCTTGCGAGATTTTGTTAAAATTTTCTTTATTTAAGAAATTTTGTCAAAATTTTCTTTATTTAAGAAATTTTGTCAAAATTTTCTCAAACGAATTATTGACAAAATTTCCTTTCTTTGAGAAATTTGGCAAAATTTCCCTTCTCTGGGAAATTTTCTAATAATTTCCTTTCTTTGCGAAATTTTGCGAAAATTTTCAATTTTTTGTTCAAAATGTCCTCCCTTAGGAACATTTTGTTGGCATATCTTTTCGCTGGAAAGCTTTTTAAAAATTTTGTTTTCTTGATAATTTTGGTCAAAATTTTATTTCTTAAATAAACGGGAAGTTTAGTCAACACATCCTTTCTGTGGGTAAAATCTTTTATTCTTGGGAAATTTCGTTAAATCTTTTTCATAGGAATTTTTGTCAATATTTCCGTTACAGTCATTTGGCGGGTTTGGGGCAGCCCCCGAGACACCCGACCCCAACAATAGAAACCAGGTTTTATTTTTGGTGACTATAAGAGTTCAAAAAAGGGATCGATCTGGTGTTTTTGAAAATTAGTGTAATGAGAAGTAATTTTTAGGGGAGGGATTGCGTCTCAGGTATTTCGACTCAAATATGAGTATTAAGTTCGTGCTCCACTCAATTGGAGCACGAATTTGATACTTTAATTTGAGCCCCATATTGCCATGGTCGGTAAATACAAACCATTTGGAGGATGTTTTGGGGCTGGGGCGCCCATCTGCACTTTGCGCTGAAAATATATATCAAATTCGTTCTTTTCTCCCAAATACCTCTGATTTGAGCTCCATAGAGCCATAGTTGGAAATGAAGTTCAGTTAAGGCGATGCTTTAGGTCGTACCCCCAAACACTTGACTCCGTGGAGCGACTTAATTTTGTCAAAATTCTCTTTCTATGGGAAATTTTGGCAAAATTTTCTTTCTATGGGAAATTTTGTTAAAATTTCCTTTCTTTAAGAAATTTTGTCAAAAGTTTGTTCCGTTGGGTAATTTTAACAAGATTTCCTTTTTTGTAAAAAAATATCTTTCTTTCTGAAACTCTTTCAAAAAGTTTCTTTCCCAGATTGTTTCAGTTTTCCCATGCAACTCCCTATGAAACTGCACTACGCCATAGATTATCGTTACTAATTTGGCTAGACAACATTTTAACCACAAAAAAAAAAAAAAAAAAACGAAAACAAAACTAAAAAAACGTAAAAACTAAAACAAGCGGTGGCGTTTGGAGTCATTCGAAAACATTAGCCTGGCATGCCATTAATCAATTCAACAATGGCTTGGCTTGAGCAAATTTGCTGGCGGTTTTGGGCTACCTTTTAAAAGTTAATTAATAACTGAGCTAAGCGAAAAAAAATCTTAAACAAGATTAAGATCAGCAATAATGGCAACAATAACAAGTAAAAGCGTGCTAAGTTCGGCCGGGCCGAATCTTATATACCCTCCACCATGGATCGCATTTGTCGAGTTCTTTTCCCGGCATCTCTTCTTAGGCAAAAAAGGATATAAGAAAAGAGTTGCTCTGCTATTAAAACGATATCAAGATATGGTCCGGTTCGGACCACAATTAAATTATATGTTGGAGACCTGTGTAAAATTTCAGCCAATTCGTATAAGAATTGCGCCCATTGGGGCTCACGAAGTAAAATAGAGAGAACGATTTATATGGGATCTGTATCAGGCTATAGACCGATTCAGACCATACTAAACACGTTTGTTGATGGTCATGAAAGGATCCGTCGTACAAAATTTCAGGCATATCGGTAATAATAATTGCGACTTCTAGGGGTCAAGAAGTCAAGATCCCAGATCGGTTTATATGGCAGCTATATCAGGTTATGAACCGATTTGAACCTTATTTGACACAGTTGTTAAAAGTAAAAATAAAATACGTCGTGCAAAATTTCAGCCAAATCGGATAGGAATTGCGCCCTCTAGAAGCTCAAGAAGTCAAATCCCCAGATCTGTTTATATGACAGCTATATCAGGTTATAGACCGATTTCAACCATACTTGGCACAGTTGTTGGGTATCATAACAAAACACGTCGTGCGAAATTCCATTTCAATCGGATAAGAATTGCGCCCTCTAGAGGCTCAAGAAGTCAAGACCCAAGATCGGTTTATATGGCAGCTATATCAGGTTATGGTCCGATTTGAACCATACTTGGCACAGTTATTGAATATAATAACAAAACACGTCGTGCAAAATTTCATTTCAATCGGATAAGAATTGCGCACTCTAGAGGATCAAGAAGTCAAGACCCAAGATCGGTTTATATGGCAGCTATATCAGGTTATGGACCGATTTGAACCATACTTGGCACAGTTGTTGGGTATCATAACAAAACACGTCGTGCGAAATTCCATTTCAATCGGATAAGAATTGCGCACACTAGAGGCTCAAGAAGTCAAGACCCAAGATCGGTTTATATGGCAGCTATATCAGGTTATAAACCGATTTGAACCATACTTGGCACAGTTGTTGGATATCATAAAAAAACACGCCGTACAAAATTTCATTCGAATCGGATAAGAATTGCGCACTCTAGAGGTTCAAGAAGTCAAGACCCAAGATCGGTTTATATGGCAGCTATATCAAAACATGGACCGATATGGCCCATTTGCAATACCAACCGACCTACACTAATAAGAAGTATTTGTACAAAATTTCAAGCGGCTAGCTTTACTCCTTCGGAAGTTAGCGTGCTTTCGACAGACAGACGGACGGACGGACGGACGGACGGACGGACGGACGGACGGACGGACGGACGGACGGACAGACGGACGGACATGGCTAGATCGATATAAAATGTCACGACGATCAAGAATATATATACTTTATGGGGTCTCAGACGAATATTTCGAGTAGTTACAAACAGAATGACGAAATTAGTATACCCCCCATCTTATGGTGGAGGGTATAAAAACAACAACAACAACAACAGCATATCAACAACTACCTTAGGCAAAAAATCAATTTCGACAAAATTGATGGCAATCTCCCTGTCATTTGACATACGCCCCATCTAAAAACCAAAGCAGCGAAGAAAAAACAAAAAAAAAAAAACGCGAGAACCACAAAATTTATCACAGCAACAAACAAAAAACTTTTCAATACCCATTAATTTCAATGCTAATCTTAAGCAAAGATACTAACATTCGGGGCTAATTTTGTTGGACCACCTTTGTTGTTGTGGCTGTTGCCGAAGCTCCGAAAATGTGTCAAAACACCACATTTCACATTTGTGGAGTGGAGCGTTGTTTGTTGGTTTCTGTATGTTTCAGTTTCGAATTTAAACGAGTTAATCAATGGCACCCAAGCAAATTAACACGTTTTGGCCGTTTATCAAGGCGTTTTATGTTGGCCCATATAGACATTTTTGACGCCTCCTCCTCTTGATTGGCTACCGGAAGAAAGTTTTCGGTTTAGGCGGTTTCGATTATACTAATACCCTATAATAGGAGTGGAGTGGTGGCAGCGGCTATTTAGAAATGATTGACTTCTAACAACTGAAATACGTCATTTTTGAGTTCAAGTGTTCTTCCAAAAAGCCCAAGGGTACAAGCAGATAGACAACAACGAAACCCACACAAAATTACTACAATTCTTGATTGTTGACACTGGTATCATATTTTTCGAAACCATGATTGGGCATGACTTCAAAGAGGTTTCATATCATTGAGCAAAAACTTGAATCAGAAACTGCTAAGTGATAGGGGAGTAATCTGCTTGCCTGCGCGGGTGGCAGGTTGCCCCGTTAACGGAGTTAGTGGCGTGCTCAGATTACCAATGCGGGGGTCGAGAATTCGATTCTCACTCAAGGCCTGGCCTGTTGCTACTGTGGTATCAAGAATGGTCTAAAAAAATACTCAAATGAGTCCTTTAAGAAAATAAACTGCCACTCTAACCTAACCTAACCAAGATAAACCTTACCTAACCTAACCTTCGTTATGGCATGCTTATGAGAGAGTCTTAAAATTTTACTGTATAGCACATCTTAGTCTACTTTGCATATTTTTTATCTCTTTTTCCTATTAGTTTTACTTGACTTGAGGTAGGGGGGCGTGGGGGGGGGGGATCTATGTGCATTCACATTCATCTTCATTGGATCTCTGTTGCTGGTGGTCGTGTCAAGTTAGTAGTGGTGTGGATGGTGATAGTGTTGGTGTTAGTTTTATTTATTGCTGTGACACATGTCATTTGTCATTTGGGATACCGACTCAACGGGACAGAGCCAAAAAAAAAAACAACAAATGATGCATCACATCTGGCCAGGCCAAAACATGAATCGCAGATACCCACCCAGTGAGTGGTCAGTTTTAAAATGCTATTCACATTACGCTCACTGACAATGATCGTAATGGGGGGAATTCTACAAATGTTTAGTTTGAAATGTTTACAAAACCAAACAGAGTGCCTAAAATAAAGTTCAAACATGCTAAAATGTCAAAGGTTGATTTTTTTGATTATCACAAAAGTCGTTTTTTTCCCAAAAAATCAGTTTAAGGGGAAAATGGCGGGAAAAAAGACGACCAGAGTCAAATAATCGCGAGTCATGTAATACAACAGAGTTTAGTAATAAAATAGAGTCGAGAAATCCACCATTTGTTGTTGTTGTAGCAGTTTGTTGTGTTCTATCTTTCGTCGGCTTGATTCTTTTGAGTATCCATATCCAGTCAATCTGCGACTTAGATGGTGTTCTATCTCTTGTCTGCTCGATTCTGTTGAATATCCAAATCCAGGCAATCTGCAACCAGAGGGATCTGGGTCTGAGTCGAGTGTGTCTCGCTGGGCAGTTAAACAGGTGATGTGTGTCGTGTGGTCGCTCTTTACAATCAAGACATACATCCTGCACTTCGGCATCAATCCTTGCTCAAAAGGAGTTGAGGCGGCTGCATCTGCCGGATCGTAATTGAGCCAGAACTACTCTGGTCTGCCAGGGTAGGTCAGTTTCTTTAGGTGCAATGTAAGGCGGACGTTCTCCAAGGACTACATTAACCCGGTAGCTGCTTACCGCATCTGAGCTGACAAGACCACACTGACATAGTACCTCACAAATGTTGCCAACATTAGGGTGGGGGAAAACCTCGGCTGACAATTTTTTTCTGATGTTTTCGCCAGGATTCGAACTCAGGCGTTCAGCGTCATAGGCGGACATGCTAACCTCTGCGCTACGGTGGCCTCATATCACCCCGCCTTGGGAAATTCCCTGTTTCACTCTATGGTGCTTCGACTTCTTATCCCTAAATTCCGTAAAGGAGTGGCGACCACACATATGATTCAAGACCCAGCGTTTGGCTGGAGGGACGTGTTAGCGATGTCCTCAAATACTTTGGCACGACTGACGAATGACTTCGATAGGGCCAGTGCGACGAGGACCGTCCTATCACATGGCCTGGGCTAATTAAAGCACCGCAAATGTGTGCGGTGATGGCACGCAAAGCAGTTGTTGTCCTTTGCAGGCTTCGAAATCCATGCTGATGCCCGGCGAATGGAAATTCTCCTACGAGGCTCGGGAGAAGTAACGCGTCAAGCGTCTTGGCTACTGGTAAAAGAAAGGATATTGGTACATTGGTACAACTCCCCAAAACTCGGTTCCTTTCCTGGCTTCAGTAGCGGGATCACTCTGCCCAATTTTCCAGACATCCGGAATTATAAGAGTGTTCAAAGACAGGTTGAGGACAGTTGTACGGTACACAACTCCAGGTAGATCCAAATTCTTCGCCATCAGTGTAGAGATTTCGTCGGTGCCCAACCCATGGGTGATTTGGCGCCACGGATGACATTTGTAATTTCGCCCACGGTAAATTGTGATGGCTGTCCATCCTTTCGGAGACCACGGCATGCACAATAAATTGACGATTGAACAACCTGGCGCATCTCTTCGAATCAGTCACAGTGACGTCGCCAAAGGTAACTGAGGTTCTGTCATCCCCTCTCACGGGGTTCAAGTCCCACGACAAGGACGCAAAAGGCGACAACGACGACGCTTGTGGCCCACTGTTTTCTATGTTCGCACAGCATCTTGCAACATATTCAGTGAGACTATATTCCCCGAGATGTAAGGCTAGATCAAGATCGGAAATGCACCCACCATGCACCGATTACCCCTCACCGACAACGACCAATAATGGAGATGGTTCTGGCAAACCGAACAGAACCAGAGTCTGGGGTGTGGCTTTCCCATGAAGAAAAAACGACGAACACATACACTGAGGCGGCAGCCCTTGCCGATGAAGGATTCCATCGGGTCAATCCGGTGCGTACAACCGGCTGCCAGTCAAGTAATTGACTAGAGTCGAGTAATCGAGTAAAGTCGAGTAATCAACTAGAGTCGAGTAATCGACTAGAGTCGAGTAATCGACTGGAGTCGAGTAATCGACCAGAGTCGAGTAATCGACCAGAGTCGAGTAATCGACCAGAGTCGAGTAATCGACCAGAGTCGAGTAATCGACTAGAGTCGAGTAATCAACTAGAGTCGAGTAATCGACTAGAGGCGAGTAATCGACTAGCGTCCAGTAATCGACTAGAGTCAAGTAATCGACGCGAGTCGAGTAATCGACTGGAGTCGAGTAATCGACTAGAGTCGAGTAAACGACTAGAGTCGAGTAATCGACTAGAGTCGAGTAATCGACTAGAGTCGAGTAATGGAATAGAGTCGAGTAATCGAATAGAGTCGAGTAATCGAGTAGAGTCAAGTAATCGACTAGAGTCGAGTAATCGACTAGAGTCGAGTAATCGACTAGAGTCGAGCAATCGACTAGAGTCAAGTAATCGACTAGAGTCGAGTAATCGACCAAATTCGAGTAATCGACTAGAGTCGAGTAATCGACTAAAATCGAATAATCGACTAGAGTCGAGTAATCGACTAGAGTCGAGTAATCGACTAGAGTCGAGTAATCGACTAAAGTCGAGTAATCGACTAGAGTCGAGTAATCGACTAGAGTCGAGTAATCGACTAGTGTCGAGTAATCGACTAGAGTCGAGTTATCGACTAGAGTCGAGTAATCGACTAGAGTCGAGTAATCGACTAGAGTCGAGTAATTGACAAGAGTCGAGTAATGGTCTAAAGTCGATTAATCGACTAGAGTCGAGTAATCGACTAGAGTCGAGTAATCGACTAGAGTCAATTAGTCTCCTAGAGTCGAGTAATCGACTATAGTCGAGTAATTGACAAGAGTCGAGTAATGGTCTAAAGTCGATTAATCGACTAGAGTCGAGTAATCACATTTTGGTGGAAATTCTAGACATCAAATTTAAGCCAATTTAAGTTTTGACTGCTCAGCCTGCATACCAAATGTAGTGTAGGGTGTTTGATCAAAACAAGTTTTGTTTACGTTTTTGTGGAGTAAAATTATTTTTCAATATAAATAATTTGTTTACTTAATGTTATTGTTTAATATTCGGATTTAGATTTAACTTATGTGTTTTTATATATCTATTAAGTGTCTTGCCTATTTACATATGGGACTTCTCAGAAATTTTTGGCAAAATTTTTCCAAATTGTTTACCGCAATTTTTCTCAACGACACCTTTGCATTCGACAACTTTCCTTCGTCTTCAATTCTCTTCTGGTCTCTCCCAAAATTTAAATTGCAAAATTTTAGCAAAGCTGACAAATTGAAACAACAAAAAGGCGGCTACATATATTATTGCTGCCAAATTTGACTCTACAAATGAAACAAAAAATTGTTTGTCCATATTTATGGGGATAACATCAGCTACAACTTATTTAAAATGGCATGGAACCTGATCACTCGATCACAATAGAAAAATACCGCTTTTATGTCCAAAATGATGGCAAACAGAAATAGCAACTGAAAATTTAGCAAATAAAAAAACCAGAAAACAAAGCAGCTAAAATATATCATTGGGATGTGCTCATGTCGCTGGAGAATAATTTTTGGTCAAGACGACATTGTTTTGGCAACACGATGCGCCGTTGTTGGTGTCACACATCCCAACATGGTATGGTGGCACACGTAAAAGTACGTGTTTCAAGCAACTTTTTTTTATTTTATACAAAACGCATTAAAACTTCTTCGATATTAATTAACTGCTAATGACATTAGGCCATATTGCAAAATACAATATGAAAAAATAGATTTGAACAGAGAACTAAGAATTAGAACACCAAAGGAAAAATCGGCTTATAGCCTATAAATCATATTTTTCATTTCTAGTATCACACTGTATGTCTTATAAGCATGGATTTACTTATCTTATATGCATTAACCCCCCCCCCCCCCCCCCCCCTACCACCTTATGATTCTATTTATATGGTTTATGATTTCGTACCCCTAAGAATTAAAACATGAGAGACATCCTTTCAAGTGCATGTTATCTTTTGTCGGCCTTATTAGTTTACATTGCGGCCATTAAATCTCTTTTGTTTGAATTGCAATGGAAATT
This sequence comes from Stomoxys calcitrans, assembly GCF_963082655.1. Lineage (NCBI taxonomy): Eukaryota > Metazoa > Arthropoda > Insecta > Diptera > Muscidae > Stomoxys > Stomoxys calcitrans. The sequence continues at coordinate 141,111,275 of NC_081556.1, read as the reverse complement.
GCCATTGGGTCATTTGATATGTTTTGAAAGGTATTGTAAATAAATATCGCGTTTTGTTGTAGTCTATGGGGGAAACCTTGGCCTTTGATGTTCAGAAAATACAGAACACATTCTTCTTTATTGCCATTGGTGGTTAAGTTTATCGATGTGACGATGACGACAGCCACAACGACCACAAAGTGATTTAATGCTGTCACAAGGGCTTTGTGGTTTTGTAATCTTCTTGCAATGCTAAAAGTGCGTTTAGTATGGATTTCGTTTATTTTTCTTTGTATAATTTTACATCTGCAGTTTTTTAACTCTAGTTTTTCTTTGTTTTCTTTTCTTTGCTTTGCAGTACCCCATGCGTGAATATAATTTGGATGATCTCGAATTGGATCAAGTGACACAGGTGATTGGCTATCATCCTCGGTATCTTGATCACTTTCTAAGAACTCAAAATTTTATTATGAATGGCGATGGACCACTGCCATATGATTATCGCTACTACTTGGCCATAATTGTAAGTATGAACAACTTTTCATAACACTTTTTTAAAAATAATAAGAAAAAAAATTCAAATATAGATAACAATAACATTAAATTTCACACTGAAACTCTCAGAAGATTTCTATGCTACATGCAATTAATTAATCTCTCTGCCCAAAAGCCTTAAAGTCACTCTCTGAGATGATTTGGTCTCATAGGGTATGAGATGATTAAGAATTTTTTCATGACCGCTGAAAAGTTCAAAGAACATGTTGTATTCTCATTTGCTAGAAAGTTTTCTATAGAAAAATTGAGAAAAAATTCGTTTAAATTGTTTTATATTAGGCAAGATTAATCCTATTAATCCTCATTTTATTAAAGTACTACCTACAAACGTTATAAACAATCCAACCATAAGCAATCCACAATACAGTTAAGTTCATATGCATTTTCTCATACATATAACTGCTTGTCCCCTCCCCACAGAAGAGAGTAATGCTTTGTAATCTTTATACAGTAACAATACTACTTCATATCTCTATGTGTTGTTGTTTTTTTGTAACAACATTGAATCAACATTGTACTTGTGTAAACCATATTAAGCTCTTAATAACTCTCCATCTCCTCCTTTTCTCTTCACCTCATAGAGAATATCAAAGTATTCTGCTACTGTTGTTGTCTTTAGTTGTTTGTTTAATGATTGAGGGCGTTCTTGTTTGAGGTCATAAAATAAACAAAAACACAATAAAACAACAACATCAACAATAATAAGCCGCAGCAAGCACAATACGATAATGCATTTAATCGATTACAGATGCAAATGATAGTCATTTTTATAACAGAGAGATTTTTATGAAAGCAGTATGATATACGAGAGAGGTTTAAAAAGTGGGATTGCCTTAAAGTGCTTGTTACAAAAAATTGTGATAAAATAATACAAAAATCCAAATTCTTTAAGAAATAAAATAAAGTAAAGTAAAACAAAATGAAATAAAATAAAATAAAATAAAATAAAATAAAATAAAATAAAATAAAATAAAATAAAATAAAATAAAATAAAATAAAATAAAATAAAATAAAATAAAATAAAATAAAATAAAATAAAATAAAATAAAATAAAATAAAATAAAATAAAATAAAATAAAATAAAATGAAATGAAATGAAATGAAATGAAATGAAATGAAATGAAATGAAATGAAATGAAATAAAATGAAATGAAATGAAATGAAATGAAATGAAATGAAATGAAATGAAATGAAATGAAATGAAATGAAATGAAATGAAATGAAATGAAATGAAATGAAATGAAATGAAATGAAATAAAATAAAATAAAATATAATAGAATGGAATGGAATGAAATGAAATGAAATGAAACGAAATGAAATGTAATGAAAATAAAATAAAATAAAATGACATGAAGTGAAATAAACTGAAATTTTCTATGAAAATTCAATTAATTCAAATTTTCTATGAAAATTCGAATAAATTCAAATTCGAATAAATTCAAATTTTTTATGAAAATTCGAATAAATTCAAATTTTCTATGAAAAAAATTCGAATAAATCCAAATTTTCTATGAAAATTGAAATAAATTCAAATTTTCTATGAAAATTTAAATAAATTCAATTTTTAAATGATAATTCGCATAAATTCAAATTTTCTATTAAAATTCTAATAAATTAAAATTTTCCATGAAAATTCGAAATAAATTCAAATTTTCTATGAAAATTCGAATAAATTTAAATTTTCTATGAAAATTCGAATAAATCAAAATTTTCTATGAAAATTCGAATAAATTCAAATTTTCTATAAAAATTCGAATAAATTCAAATTTTCTATGAAAATTCGAATAAATTCAAATTTTCTATGAAAATTGGAATAAATTAAAATTTTCTATGAAAATTGGAATAAATTTAAATTTTCTATGAAAATTGGAATAAATTAAAATTTTCTATGAAAATTGGAATAAATTAAAATTTTCTATGAAAATTGGAATAAATTTAAATTTTCTATGAAAATTGGAATAAATTAAAATTTTCTGTGAAGATTCGAATAAATTCAAATTTTCTATGAAAATTCGAATAAATTCAAATTTTCTATGAAAATTGGAATAAATTAAAATTTTTTATGAAAATTGGAATAAATTTAAATTTTCTATGAAAATTGGAATAAATTAAAATTTTCTGTGAAGATTGGAATAAATTAAAATTTTGGAATAAATTCAAATTTTCTATGAAAATTCGAATAAATTAAAATTTTCTATGAAAATTGGAATAAATTTAAAATTGCTGCCATATAAATCGATCTGGGGTATTGACTTCTTGAGCCTCTAGAAGCCGCAATTCCTATCTGATGTGGATGAAATTTGGCATGAAGTGTTCCATTATGACTTCCAACAACTGTGTTAAGTATGGTTTAAATCGGTTCATAACTGGATATAGCTGCCATATAAACCGATCTGGGGTATTGACTTCTTGAGCCTCTAGAGGGCGCATTTATTACCCCATATTGCGGAAATTTTGCAGGAAATGTTTTGTTACGACTTCCAACAACGGTCGTAAGTATGGTCCAAATCGGTCTATAACCTGATATAGCTGTCATATCAACCGATCTGGGGTCTTGACTTCTTGAGCCCCTAGAGGGCGCAATGCTTATCCGATTTAGCTGGAATTTTGCACTATGTGTTTTGTTATGACTTCCAACAACTGTGCCAAATATGGTTTAAATCAGTCCATAACCTGATATAGCTACCATATTAACCGATCTGGGATCTTGACTTCTTGAGCCTCTAGAGGGCTCAATTATTATCCGATTTGGCTAAAATTTTGTACAACGGTCTCTTCCATGACCTTCAAATATGGTCTGAATCGTTCAATAGCCTGATACAGCTTTCATATAAACCGATCTACCTATTTTACTTTTTGAGCCTCTAGAGGGCGCAATTCTTTTTCAAATTGGCTGAAATTTAACACTATGACTTTTACTATGGTTTCCAACATTCAATTCAGCATAGCATAGCAATTCTTTTCTTTTATCTTTTGTTTGCCTAAAAAGCGATCCATGGTGGAGGGTATTAAGATTCGGCCCGACCGAACTTAGCACGATTTTACTTGTTTTATTTTTATAAATTTTTTATTTCGTTTGTATGATTAACAAGTTTTAATTGGTGCAATCATTTTGAGTGGCTTTTAAAATAGATCATTATTGTAATTTTTTCTATTTATTTAACACTACATTAGACTGGAGAGGTGTTGTGTGTTTTGTAGGCTATCCACTTTATTTCATCAGGCAAATGTAAAATGGAAAAAACAATTGAATTGTTATTGCAATCAACCAATCATTAATTTAGTATGGTATTTGAATGGAGGTGTTGCATGTTGAATTAATGATTTTTTTATTCAGAAGTTTTCAATATTTTTATTTCTACATAGATGATTATTTTTAGAGTGCACAACTAGCCGATTAGTGGCTAAGGTGCATGTCTATAATGGCATGGGGCAGATTTATATCAGCACCCTCTTTCCAACCTAACCTATATGAATGCCACCAATGGAGACCACCTTAGCGCAGAGTTTAGCATGTTCGCCTATAACTCATTGATATATGAGAAGTTTGCCCCTGTTCCTTAGAAGAATATTCATGGGCAAATTTGCAATTTTTACATCCACCACCGAAGGATGGGGGTTTATTCAGTTTATCATTCCGTTTGCAACACATCGAAATATCCATTTCCGACCCTATAAAGTATATATATTCTTGATCAGCGTAAAAATCTAAGACGTCTGTCTGTTGAAATCAATGTCCGCGCCGAATTTGGCCCAAGTCGTACCATATTTCGATATAGCTGCTATGGGGGCATAAAATAAAAATTTTGCACCGAATTATGACGAAAGGTGGTTTGCATACATACCCGAGGTGGTGGGTATCTAAAACTCGGGCCGGCCGAACTTAACGCCATTTTACATGTGTTTTTTTTTAATTTTCTCTAAATATTTGACAATTGCCTTAACATTTTTTTACCCACCACCCTAATATGACTACAAACTCACCTCCATATGGACTGCTGTCGCATGCTGTGGTTTACTTGCATTGCCCCCACAACCCCCCAACACAATCAAACACAATATGACACTCAACATAGGCAAAGGCAAAAGCAGGCATTGCTTTTTTTGGCTTAATTTGTTAAGCTGGAAAAATTTGAATTACAAATTAAAATTGTTGGCGTTACGATTACAATTTGTTAACCATTTATGGCAAAGGTTAATTATTCATAAACACTGAAAATAAAATACAACCAAAGAAACCAAGATATTCTTAAAAGCACACCTCGAAAGAAACGAAACAAACGAAAATCATGAAAAAATGAGATTAGCCCTAGAAGGCAGAAAAACATAAAGTTTTATTTAAAGATTATAATATTTGAACTTTTATATCATTCTTTCCCTTTTTGATCACTTTAAACTTTCCTACATTATATGCCTTTTGAATCATATTTCGGTCATACTTCATATTTTTTTTACTCAACCCAAAGAAAAATCACAATTAACGCAAAATATCTTACAATTTTACGAAAACAAAATTTATTCTAATTTATTTTTTATTTTTCGTAACAAATAGTTTCATTTTCGTTGCGTTTTTTGCCAAAATAAAATCGGTCTGAATTTTTGGCTAACATCCATTGTCTTTACAAAATTTGTAGCCAAGCTGTCTCATCAGTTCTTAGCACAACAACAACAACAACAAATAATACAGTGCATATTAGAAAGAAAAAAACCAACAACATTTTTTTCTATTTGTTCCTACTCTATTTTAATAGGAAACTCACTGCCAAATTATTTAAGACAACAACTAGATGACGAAAAACAAGTAAAAGAATAATAAAAAAACCACACACACACAAAAACGCAAATCAACAAGCTCATGAAAGCAGAGTACTTTTTTCTGCAACAAACAACATGTGACACAGTTCAAAAGTAATTTGTATTTTAAGAATTCAAAAGAGCAAAAAATCGAAAAAAATCCCAACTAATTTTATAAAAAGAAACTGAAACAGATGCTGATGAAATTTTCAGCTATTTCTGATCACTGTATAAAAAAAAACAACAGCAGCAGCATCAACAGCAACAGCTGCAAATAATTCTATACAAATAGACTAAGGCATCGGAGATTGGCAATCATCGCCACATGAGACGAGACAAATAGGCAAAGACAATGACACTTTCACATTGTGCGAGGCCAGCGTAAAATCTAAGGCACACAGGCTTAAACTCATTAAGGAGGAGAAGTAGTAGTAGTGTGGGAGGGGAACACAATTAAACATAGGCCTAAACAATTATTCCAAACACTCTCCCTAATTTCTATATCTCTCAATAAAGTGGAGTTGTGGTGTTGGGGAGCTTAATTAAACATGTGCTTTGTACAATTATACCACACACCCTCCATCTGTATCTCTCACTCTTCCACTCCCATAAGTTCTCTTTAAATCTTTCTTTAACTCTATGATGGTATGGGTGGTTAGTAGCTTATTTAAACATCTCTTTATCTCCCTCTCTTTCTCTCACACCCACACCCTCTCTTTAACTCTTTCTTGTATTTTTATTATCAGTTGGCTGTTGGGTCCCCCCATTCAAATGTCTCCCGCTATTGCTTGCTTTATTGCCACTCTCCAATACAACATCCATGTTGTGTGTTGTGTGCATGTATTTGTGCAAGTGTGCAACAGTCCTTATTATTTAACCCGGCATAGAGAAGTCATTGATCTCTTTTGTTCCACTTTTTGTTTAGATAAACAAGATGCGGAAAACTACAAACTAAATTTAAATTATATACATAAAATACATAAATATTTTCTGTGGGAGATTGTTGTGTTGTTTTTTTAATGTTTACTTTTCAACTGTGCTATATTCTTTTTTTCTATATACATAAATAATTATAAGATTAAAAAAATAAGAACAAATTCTATTATAATAATGAAAAAAAAAAAAACGTGATAACAAAGAGGGATTTCTTAGAGGTTGGTGTTCGCTTCGGGAATATAAAAAAAACTATGGACTATGCTTGAAGGAAAGGTAAACAAAAGTGAGAATACTAACCAAACTCAAAAGGTTTATTGGGGAATAGGTTTTTTTTGTTGATTATTTATGAGCATGAAATTTTTATGAGAAATGAAATTTGAAAAAAATATTCTAAAAATACAGTATTAATAAAATCTTCAGTAAGTCAAAATTTGCGAAGTTCAGTTTGCTGGATGGCGTATAAACGTTGCATTACATATACTCGAACCTATGATTTTGCGTCTCTGTTGTCTTCAATGTGTAATACCGTTCCATCAGTAGGAATGGGAGAATAAGATATTTTTTGTTGATTTTTTATGAGCATGATTTTTTTTTTAAATCACATTTTTGGAAAAATTTTCAAAAAATGAAGTATTAATAAAATCTTCAGTAAGTCAAAATTTTTTAAGTACAGTTTGCTGGATGGCGTATAAACGTCGCATTACATATACCTATAATTTGCGTCTCTGTTGCCTTCAATGGGCAATACTGTCCCATCGGAAAGGAATAGGGGAATAGGTTTTTTTATTGATTTTTTTTGAGCATGAAATTTTCAAAAAATCTGATTTTTGGAAAAAATGTTCTATAAATAAAGTACTGATGAAATCTTCAGTAAGTCAAAATTTTCTAAGTACAGTTTTCTGGATGGCGTATAAACGTTGCATTACATATACTGCACCTATTATTTACGGCCTATGTTTAGAAAAAATATTTTCGATATTTTTATACCCACCACCGAAGGATGGGGGTATATTCATTTTGTCATTCCGTTTGCAACACATCGAAATATCCATTTCCGACTCTATAAAGTATATATATTTTTGATCAGAGTAAAAATCTAAGATGATATTCCGTCCGTCTGTTTGTTGAAATCACGCTACAGTCTTTCAAAATGAAGATATTGAGCTGAAACTTTGTACAGTTTAATTTTTTGCCAATAAGCAGGTTAAGTTCGAAGATGGGTAATATCGGACTATATCTTGATATAGCCCTCATGTAGACCGATCCGCCGATTTGGGGTCTTAGAGCCACATTTATTATCCGTTTTTGCTGAAATTTGGGTTGTGGGTTGTTTTAGGCCCTTCGACATCTTTCTGCAATCTGGCCCAGATTGGTCCAGATTTGGATATAGCTGCCATATAGACCGATCCGCCGATTTAGCGTCTTAGGCCCATAAAAGCCACATTTATTATCCGATTTGGCTGAAATTTAGGAAAGTGGGTCGCGTTAGGCCCTTTGACATCCTTCTTCAATTTGGCTCAGATCGGTCCAGATTTGGATATAGCTGCCATATAGACCGATCCGCCGATTTAGGGTCTTAGGCTCATAAAAGCCACATTTATTATCTGATTTTGCTGAAAATTGGGACAGTGAGTTATGTTAGGCCCTTCGACATCTTTCTTCAATTTGGCCCAGATCGGTCCAGATTTGGATATATCTGCCATATAGACCGATCTCTCTATTTAGGGTTTTGTGCCTATAAAAGGCCCATTTATTGTCCGATGACGCCGAATTTGGAACAGTGAGTTGTGTTAGACTCTTCGACATCTTTCTGCAATTCGGCCCAGATTGGTCCAGATTTGGATATAGCTGCCATATAGACCGATCTCTCGATTTAAGGTCTTGCGACCATAAAAGGCGTATTTATTGTTCGATTTTGCCGAAATTCGGGACAGTGAGTTGTGTAAGGTCCTTCGATTTAGCCCAGATGGGTTCATATATGGATATAGCTGCCATATAGACCGATCTTCGATTTAAGGTTTTGGGCTCATAAAAGCCACATTTATTATCCGATTTTGCTGAATTTAGAAAAGTGGGTTGTGTTAGACTCTTCGACATCTTTCTTCAATTTGGCCCAGATCGGTTTAGATTTAGATACATATGCCATATAGACCGATCTCTCGATTTAGGGTTTTGGTCCCATAAAAGGCTCATTTATGAGTATTCGGTCCAAATCAGAACATATTTCGATATAGCTGCTATGGGGCATAAGGTATGCATTTTTCACTGGATTTTGACGAAAGGTGGTTTACTTATACACCCGAGGTGGTGGGTATCCAAAGTTCGGCCCGGCCGGACTTAACGCCTTTTTGCTTGTTCAAAAATATATCGATAACTATCGATACTATCGTTAATTTCAGTAACTTTAAATTAAAAAAACATACGTTTCAGTCTCAAGTTCCTAGTTTTTGCAACATAAAACAAGAAAAGAAAAAGTGTTCGATGGAATATCGACAATTTGACCGACGAACCGTCAAGCAAGCGTCTTTGGAAAAGTTATAAGTGGGCCTGCCTGAAGGAACTCAAAGGCAAATCAGATTTTACCAGACCCAAGTTCATACATACTGCTGAGACGCCGTGATTTCTGCGGCAAATACTATCACCAGGAAGTTAACCTAAAGAATCACATAACATCGCCCCAAAAGAGAATCAATGAGTTTGCTTGGAAAGAGTTTCCAAAACCCTTGCCCTCAAGGAAAGATTTCGGTTACATGCAAGTCCACTAGGGTACACGAGTCCTAAATGATAATGTTCCAAATCGAATTTCACTAGAGGTTCACTAAGAAACGAAATCCGTAGGTGTTACATATATTAGTCAAAAATAGAGAAGAGATTATGGTTGTATGGTTTAGTGTATTTTGTTACTTTTATAAAAACTAAGTCAAAATATCGATAGAAAAAAAATAATCGATATTTACCATCGATATTTTGCCAGCTCTACCTCTGTTGCCTCCAATGGGCAATATTCCCCATCAAACGAAGGGGGTGTACGAATTTCACCATTCCTTTGGAAACATCTCAAAGTTATGGTGTAAGTAACTTCGAACTATTGACCTAACATTCTTCGAACCATTGATCAAAAAAAAAAAAACATCTGTTATTCATTTGGCTTGCATGTTGGGTCCACGATAAGTAGCAAGCGATCCATGACAAGTGGTCCACCACAAGTAACAAATGTATGCTATGGTGAAAGATGCATATATACGATATGGCCCAGCTAGACTTCTCCTCCCAAAACAGTTTGCTGCTTTGAATCATTTGCTCTTTAAATCCACAAAAACGCACAATTCTCCCTAATTTGTTCTTTTGTAACAAAGTCAAAAATGTAATCCTTTACAATTTACATTGATTTATGAAACCACCAATTAAAATTTTTTTTAGGTTGGTACTTAAAGCAAAATGCCTGAATAAATTTATCACGTAGTGGCAAACACACAACAAATGTTGCTACAACCAAAATGACCAAAAAAAAAAAAAAAAAATAAAACCCAAAAAATTGAAAAGTCTCATTAAAGTTAGAACATCATAAATCTAAGGCGCATTGAGTGGTGCTAGTGGTTGGTGGCAAATGAATGCCATAACAAATAAGCCGCAAACAAACAAATTTATAAGCGACAGAAGCAGGGTAATGATGCGTCTGCATATATTTGAGGCATGGCAAGCGAAAGCTGAGACAAACATTAGCATCACAGTACAAAGCAGTCATGTATTTTGCCCCTTTCCTTCGCCCGCTCAATTTATAGAATTCTATAATTTTTCCGATTTATGTTTTTCTTAATTTTCATAAGAGAAAACAATTGCAAATCATGCCCCAAAACAATTGTGGTTTATTGTTTCCATTGCATTACATCGATGATGCAGCACCCTGAACATGGGAAGAGTAAACAACATCTCTACCCCCAAATTCTATGATGCGTAGATAATTACAAGGCATGTATGCTGCGTGCCCAACTGCCCCATTGCATGCATTCTCAAATTTGCGAAAACATTACTCATGCCCCAAATTGGGGGCAACATGGGGTAATTTACTACATGAGCATTTGTTGGCGCGTAGAACACAAGATCTAGATGTGCCCTGCTAACATGAGAGGGTGGGTATAAATATTAAGAGAAGAAAACTGAGCCAGTGTCTCAAGGATGTTTTGAGTTTAGTATTTGAAAGCTGTATCCAAAGACAATGAAAAAAATTGAATATTCCAAGAAAATGGTGGAACACAAATATTTCAAAAAAACAAGTTAAAAAGGGTTTAGTACGGCTGTGGCCAATCTTGGCCCTCCACCATAGATCGCAATTGTCAAGTTCTTTGTACGATTGCTTTTCATAAGCAGAAATTGAAAGTATAATAGTAGATTATGAAAAGTAACCAGAAAGGAAAGGCAAAAGTCGGGCGGAGCCGAATTTATAATACCCTACCTACCCTTCAATTATAAATTCGGGCAATATATTGGGTTGCCCAAAAAGTAATTGCGGATTTTTCATATAGTCGGCGTTGACAAATTTTTTCACAGCTTGTGACTCTGTAATTGCATTCTTTCTTCTGTCAGTTATCAGCTGTAACTTTTAGCTTGCTTTAGAAAAAAAGTGTAAAGAAAGTATATTTGATTAAAGTTCATTCTAAGATTTATTAAAAATGCATTTACTTTCTTTTAAAAAATCCGCAATTACTTTTTGGGCAACTCAATATAAATATATATGTATATGAGAGCTATATCTTAATCTGAATCATTAAAATAAGTAACAAAACAATCCGTCAAAAATTTTGTGCAGATCGGTTGAAAATTGTAGCTACTACAGCCATTTAAGTGCAAATCGGGCGATACATATATATGGGAGCTATATCCAAAACTGAACCGATTTTGATGAAATTTTCCGGATTTGTTAAAATCAGTAACAAAACAATCCGTGCCAAATTTTTTACAGATCGGTTGAAAATTGTAGTTACTATGGCTATTTAAGTGCAAATTGGGCGATACATATATATGGGAGCTATATCTAAATCTGAACCGATTTTGATGAAAATTTTCAGATATGTTAAAATCAGTAACAAAACAATCCGTGCCAAATTTTGTGCAGATCGGTTGAAAATTGTAGCTACTACAGCCATTTCAGTGCAAATTGGGCGATACATATATATGGGAGCTATATCTAAATCTGAACCGATTTTGATGAAATTTTGCAGGTATGCTAAAATCAGTAACAAAACAATCCGTGCCAAATTTTGTGCAGATCGGTTGAAAATTGTAGATACTAGGGCCATTTAAGTGCAAATCGGGCGATACATATATATGGGAGCTATATTTAAATCTGAACCGATTTAAATCAAATTTTGCAGATATGTTAAGATCAGCAACAAAACAATTCGTGCCAAATTTTTTGCGGATCGGTTGCAAATTGTAGCTACTACGGTCATTTAAGTGCAAATCGGGCGATACATATATATGGGAGCTATATCTAAATCTGAACCGATTTTAATGAAATCTCGCAAATATGTTAAGAACAGTAGCAAAACAATCAGTGCCAAATTTTGTGAAGATCGGTTGAAAATTGTAGCAACTACAGCCATTTAAGTGCAAATCGGGCGATACATATATATGAGAGCTATATCTTAATCTGAACCGATTTTGATGAATTATTGCACATATGTTAAGATTATCAACAAAACTATCCGTGCCAATTTTTGTACAGATCGGTTGAAAATTGTTGCTACCACGGCCATTTAAGTGCAAATCGGGCGATACATATATATGGGAGCTATATGTAAATCTGAACCGATTTTTACCAAAATCAAAAGCATTCGTCCTTGGGCCAAAAAAGTGGTATGTGCAAAATTTCGTGATGATTGGACAGCAAATACGACCTGCACTTTGATTACAAGAATACATGGACTCACAGACGGCCATGGCTAATCGAATCAGAAAGTGATTCTAGAGTCTAAATCGGTTAACTGCCTGATATAGCTCCCATATAAACCGATCTCGGATCTTGACTTCTTGAGCCGCTAGAGAGCGCAATTATTATCCGATTTAGCTGAAATTTTGCAAAAAGTGTTTCGTTACAACTTCCAACAACTGTGCTAGGTATGGTTCATAATCTGATATAGCTGTCATATAAACCGATTTTGGATCTTGATTTCTTGAGCTGCTAGAGAACGCAGTTATTATCCGATTTTTGGCAAAGTGTTTTGTCTTAACTCTTATCAACTATGCCAATTATGGTCGAAATCGGTTCTATACCTGATATAGCTCCCACATAATCCTATCTCAAATCTTGGCTTCTTGAGCCGCTAGAGGGCGCAATTTTTATCCGATTTTGTTGAAATTTTGAACAATGACTTCCACTTTGGTCTCCAACAGCCTAAATATGGCCCCAATCGATTTATAAAGGGTGATTTTTTTGAGGTTAGGATTTTCATGCATTAGTATTTGACAGATCACGTGGGATTTCAGACATGGTGTCAAAGAGAAAGATGCTGAGTATGCTTTGACATTTCATCATGAATAGACTTACTAACGAGCAACGCTTGCAAATCATTGAATTTTATTACCAAAATCAGTGTTCGGTTCGAAATGTGTTCATTCACCGTTCAGCGATGAGGCTCATTTCTGGTTGAATGGCTACGTAAATAAGCAAAATTGCCGCATTTGGAGTGAAGAGCAACCAGAAGCCGTTCAAGAACTGCCCATGCATCCCGAAAAATGCACTGTTTGGTGTGGTTTGTACGCTGGTGGAATCATTGGACCGTATTTTTTCAAAGATGCTGTTGGACGCAACGTTACGGTGAATGAACACATTTCGAACCGAACACTGATTTTGGTAATAAAATTCAATGATTTGCAAGCGTTGCTCGTTAGTAAGTCTATTCATGATGAAATGTCAAAGCATACTGAGCATCTTTCTCTTTGACACCATGTCTGAAATCCCACGTGATCTGTCAAATATTAATGCATGAAAATCCTAACCTCAAAAAATCACCCTTTAATTGGGTATATCTCCAATAGCATAGGAATTCTTATGCATTATCATTTGTTTGCCTATAAAGAGATATCGGGCAAAGAATTTGACAAATGCGATACGTGGTGCAGGGTATAAAAGATTCGGTCCGGCCGAACTTTGCACGCTTTTACTTGTTTTTCTTTTAATTTCATCATTTGAAAACTTATATAAATTTCTCTAGTTTGCCAACAAATTTCCTTTACAACTGACCGTGCAATCCATTTATTTCTGTTTGCTTTATTTTACCCTCGAACACTCACATCTAATTTCACCGAAGCAATTTCCTTCTTATTTCCAAGAATTTCTTGCAACATTGTTGCAATGCATTAAAGTCGGCGAAATGTCACTACAAATGCAAATTAAAAATAATAAATTTTTCTTGGTAATGAGCATTTGCATGGCTACGCATATTCGCAGCATTCCGAATTCCAGGAATGAAATGTTCCTCGCCACTTAAAGCTCTTTGGTTAATCATTTAACTAACCATTTGATCATCATCATCATCATCTTAAGATTGAGAGCAAAAGAAAACATAAAATTTGTTATAATAGAGAAAGAAACAACGACACATTTTGCGGCAGGCCTTATAATTTATGTTCAATGCTACTTCATCATTATTTCTTGTGTTTCCCAAGAAAACAAAACAACAATATTTTGTTGAAACATTTGTTTTTTTTTTTGTTTTAAATAAACATACTACACAAATAAATGATGCTGTGAGATGACAGTGATGATGTCGGCAACCGGCCAGCCAGTCAGTCGACCAAAGCGTCAACATCATTTTTAATCGCCAGTGGCCAGAGAACATTGTGATTAAACCAACCAAAGCGTATGAAAACCCCCCACCGTCAAATAGAGAAAACACATCACCCAAATAGATGGTCATAAATTATGTTGTAATTTACGCATTATTTAATTGTGTAAATGAGTCAAACATTTATTTTTTCTTTGTTTATCAGACAACAGGCCAACGCACACCTTATTTTGTATCGAAATGTCGATGCCACCAGTTGTAAATGAAAGTAAATGAAGAAAAATAAGGTAATTTCGTTCAAGAATGCGGCAATAACAAAAAAAAGAAAAAATAATCAAAAATCTTAAAATAAACAACACATTAATATAAAAACATGTATAAAATAATAATAACAACAAAAAAAAAAAAACATTTTAAATAAATAGAAAACAATATTGCACTATTTCATAAATTTATTTTATAATATATCCAAATTTACTAATTTAGATTTTGATAAAATTAAAAATTAAGCCAAGTAGTATGCGTTACAAGAGACCAGATCACATCCACTGTAAAAGTATCTGAGTATTAGTATTTTACGTTGTATACTTTAACCTTTGAATGCTTTCAACATTTCACCTTTTCACCACAGCTATGGTGAAATAAATAATGAGTGAGCAACCATTAGAGAGAATATTAACTTTAACATAGCAGGTTATGTTACTACAACCGTTATCATAATGTAACTAAAGTGTTTGAGAGAGAGAGAGAGTGAGCGAGAGAGAGCAATGCAATGAGATAGGAAGTATGAGTGTCTTTACAACAGCGATGTCCAAAATGTGACTGTATGTGTAAAATACTCTTTTTAAGTGTTTTTAATTCTCTCCATATGTAAAAAATCAATTTTTAGAATGAATGATTGGTGGTTTGCAAAAATAAACATATAATAAAAAAAAACTTAAATACCTTTTAATGCCTTCCATAAACGTTTGGAGAAACACCAACCATTCAGTCAAAAAATTAGGTTAGGTTAGGTTGAATTGTTTGCACACCAAAGATGAGTTCACTCGAAGGCCAGTTTGACCCATTGTGGTACCCTAGAGAGAGAGAAAGGGAAGAGAAAGAAAGTGTGAGACCTCGGACTAGAGGTTATCTTATATATAAAATTAAATTTGTGTTTGTTTGTCGGTTTGTTTGTTGGTTTCGTATAGACTCAAAAACGTCTGAACCCTGAAATTTTCACAGATTGTGTAGGTTGGTCTGGAAGGGAACATAGGCTATATAGTTTTTTGATATCGCGAGGGGGGCGGACCCTCCCCCTTACCCCAAAAGTACTACCCAAAAATAAAAGTGGACCGATCGGGACAATATGGAATTAAAATGAAAGGTATTCAAGAGTAGAATACGAATTATAATAAAAGTTAGGTCCAAGTACTTGGGGGTCGTCCCAGACCCAAAACCCCTTAAAATAGGTTTATTTGACGATCATGACAATATAGGACTTAAATGAAAGGTATTCGGGAGTAGATTACGAATATGGTCAGGAAGTAGGAATAGGCTTTATAATTTATTGATAACGGAAGGGGGCGGACCCTCCACCGTTACCCCAAAAACACCACCCAAAATCAAAAGTGGACCGATAAGGACAATATGGGTATCAAATGAAAAGTATACGGAAGTAGATAATGAATATCGCATACAAATTCATGACGAAATATAGGGGGTCACCCCATCCTCTTAAAAACGCCCAAAATAGGCACATTAGCCAATCACGGATATATGGGACTCGTTTTTTTTGTTCCGTATAGGCTGAAAAACGGCAGAACCGATTTTCTCAAAATTTTCGCATATTGTGTAGGTTGGTCTGGAAGAAAACATAGTTTATATAATTTATCGGTATCGGAAGGGGGGGCGGACCCTCCCCCTTATGCCAAAAACACAACCCAAAATCAAAAGTGGACCGATCGGGATAATATAGGTATCAAATGAAAGGTATTGGAGAGTAGAATACGAATATGATTTTAAAATTTGAGTCTAAGTACCCATCGGGCCGCCCCAACCCCAAAACTCCCCAAACAGACATATTGGACGTTCCTTTCAATATGGGGCTCAAATGAAAGGCATTCGGGAGAAGTTTTCGAATCTGGCATACAAAATCAGATCGAAGTATAGGGGGTCACGTCACCCCTCAAAAACGTCATTAGACCCATTATGACTATATTATACTTGGCTGTACCGATTTTCTTAAAATTTTAATAGATTGTGTACGTTTGTCTGGAAGGAAACATAGGTTTTATAATTTGTAGATATCGGGTGGAGGCGGACCCTCCCTCTTACCCCAAAAACGGTCTCCAAATCCGAAAGTGGTCCGATGGATAAAATAAGGATATCCAATGAAAGGTATTGGAAACCAGAAAACGAATGTGGTATTAAAATTTGGGTCCAAGTACCCAGCGACATCCATATTTGGGTCGAAATGTTTGTGGTGCCATCCCTCCCCTAATGAGAACATTACCCTAAGGAAGGACATAGCGCCTTCCACCGAGTCCCACCTCGCAACCGAAGCCGCCTGGCCATCCCATCTACTGTGTTCAGTAGCTCGATAAATGGCACGTGGGCAAGACCGATGACTCGTCCGCCCGCCGCACACAAACCCTCCTAGCGCACTCGTCTGCCTTCTCATTTCCTGGAATCCCCTCATGCCCAGGAACCCATGTCAGCGTCACATCTTTGACCCAGAGCCTATCCAGGAATTCCATACAATCCGCCACGCATCTCGACCTTACCATCCTCGACGCCAAGGCATTGAGCACCGCCATACTGTCCACATAAATTCTGAGTTTCGAGGGCGGAAAACCCCTTACCAGAATTTCTCTTGCGACCACTGCAATCTCACAGACATCTGCCTGAAAGACCGTACCCTCGTCCGGCAGTCTCAAAGACATACTGATATTGAGTGCATTAGACTCCATCTTGGAGCTATCTATGTAGATCGAGATTTCATTCTCCTCAAGTATACCATTCGCCTCCTTTCGTCCCTGTCAGGAAAATGGAATCGCGTATGCCCTCACTCCAGTCGGTACTGGTAGTCGGAGATCCTCCTCAGTTTACCCTCCGTATCCATAACACCCAGAATTAAACAGTGGCCGCAACCATCCTCCTTCAGCATGCCGAGCTCCCTCAGCCTAAACGAGACCCTGGCGGCGCATCTCCAAATATAGGCCGCATATCCAGCATCGCCTCAAGGCCTACCTGCGGTGCGGATCTCAGTGCCCCTGTGATTCCGACGAAGGCCAGTCTCTGGACCTTTTCGAACTCCCAAGCACGCGTCCTCTTCCCTACGGCATTCCACCATACCAGTTCCCCATAGGCCAGTACTGGTCTCTCGATGGCCTGATGCAACCAATAAATCATCCTGAAAGTCATCTCCCACTTCCTACCGAACATCCTCCAGCAAGAGTAAAAAGCGCACAGTGCCTTCCAGCTTCTTTCCTCGGTGTTCCTCTTCCAGGACAGTTTCGAATCGAGGACTATGTTTAGGTACTTCGCCTCCTTCGACAGCCGCAGGTTGACCCCGTCCAAGGATGGGACTCCGGTATCTTATATCTACGGGTAAAGAGCACCAGCTCCGTCTTCCCTTGGTTGGTCCTCACCCATTTCTGGTAGCCCATCGCGAAAACCTTTTCAGTGACCCTTAAATGATCTCGCTGATCGTCGACAGAAACCTGCCTCGGACCAGCAGCACGACGACGTCCGCATAAGCGATATTCCTCGTGCCGTCTCCACCGAGATCCATTGCAAATTGCAAATTTTGCCCATTAACATTCCACTGTGGAACAGGGAACAAACTTCTCACATATCAATGAGTACAGTCCGTTTCAAGTTTTTTAAGCTCAATGATAAGGGACCTCCTTTTTATAGCCGAGTCCGAACGACACCTCTTTGGAGAGAAGTTTTACATGGCATAGTACCTCACAAATGTTGCCAGTATTAGTAGGTTTTCTGTAGTAGTTTTCTGTTGGTCTTGCCAGGATTCGAACCCGGGCGTTCAGCATCATAGGTGGACATGCTAACCTCTGTGCTACGTTGGCCTCCCACCGAGATTCATTAGGATTTCATTAATCACGAAGTTCCATAGAATCGGTGAGAACACCCCTCCTTGGAGCGTTCCTCTGTTCAGCCGCCTTCTGACCACGATGCCCTCGATATTTACTTTCGACTAACGTACACTTCGCACTGTGGTTTTAAATAACTTTTGAACGGCTAAAGACATGTACAGAACGGCTTAAGAATTTATAACAGAGCTATTTGAGACTGGTAACAATGCACTGTTAAAATAATGGGTTTGTGTCTTGGCTAAGTGAATTTAAATTTATTTTAACGAACATAAATTTTTCTTTGACAAAAAAAAATGTTCCTTAAAGATGTCACCGAACAACTCGTCACTTTGTTATACTCCCCCCCCCCCCCCCCCCCCCCCCTTATCTTGTAGGGGTTTTTTAAAAAGTTGGCATCGCTTGCCTTTGTTTACGCTGATGCTAATGTCGATGCGTTGTGTTTTGTTACGTTGTGTTGTGTTGTGTTGTTTACGTTCAACGTTCAGTGCATATCTGTTTTGCTCGTTTAAATCATTTTGCATTCCTTGTTGATGATTATAATGACGATGGCCATAGCGATGATGGCTATGGCTTTAGCAGCAATGGCTATGGCTATGGCTATGACACTTGTGATTATATATCAGATATACTTATCATCTTGAAGGTTTACCCTTCGCATCAATTTATTACGCATAGCAAATAAGTCAACAACTTAATTGTTTAATTATATCGGACTTTATACATCTGATCTTATTTTTTTCTTTTTTATTATTGTGTTTTTTTTCTCTTCTTTCATTGCAGGCAGCCGCTCGTCATCATTGCCCTTATCTGGTGAAGATGTACGAAAAGGAATTTGTCAACCAGGGCGGCAATCCGGAATGGTTGAATGGCTTGGATTATATACCGCCAAAACTACGTGCCATATATGAAATCAATAAAATTTTAGCACATCGACCATGGCTGTTGCGCAAGGAACATATTGAGGTAAATGGGCTATCATCAGAGACATTAAATAAAAGAAAACAAAAGCTAAAATTTAAATTTTCAGAGATTGAAATTAAAAACAAGAAAAATGTGTTAAGTTCGACTGGGCCAAATCTTGTTAAACCACTAACACGGATTGTACTCAAAAGAATTCAGTTGAAAGGAAGATTTGCACTTTACATACAAAATTTCTGCCAATTCAGCCAAAAATGTAAGCTTCTTGGGGTTAAAGAAAAATAGTTTGGAGATCGGTTTATATAGGAGCTATATAAGGTTATATACCTAAATAACAGAGCTCTACTTACACACTTTCAGTCAAATCGGACAGCAATTGGGCTAAAGATGTCAAATCGGGAAATCTGTTTTTATGGGAACGCCGACTATATGAAAAATCCGCAATTACTTTTTGGGCAACCCAATATATCAAGTTATAAACCGACTTGGATCATACTTAGCACGGTTGTTGGAAGAACACTACGTGCACAATTTCCGCTAAATCGTACCACAATTACGTCTTCCAGGTGCTCAGGATATTAAATCGAGAATCTGGTTTATATGGGAGATATATCCAAGTCTACATCGATATGGCCCATTTGCAATCCCCAAAGACCTTACATACATGACTAAGAAGTATCTGTAAAAATTTTCAAGCGGATATCTTTATTCGTTCGACCGCTATCGTAATTTCGACAGACAGACAGACGTATATAACCCATCAGTGGTCAGTGTAATCAAGTAAATCGAACTAAGTTCGGCCAGGCCGAATCTTGGGTATCCCCCCTTAATGGATTCCCATAAAAATTTACCTTTATTAGCTCAGTTTGTATTTGAATGATTTAAAAATCAATCAAATCGGGTATTGTTTGAGGCTTCTAGCGGTTCAAGAAGTAAAATCTGATGATCGGCTTATAGGGGGGCTATATTAGTTTATGGACCAATTCATATCATACTTGATATATATATTGGCCCTTGTGCCAAATTTCAGCCAAATCGAAAAAATTTAAGGCTTCTAAGAGCTCAAGAAGTCAAAACCGGGGATCGGTTTATATGGGGGCTATATCCAAATCAGAACCAATTTGTCCGTCTGTCTGTCTATGTTTTCTTATAACCAAGGCTGTACCTTGATCTATTGTCCGATTTCCATAAAATTTTACACAAGTCACTTTTTTGATACAAGCTGAAAACGTTGGGGTTCAGTGGACTGTGAACGAAAGGGTGATAATGGCCTCCTGAAAGATAGAAATTCTTTTTGGAAGTTTGGAAAGTCCAAAACCCTTAAGACTCGAAATGTGTTTTTGGGTTATGTATGTAAAAAAGTAACCTTAATACCAAGTCACAATGACTTAACAAAAAAAAAAACGATATATGTTTAGATTTTACGAAGACTGAACTTTATTGCTCTCGAAGTTAAAACGGAATGAACGAGTCTTTCATTTCATAGTCATGACTTCTCAAAATAATGACATTTAGTTTACCATAAAACTAAATTTAGAACTAAAAAGTGTAGTGTTCTCAGTGCCCTCTGTATGTGGCATTATAAAAATGCAGACCTGGAAGTTGTGTGGCACAAACATTACCGGCCCATGTTGCAAGATTGCAAGGTAAAAGTTTTAAATTCAAATATATAATGGTATGAGGTCAAAAAAAAAAAAAAAAAATAGGAAAATATACAATTCATACGATCTTTGAGTGTTCATAAAATGCTTGAAATTCAATATGCCTTAATACTATAAGGGTTATCTCTAGTCAAAATTTAATAACAATTCAGTTTACTTATAGATTCTAATGTTAATTTTAAATATAATCCAGTTCAATAGTTGTTGCATCAGGTGGTGCATGAGCCAGACAGCACCCAGCCGAAGATAGTATTTGTGGCGACTGGAAGAGAGCCATCACTAGCTAAAAGACCCGGTAATATAATGCGCCCATATATGTCAGATCCAAGTACGATTGAAAACGGCCCCGAGATATAAAATTTTGGATCTGCTAAAGTCAAATTAGCGAATTTTGCAGCAATGGCAGCATCAATGGATCTATTAGGCGTGTCCATTGATATGTGGTTGTTGACTCTCATTGTGGTGTCTAAAACAGTGTGAGAAGAGTGGCGAGATGCTATAGAGACTGCACATATGGACTCCGATCCTACGACAGTTGTGTTAAGTCGTAACTCTTCAACAAACTGTTTAGATATTTTACTAATGGCGGTGCAAGGATCAATAACTGCGCGGATATGGTGCTTTTTCTTGCCGATCACAACCAGTATTATAGCCGTTGGAAATAGCAAAGTGGCGTTTGGAGTTGCAATAGACGCTATCGTTAGTGATCGCTGGTTAGTTGAACTGGTGTTTGGTGGTTCACCTGCGGGGCTTTTTTCGACCTTTACTGTCCTTGTTTTCTTGCTTCGCAATTTTGGATTATCTATATGCAATAAGGAGTGATGGTCGCCTCCACAAAACCGACATCCTTTAGTTGAAAAACAAGAACTAGATGAGTGTTGATGGGCTAAACAGTTTGGACAGTAGCGGTGAGTCACAACTAATTGCATACGTTGTTTCGCATCCTTTTTTCGGAATACCTTGCATTTACGAAGACCGTGGTTTTGTGAACAGATTCTGCAAGAGTAATAATTTTTGTTTGCCTCGGAACGGCTAAGGCGGGATAAAATAGGTGGCATTCTGTAAGAGTAAACTAAAATATAATAAAGGACAATAATGTAACAAAAGGAAATTGAATAACTAATTTCTAACATGGTGGGAGTACCACGACTTTTACAACAGGCCGAGTTATGGTTCCCCTTTGTGTAGTTATATCGACTACTCGCACTAAATCATCCTTGCCATAATATATCTTCGAAATACGCCCCAATTTCCATTCCTGGGGTGGCAAACAGTCGTCTCTCACAACAACCATAGAACCAATCTGGATATTTGGCTGTGGTCTTTTCCATTTAATGCGCTTGTGAAGCTCTTTAAGATACTCATGTTTCCATCTAATACTGAACTGTTGAGATAATGCCACAACTCTTCGCCAACGATTAACTACAGAAATAGTAGTCTCGGATTCGTCAGGTTCGGCAGGTGAAAGCAAAGGACCCCCAGTAAGGAAATGTCCAGGGGTAAGAGCTAGCAAATCGTCGGGATTTTCGGATAAAGGTGAAATAGGTCGCGAGTTTAAACAGGCTTCGATACGGGAAAGTATAGTAGTGAATTCCTCGAACGTAAATTTATGACATCCTGCCATCTTTCGGAAATGAGCCTTAAAACTTTTCACCCCGGCTTCCCAGAGCCCTCCCATATGAGGAGCTCCTGGTGGAATGAAGTGCCAGGATAAGCGCTGGTAGGAGAATTGGAAAAGTGTCTCGTCCCGCGATCTTTGAAGAAAGTTTTTCGCCACCTCTTTCGATGCTCCAACAAATGTTTTGCCATTGTCGGAAAAGATCTTTAAGGGACACCCACGTCTGGAAGAAAAACGGTGAAAGGCCGCTAGAAAGGCTGAAGTGGTCAAGGAACTTGTGAGCTCCAAGTGGATAGCACGTGTAGCGAAACAAACGAATAAACATACGTATCCCTTTGTTATAGTACAGGATCGCGCCGAGTAGTTTTTTATGTCGAACGGACCTGCAAAGTCAATACCAGTATTCGTGAATGGTCGACTGAGCGTGGTACGTTCTGGAGGAAGGGTTCCCATCAGCTGCGTTCTAAGCTTGTGTTTGGAAATTACACAAATCTTGCAATTGTGAACACAGGCCTTTATAAGAATTTTCGCCTTTGGAATCCAGAACTGGAGACGCAACATTCGTAGCATTAAACTGTTGCCTCCATGCAATGTAATGCAATGTATGAACAGTATCAGCAATCGGGAGAAGGTACCGTGATACGGCAGGATAATAGGATAACGCTCATTATAAGTGAGGCTCTCGGAATGGGCTATGCGACTACATATTCTTAAGAGGCCTTTAGGATCACAAAAGGGGTTCAAAGTCAATAAGGAACTGGTGGACGTAATTTGCTCCCCATTTGACAATGCCTTATATTCAGTTGGATAAAATAATTTTTGTGACAAGACAATTAAACGATCTCGAACATCCTGGATTTCGTCATTGGTCAGCGAATGAGTTCGTGAAGTTATATCGGCTGAAGCACGGCAATTAGAAATAAAACGGTATACATATGCCATCACTCTAAGAGCTCTTCCCAGCGAAGAAAACCTATCCAGAGGATCTTGGTAGTTTTGGAAGTAAGTAAAGTGGCTGTGAATAGTCTTAGCTTCCAATAGTGTCTCATCTATTGGCAAACCATTCTTAATTGGCCAAAGGCTCGATGGATGCCTAAGCCACAGAGGACCAAACCACCAAAGGTCATTCTGAATTAACTCATCGGGAAACACTCCACGGGAAGCCAAATCCGCAGGATTCTGCCTTGATTCAACATGGCCCCAGTGGTCCACTGGTACTACCTCACATATTTTTGAAACACGGTTAGCCACAAAAGTCTTCCATTGGAACGCTGGTTTCATTAACCAGGCAAGGACTATCGTTGAATCTGTCCAACAGAAAACCTTGCAATTTGGAATGGACGGCAGAATCGATTCAATGGCCTCCGCCAGTAAGGCCGCGCCACAAAGTTCGAGTCTAGGAATTGAAATTGTCTTCAATGGTGCCACCCTCGATTTTGACATAAGGAGGTGTGTGACAATTTCACCGCTGGGAGCCGCGACTCGAACATAAATGGCTATTGCGTACGCCTTTTCAGAGGCGTCACAGAAGCCATGGAGTTCCATATCGCTTTCAGGAGTGAAATGTATCCAGCGAGGAATTCGTATATCTCCAATCCTAGAATAATTCCCCAAGAATGAATGCCATGCTGCAAGTAAATTCGGAGGAAGGGGATCATCCCACCCGACTTTGGATAACCAAACATCCCGCATTAGAAGTTTTGCGAGAACTATGAAGGGGCATAGCCACCCAGCTGGGTCGAATAGTTTCGATATATTGGAAAGAATATTCCTCTTAGTGGGATCGGAATTTGCGTCTAATTGCCCGGCTACGAAATAAAAATCATCAAGTTTCGCGTTCCAACGAACACCCAGAGTCTTGGCCTTACTTGAATCTTCAAACTCAAGAAATTCGGAATTCAGAAGATGGTCCTTTGGAATGGATTTTAGGAACTCCTTAGAGTTAGAAGTCCATTTTCTCAATAAAAAACCGGCTGTCCCCAAGGCCGAAATGAGTTCCTTCTGGGTCTTAGTTGCGGACAAAATATCATGACTCCCCCCAAGAACATCGTCGACGTACATCGACGATTCCAAAATCTCGCTTGCAAGCGGATATTGAAGCCTTACGTCTGTAGCCAGTTGCTGAATTGTGCGTAGAGCCAAGAATGGGGCACAATTTACCCCAAACGTAACCGTTTGTAGCTCAAATTCTTCGATTTCATCATAAGGGGACTTTCGGTAGAGAATTCTCTGGAATGTAGTGTGTTTCGGATGGACACAAATCTGGCGATACATTTTTTCAATATCGCTATTGAAAACCACTTTATAAAATCGCCACTGGAGTAATAAAGTGCACAGATCTTTCTGCAAAGATGGACCAGGGTGGAGGACGTCGTTCAAACTCATACCATTAGAGGTAGGGTTTGACGCGTTGAACACTACACGAACTTTTGTAGTAACGCTATTTGGACGAACAACAGCATGGTGTGGCAAGTAGTGAAAATTGGATTTGGGAGTGAAATCAATGTCCCTTACCCTCTTCATATGGCCTAATTCAATATACTCTGCCAGAACCGCATCGTACTGCCTCTTGAGCTCAATATCTCTGAGAAGCCGATTCTCATTTCTTATATACTGAGAAAGAGCTATCTTTTGGGACTGCCCGAGTTGAATACCGGAAGGAAATTCGGGTTTAAATGGCAGCGTAACAATATACCGGCCTGCCTCGTTTCTGGTGGTGGTTTCCACGAACATGTCCTCACAATACTTGTCCATATCGGAAATAGGTTTAACCCTAGGGAGGTCCTCCAGTTCCCAGAATTTGGAAACTAGTTCATCTAAGGCGATATCATCTGGAAGTGAAACAGTAGTGCGGAAGACTGAAATAGGCTCTTTTGGAATGGGACCGGTCAGAATCCAACCAAATACTGTTTCTTGGGCCAAAAGAGACCCACAAACTGGATTAATAATGCCATTTAACATGACCTGCGGAATCAGATCTGCCCCTATCAAAATGTCAATATACGATGACCGATAAAACTCAGGGTCTGCCAGGTGGATGTCAGGAAGTGTGGAAAACATTTCCTCGGATACAGAAAAAGTAGGCAGTGAGGATGTTAGCTTAGGAATGACCATAATGGGAGCCTCCAGGTCAAAACCTGAAGTCATTGGAGAAGTGATTTGAAGCATACATATTTTCTGAGCCTTCGCAGAGAGGGTGCCATTAAGGCCGGATATATGAGCCATAAATTTGCGTGCTTTTAGTTTAAGCAAGTTGAAAAGGTGTTCTGACAGGAAAGACGCTTCCGACCCAGAATCGAAAAGTGCTCGTGCCTTGAAAATCTCCCCATTATGTCGGATACCAACCATGGCCGTTCCCAACAGCACGGTCTTGCTGTTGGCTGCGAAACAAGACTGTATGGGAACAATGGAATCACCATTGGAAGTGGACTGTATCGATTTCTGATCAGTTTCGGGAATTTCCATTTCCTCATTGCAGTCTTGATGCAGTAGAGTGTTGTGCCTCCTGTTGCATTTTTGGCAGTTAAATGCACTTTTACAGTCTTTGACAAGATGTCCCTTAGAAAAACAATTAAGGCATAATTTTAACTGCTTCACGGTTGTCAGTCTATCGGCGTAGGTCATATTATGAAATTTCGAACACAATCTTATGGTGTGGTTTTCATTGGGGCATAACTTACAATTTGGAATGACAACACCATTTCGATACGAATTCACTCTTTTGGAGGAGCTATTCTTTGGCATTGATTTGCCAACGTTCTCGTTCTTGGAATTTGATATCGATTGAGAAGTGCTGGGAAAACCGAAATCCCTCACCGTCTCCAATGTCTGAAATCGACATGTCAAGAAGGAATCAAGTTCTGTCCAAGATGGAAAGTCACTTTTATTCTTGACTGATTGCTCCCACAGGGACAATGTGATCTCAGGCAAACGCATGGAACAAACATACACAAAAATGGGGTTCCAACTCTTGATATCTATACTATAGAGCTTTAGTGAAGCTATAATCCCATTTATAGTACTTTGAATCTGCTTTATGGACTCGCTTGATTCAACGGTAATTCCTGGCAAATTAAAAAGGGTCTTAAGTTGGCTGTTCAGTAGTAAACGTTTGTTGTCGAATCTAACCTCCAACGCCCTCCATGCTAACTCAAATCCCTCATTCGTGAGAGGTGCCTTTCGAACTATTTCCCTGGCTTCACCGCGAGTCTTGGAATTCAAGTGAAATAATTTTTCGACAGGGGAGAGCCTCGTGTTATTGATGTATAAGGCAGTAAAAAGGTCGCGAAACGATGGCCAGGAGAGGTAATCCCCGTGAAAGAGGTCGGTGTCACAAGGAGGTAGGTTTACATTCGGACTCGAAGAGAATTCCAACCGCGTTGGATTGGGGGGAGAAACAGCAGAGGACCTTTTGGATTCTATAACCTCACTTATTTTAGCTATGCCATGAACGTAAGTTCGATAAGTGGTCTGATACCGCGCTTTCAGGGTTTCTATGTCCCTCTTATCGTCAGCAGCGGCTAACTCAGCCAAGCTAGCCTCATACTTTGGTTTAACTCTCTGCCATATTTCCCTCAACTCGTCCCGATGAACCTCCAAGGAGTGGATCGCGGACTGGTGCAGAAGTTCGCTTTCGAGTTCTGCATTGAACTCGATTAAAGCATCGGATATTTGGATAAAGTTTGATAGGGCCATTCTGTTCTATCAAAAATCTTTCGCTAGCAACGGATGTCAAAAAAAAAGGAAAATTCGATGCAAATTATACGGGCCACTACTACAAAGGAAATTTCTACCAGAATCGATGTTCTGAAGGAAGTGAGTGGATCCCAAGAGGGCAAACCGAACAAAGGTGATCCAAAAAAAAGCTAATCTCCACGTCTAAGAACTCTAAAACGTCCAAACAATAGCTATATAGCCAACTATGAAGAACACAGTATGTAGTACTATTCACTCCACTAAAAATTGTCTGCAATGTAATTCGTATCAGAAACAAGGAATTAAAAATTTGATTCTAATTGTTATTTCACTTTGAAAAAATAAAACGAAATATCGGAAACTTAATGCACAAAGGACAGTCTGGTTAATATACGACTTTGGAATTGTCGTACTTACTAATGCACCGAAGAGGAATCAAAAAATTTGTTTGGTTGTATCCACTAGAATAGACTGCAGCATCAAAAATATCAATTATAAACACTTTTATCCAACACAATTATTTCTTTCACCTGGCCCTTTGATTTCTCTTCTCAATTGTGTGGTTTCATCGAATTTTTCTAAAGTTGCTTTATCAATTAGCGAAATGCTGTTCTTCTTCTTCCACTATTCTATTTAAATAGTCTCAATTATCAAAATTATTCAATTGTCTACTATTTCTTTACCAGCAAACTGCTCACTACTCACGTGGACTTTCTAAAACAGTAACAGCAATACCAAATGCACTAAATGTTTGTCCAAATTTGACAATTCGGTTATATTTCAATCGCTCAATCTTTTTTCTCTTCGAATAATATGAAATTTTAATAAATTTAACATCCAAATATTCATTTAATTCCTTTATTTATTTCGATGGCATCAAGTCAAAATGAAATTTTATAAAATCTATCACATGCTCGTCTACACTATATGTTATCACACTTAGTTTGGAAATTTCAACGAATAAGACGAAAAGGCAAAAAATCATCAACATTCGAGCGACCTGATGTGGGAGACAACGTGTAGCTTAGCTTTGGTTAAGCTACAAAATCTAGTTCTTGACGGAGGGATTGTAGTATGGTGAGAAAAAATTATAAAACTGGTACTGGTACTGCTTGTGGTTCTCTCGTGTAGTCAGCGAATAAAGAAACAACAAGGGATGGGTAGTCTGTAGGTACCTACAACTTTTATCAAAAAGGAATGAAAATCAACGTGGATGATTGATTCTGTGGTGATCGATTGGAATATGGATAGGAAAAAATATGATGTAAAGAGTATTTTTTTTGTTGTTGCTTGTTTTTTAATAACCACTATGATGAACACGAATGTACCATATACGACAAAAAAACTGTCAAGTAGAGCCTTTGGAGACCATTAAGTGTAATTACTGTGCTTTGTCTTCTTATAAATCAAGATCAAAGTTTTTGTGTTTAAGAGGATTGAAATTGAAATAAGCAAAATAATTTGACACACTTGATAAGGAGATTGGTTTGAAATGTGTGAACCAATTCAGCGAATTTTTTTGAAGTTGTAATTGCCAGAAGTTTAAGCAAAATATTATAAGCAAGCAAACGAAAGAATTTAGTATCAATTTCTTGGAAAAAATTGAACTTACAATGAAATTGAAATCACTTTCACGGAAATGAATTTTTGTGTAATTGACCTTCACAAAAAAAGAATGTTGCTCGTACTTTCTAAACTTATGTAGGAAGAAATTTTGTACGACAATGGCATGTAGGTTACCTGGTTTTCCTTGTGAACTGCAGGGATTGATTTGGATGATTTTCCAGATTTCACGTCTTTTAGGTTAGCCAAAATCCGGGTTGAAGGATCATGAAAACGTTGGGGTTCAGTGGACTGTGAACGAAAGGGTGATAATGGCCTCCTGAAAGATAGAAATTCTTTTTGGAAGTTTGGAAAGTCCAAAACCCTTAAGACTCGAAATGTGTTTTTGGGTTATGTATGTAAAAAAGTAACCTTAATACCAAGTCACAATGACTTAACAAAAAAAAAAAAACGATATATGTTTAGATTTTACGAAGACTGAACTTTATTGCTCTCGAAGTTAAAACGGAATGAACGAGTCTTTCATTTCATAGTCATGACTTCTCAAAATAATGACATTTAGTTTACCATAAAACTAAATTTAGAACTAAAAAGTGTAGTGTTCTCAGTGCCCTCTGTATGTGGCATTATAAAAATGCAGACCTGGAAGTTGTGTGGCACAAACACAAGCATTAACGCTATTGAAAAACAAGTAAATAGGCGTTAAGTTCGACCGGTCCGAACTTTGGATTCCCATCACCTCGGGTATATATGTAAACCACCTTTCATCAAAATCCAGTTAAAAATCCATACCAAATTTCGGCGAAATCGGACAACAAATGCGCTTTTATGGGCCCAAAACTTTAAAACGAGAGATCGGTCTATATGATCTCAAATCTCAACCGATCTGGGCCATATTGCAGAAGTATGTTGAAGGCCCTAACACAACCCACTGTCCCAAATTTCGGCGACATCGGACGATAAATTCGCCCAACTCCTTAAATCGAGAGATCGGGATATATGGCAGCTATATCCAAATCTGAACCGATCTGAGCCAAATGGAAGAAGAAAGTCGAAGGGCCTAACACAACTCACTGTCCCAAATTTCGGCGACCTCGGACAATAAATACGCCTTTGATGGGCCCAAGACACTAAATCGAGAGATCGGTTTATATGACAGCTATATCCAAATCTGGACCGATGTGGGTCATATTGAAAAAAAATGTCGAAGGGTCTAACACGACTCACTGTCCCAAATTTCAGCAATCGTATAATAAATGTAGGCCTAAGATCCTAAATCGGCGGATCGGCCTATATGGCCTGCATGGCTTCAAACTTAACCTGCTTATGAACAAAAAAATAATCTGTCCAAAGTTTCAGCTCAATATCTCCATTTTTGAAGACTATAGCCTGATTTCAACATACAGACGGACAGATGAACGGACGGACAGATGGACGGACGGACAGATGGACGGACGGACAGATGGACGGACGGACAGATGAACGGACGGACAGATGGACGGACGGACAGATGAACGGACGGACAGATGGACGGACGGACAGATGGACGGACGGACAGATATCGAGAGATCGGTTTATATGGCAGCTATATCCAAATCTGGACCGATGTGGGCCATATTGAAAAAGAATTTGGAAGGGTCTAACACAACTCACTGTCCTAAATTTCTGCAATCGGATAATAAATGTAGGCCTAAGATCCTAAATCGGCGGATCGGCCTATATGGCCTACATGGCCTATCTTCAAACTTAACAAGAAAAGAATCTGTCCAAAGTTTCAGCTCAATATCTCAATTTTTGAAGACTGTAGCGTGATTTCAACATACAGACGGACGGACAGATGGACGGACGGACAGATGGACGGACGGACATGGCTAGATCGTCTTAGATGTTTACGCTGATCGTTAATATATATACTCTATAGGGTCGGAAATGGATATTTCGATGTGTTGCAAACGGAATGACAAAATTAATATAAATCTCCCGATAAAGGGTCTGAAGCCCATAAAAGCTTTATTTTTTAATAGATTTCGCTGAAATTTAAAACAGTGAGTAGTTTTAGGCCTATCAACATCTGACCCAAATATAGTTCAGATCGGCCTATATTTAGATATAGCTGCCATATAGACCGATCTACCGATAAAGGGTCTAAAGACCATAAAAGCTTTATTTATCACCCGCTGAAATTTCGCTGAAATTTGCAACAGTGGTTTATTTTAAGCCTCCCGACATCTGACCAAAATGTGGTTCAGATCGGGCTATATTTAGATATAGCTACCATATAGACGAATCTGCCGATAAAGGGTCTGAAGGCCATAAAAGCTTTATTTTTTAAGCCTCTCAACATCCGACCCAAATATGGTTTTGATCGGACTATATTTAGATATAGCTGCCATATAGACTGATCTGCCGATAAGGGGACTGGGTATCCAAAGTTCGGCCCGACCGAACTTAATACCTTTTTACTTGTTTAACAATTTTTTATGTTAAATTTTTTTTTCAAAATTTTCAATTTTTTAATTTTTTTTTTAAATTTATGATTTTTATGAAAATCTTTCCAAAATCTTCAGTTATAGGCGAGATAAGGCAATTCTCATACTTAATTATTTCTATGATATTTTAACCTTTCCTTTTTGTTTTGCAAACCTGCCTTTAACCTTTAAACCTGCAATTCGATTTCTATTTTTGCTTTTCTTTGGCTCTTATATTCATCGTGTGACCATACGTAGCCAAGCTTGCGGTCAATTATTATCATAAGCCAAGAAGTTAACGGCGCATGTTTTCAAACGGAAATTATCTCAGCGCTATTTTCATTTTCTCGGTTTTTCTTTTCTTTTGTAGACTATTACAACACTCTTGATATGATGCATTTTAATTTTTCTATGACGGCGATTCTGGTACACAGAGAAATAAAATTTTAAAAAAAATTTTTTTTTTTTGAAAATTTTTTCAAAATGTGACAAATGTTTTTTTTTTAATGTAGGAATCAAATATGAAAGATTTTTTCAGATTTAGTATTTCCTCTTCGCCTAAACGACGAACTTTTTTATGAAAGTAAGGCTTGATCACAATTTTATAGCAATCATAACTATGCAAATGCAAATTTGCCCATGAACATTCCACTAAGGAACTGGGGAATCGGACAGCACTCAGTTCGAGTGCTTTCCGATTAAAATTTTATGCTCAATGATAAGGTGCCTCCTTTTTATAGCCGAGTCCGAACGGCTTGCCGCATTGCGAAACCTCTTTGGGGAGAAGTTTTAACATGGCATAGTAGCTCACAAATGTCGCCAGCACTTTAGGAGGGCATAACCACCGCTGACAAATTTTGTCTGATGTTCTCGCCAAGATTCGAACCCAGGCGTTCAGCGACATAGGCGGACATGCTAACCTCTGCTCTACGATGGCCCTCCAAATCATATCTTTACAAGACTAAAATCAATCACCCTTCTACCAACAACCAGTGCGGGGGTTTGGGGGTTCGTTTCCCAATACTTTGGTCTTGCGAGTCTTATAATTCAAAAAAAAATCCATAATAATATAATCTGACATACTTTCCTTTGAAATCATATTTTGAGAAAAAAATGTCAGGTTTTATTTAACATTTTAACAAAAATCATATTTTCCCCAAGTTTGCTTTAAACTCAAAATTTTCTATTAAAATTAATATTTTGTTTAAAACTTTCAAGTTTTACAAATTTGTTTTTTTAGTTTTAGACATAAAATTTTGCTCTGTGCATTATTCCAAACATATGCTTTATTTTAAGCATTTTTTTTTAATAATTTCCTTTATGTGTTTACACATTTTAATGTTTTATTTTTCACCACATCTATTTTTAGAGTCTAACTCGGGGCAAGAACAGTTGGTCTCTATCGGAAGTCGTGCATGCCATGGTGTTGTTATCGCATTTTCATTCATTGTCGTCGTTTGTGTTCTCCTGCGGTCTGACACAGAAACTCGATGGTTTGTCTAGTCCTAAACTGAAAACAGCACCCGCAACAATGGTCGTTTCATCATCATCATCATCATCAATGCCACAACAACACCAACAACAACAAACACTCTATAATGCTGGAGCTGGTGCTGGCATGTTTGTCGTCCCTGGTGGTGGGGTCGATATGAACGCTCTGTTAATGCATGCAGCTGGGGGTGCAATGGGTGTTCCAGTTGCAGCTGCAACTGGATCGGCCATGCATCCGCCACAACAACAGCAACAACAACCACAAAAGACTGTATTAAGTGAAATCACTTTGAACAACAACAACAACAATAATAGTAATAACAACAACGGCATGGATCATCATAATCATCAAATCTATTGCAATAACAATGCCACAAATAACATTTTATTAATGCCCACTGCCGCTGCCATCGCAGCCTCCGTTCAAGGAGGGGCTGCTGCAGCTGCCGCCGCTGCTGGCATTGTGGCTGCCAGTGCCACAGGTGGAATTGTTGGTGGCATCGTTGCCGGAGCAGGTGGTGCAACTGCTGCCGCTTGCGCGTCCGTCTCCACGCCCATTGCTGCTGCTGCCAACGGTGTGACCAAGATGAATGGTAAGTTAGTGGGCCAATGGATTTGAACCGCATCTCAAGTGAAATGTCTCGCCACATTTGTGAGATTATAAGGCGAGAGAAAAAAAAAACAAAAACAAAAAACAAATTATAGGTGTCCCAACCAATTTGTCGGCTAATCATTTGATCGTAACGAACTAATCCCATCCAATTGGGAGTGTGGGTTTGAAAAGCCATTAACTAAGAGTGACACCGTGCTGGATTGTATAGGGGACTTACATTTTGTGGCTATTGTATGCACCAAAGATAGGCCAATTTTCGATTTTATTACTTTTAGAATTTTAATAAAAACGGAGATAAAAACTATAATTAATAAAAAAAATGAATAAACAAAAAGACGTAAAGAACAAGTAAAAAGGCGTTAAGTTCGGCCGGGCCGAACTTGGGATGCCCAACACCTCGGGTATATATGTAAACCACCTTTCATCATAATCCGGTGAAAAATGCATAATTTATGCCTCCATAGCAGCTTTATAGGAATATGGTCCGATTTGGGCCAAATCGGCGAAATCGGACAATAAATGTGCCTTTCATGGGGCAAAGACTTTAAATCGAGAGATCGGTCTATATGGCTGCTATATCCAAATCTGAAACGATCTGGGCCATATTTCAGAAAGATATCGAGGGGCCTAACACAACTCACTGTCCCAAATTTCGGCTAAATCGGACAATAAATGAGCCTTTTATGGGCCCAAAACCTTAAATCGAGAGATCTATCTATATGGCAGCTATCTTCAAATCTGGACCGATCTGTGTCATATTACAGAAAGATATCGAGGGGCCTAACACAACTCACTGTCTCAAATTTCGGCGACATCGGACAATAAATGCGCCTTTTATGGGCCCAAAACCTTAAATTGAGAGATCGGTCTATATGGCACCTATATCTAAATCTGGACCGATCTGTGTCATATTGCAGAAAAATATCGAGGGGCCTAACACAACTCACTGTCTCAAATTTCAGCGACATCGGACAATAAATGAGCCTTTTATGGGCCCAAAACATTAAATCGAGAGATCGGTCTATATGGCAGCTATATCCAAATCTGAATCGATTTGGGCCAAATTGAAGAGGGCTGTCGAAGGGCCTACCACAACTCACTGTCCCAAATTTCAGTGAAATCGGACAGTAAATTCGTCTTTTATGGGACCAAAACCTTAAATCGAGAGATCGGTCTATATGGCAGCTACATTCAAATCTGGACCGATCTGTGCCATATTGCAGAAAGATATCGAGGGGCCTAACACAACTCACTGCCCGGAATTTTGGCAAAATCGGACAGTAAATTCGCCTTTTATAGGCCCAAAACCTTATAACTCGAGATCGGTCTATATGGCAGCTATATCCAAATCTGGACCGATCTGTGCCATACTGCAGAAGGATATCGAGGGGCCTAACACAACTCACTGCCCGGAATTTTGGCAAAATCGGACAGTAAATTCGCCTTTTACGGGCCCAAAACCTTATAACTCGAGATCGGTCTATATGGCAGCTATATCCATATCTGGACCGATCTGTGCCATATTGCAGAAAGATGTCGAAGGGCCTAACACAACTCACTGCCCGGAATTTTGGCAAAATCGGACAGTAAATTCGCCTTTTACAGGCCCAAAACCTTATAACTCGAGATCGGTCTATATGGCAGCTATATCCATATCTGGACCGATCTGTGCCATATTGCAGAAAGATATCGAAGGGCCTAACACAACTCACTGTCCCAAATTTCAGCAAAATCGGATAATAAATGTGGCTTTTATGGACCTAAGATCCTAAATCGTCGGATCAGTCTATATGGCAGCTATATCCAAATCTAGACCGATCTGGGCCAAATTGAAAAAGGATGTCAAAAGGCCTACTACAACTCACTGCCCCAAATTTTAGCAAAATCGGTTAATAAATGTGGCTTTTACGGGCATAAGACCCTAAATCGTCGGATCAGTCTATATGGGGGCTATATCAAGATATAGTCCGATATAGCCCATCTTCAAACTTAACAAGCTTATGGACCAAAAAAAGAATCTGTGCAAAGTTTCAGCTCAATATATCTATTTTTAAAGACTATAGGGTGAGTCGGACTAGGGTAGGTCGGACAATATTTAGATATAGCTGCCATATAGACCGATCTCCCGATAAAGGGTCTGAAGCCCATAAAAGCTTTATTTATTACCCAATTTCGCTGAAATTTGAAATAGTGGGTAGTTTTAGGCGTCCCAATATAGGACCCAAATATGGTTCAGATAGGACTATATTTAGATATACCTGCCATATAGACCGATCTGCCGATAAAGGGTCTGAAGCTTATAAAAGTTTTATTTTTTATCCGATTTCGCTGAAATTTAAAGCAGTGAGTTGGCTTAGGCCTACCAACTTCTGACCCAAATGTGGTTCAGAACGCACTATATTTTGGATATAGCTGCCATATAGACCGACCATAAAAGCCCTATTTATTACCCGATTTTGCTGAAATATGAAACAGTGGGTAGTTTTAGGTCTAGTTTCAGGGGGTTTACATATATACCCGAGGTGGTGGGTATCCAAATTTCGGCCCGGCCGAACATAATGCCATGTTAGTTGTTTATATTACTTTTTAATTTATTTGTATATATATATATATATATATATATATATATATTTTAAAATTTTTTTTTCTCAATTTTTTCCTTTTTTAATGGTTTTTACTTCTTTTACCTTTTTTTATTTTATTTATTTTTGTTTTTTTTTTTTAAATTTGTTTTTAATTTTTTTTACAGCTCAACCCAGTGTTACCGTTGAAGCCCTCATGGAACGCATGAAGGTCTTATCTCAGAAACAGGACGAATGTAGCGAAGCCGAGCTGAGCAATCGCTTCAAGAATGTTGAAATGCAAACTGCCGAATTACCCGCTGCCGCCACGATAGTCCCCACCGAAATACCACCGGTCATCTCGCATTACATTGAAGACCCGAATTTCACATATCAGGATTTTGCACGACGTGGTGCAGAAAATATACCCAATACATTTCGCATTCAAGACTATTCCTGGGATGATCATGGCTACTCATTGGTTAATGGGTATGATAACTAAAATACAAAAAATATTTATTATTTTATTTTTATTTAAATTTATTTTCCCCTTCTTTAGCCTCTATGAGGATGTGGGCACTTTGCTGGATAATAAATTCCGATGTGCTTATAATTTGACCTATTTCACCATGGGCGGTGTCAAGAATGTTGATACATCGAAATTTCGTCGTGCCATTTGGAATTATATCCAATGTATTTATGGTATACGCCATGATGACTATGATTATGGTGAAGTTAACCAGGTAAATTGAAAATGTTTTGATTTTTAGTGGACAGTTTTTTCTAATTCACTTTCTATTTATCAGCTTTTGGATCGTCCTTTGAAAATGTTTATCAAGACCGCTTGTTGTTTTCCTGAAAGAATTACAACTAAAGATTATGATAGCATTTTGCTTGAACTGCAGGACAGTGAAAAGGTAAGAAAGACGTTATTGTCATAGTAGCCATGGTGTCATATACGTTATGTGGTATAATCACATTCGCATAACTCATACGCATGGGTGACCCTCATGTCAGTATGTACTATGTTAGTGGAGTTATTGAATGCAAACACCCTGCAAACATTTTCTATCGCGTAAGTCACTAAATTGGCACACAAGAAAGTTGAAAACAATGATATCTTGTTTTCGTCTAATAAGTGCCTCGGTAGTGAAGAAAACCTGCCACTGGGCGATATACCCTCACGAGAGACTAAATAGGGCCTTAGAAAAGTTGAAAAATGGAAAATGACCGCCATTGAAAACAACGATCTTAGTGATAAAAAATTTTTTGTAATGATTTTGTCCGACTGGAACTTGAACTGCCAACCTACAATCCAGGCGGATATGGTAATCTCAGAGCTATGGTGGAAGATATCTAACATAAGTATGATATATCACAATGGAACCTCAAATAAAATACCGCAAGCAAAAATTTGTAAAAATCGTTTCCTGCTACACCTATAAAAGGCCAAACCGGATGAAAGGTATATATGAGAGAAGATATATCTTAATCTAATTAAGACGGGAAACACTTCATGAAAAATTCTGCTAAGATCGGAGAAGGATTTTGGCCATTGCAAACATTAAAGTGCACATCGGATGAAAGATTCACCTATATGTGAGCTATATCTAAATTTGGACACAAAGACAGACAGATGGATCAGTCATCATGTGAAATGTAATGATTACAAGAATACATGGACAGACAGATGGACCTGTTATCATGCGACCTGTGATGACCTGTATGATTACAAGAATAGACAGACATACGGAGATATTGACAGGCGGACAGATAGAGAGACAAACAGATATACCTGTCATTATGCGACCTGTGGTGACTACAAGAGAATGCATAGACAGACAGATAGATGGACGGACAGATGGACAGAAAGACAAGCAGGCTATAGGCAGGCAGATACATAGATAGAAAGACAGACAGACGAACCTGCCATCATGCGACCTGTGATAACCACAAGATAACATAGACAGGCAGTCAGGTGGACAGACAGCCAGATATACAGACAGACAAGTAGAAAACAGAATACAAGAATGAATGGACAGGCAGACGGATAGACAGATAGGTGGACGAACAGATGGATAGATAGAAAGATAAAAAGACAGACAGACAGAACGAAAGACAGACAGAGAGACAGTCAGACAGAGAGAAAGACAGACAACAAGACAGAACAGACAGACGGACCTGTCATGCGACCTGTGGTGATTACAAGATTACATGAACCGAAAGACAGACAGACGGTCGGACAGACAAATAAACAGGCAGACAGAGACGGCAGATAGACAGGCGAGCAGGCAGACACACAGAAGGAAGGACAGACAGACAGACGAACCTGTCATTATGCGACCTGTAATGGTTACAAGAAAACATGGACAGATTGCCGGACAAACAGACAGACTTAATCAAATCAGAAAGTAATTCTAAACCCACCGTTATACAAAAAATGGATCCTGCTTTACTCCTTCTTAGCATTACCGACAAACGCAAAAAGCTATAATACCCTATACCAGAGTAGTGGCGCATCGGCATCGAGGTCCAGAAAACTTCAAGTCTATTAACTGTTTGATGCCAATCGTGTACTGCCTTCATATGACTTGCAGTGCCTACAGTCGTGAGCCCATGTGGATACATTATGACGAAATACAACTATGAAACCGGGTCTGCGGAGTCGAGCAATTTTGGACATTGGATACTACTCCTATCCAATGTTGGGCACGGCACGGGATAGCTGTGTGCACCACACAAGCTGGAACTTTGAGGTCCCATCCGTGTAGTGTTCTTTGCTGTCACGAGAAGCTTAGCTGCGAACGTCCACAGGTTCCAGACAGTGGAATACTACATACGGAGTAGTTGCAACGGCAGTCGCGGGCAATCAGGGGAACGATTTTGCTCACATACAGGAGCTTAACGAGGATTGCCACCTCCACATGAAAATGTGGTTACACCAATAACAACAACAATGTTGGGGGTATTGCAATTGTCATTCCGTTTGTAACACACCGAAATATTGATCTGCTGCACTGTAAGGTGCAAATTTTGCAAATTTGTCCATGAAGATTCCACTAAAGAACAGGGGCAAACTTTTCACATATCAATAAGTGCTGTTTAAGCTCAATGACAAGGGATCTTTTTTTTTTTTATAGCCGAGTCCGAATGGCGTGCCGTAGTGCGGCACATCTAGGAGAGTTTTTACCACCCATAGTACCTTATAAATGGCGTTAGCATGCTCTCGATAGGATTTGAACACAAGGCTTCAGTGTTATAGGCGGACATGCTAACCTCTGCGCTACGCTGGCCTGCCTATAAGGTATATACAATATTCTTGAACGTTTCCACATTTAACTTAGCCACTTCTGGCCATCTGTCTGTCGAAATTAAGATATCGTTTGAACGAAGAAGACCATGTCCTTCCGTCGTTCTTTTTTGACCATTGGCAGGTTTATTTCGAAGATGGGATCATAGAATATTTTGACGTAGCCCCCATTAAGACCTGGCACACTGAGTTGTGTTAAGACCGTCAATTTCTATACCGAATATGGTCCAGATCGATCTATTTTTAGATTAAGCTGCCATATCCACCACACCACCAATCGTCATTCTCAAAGTAATAGCCTGTGTTGTATTTCACCTCTTAGTCATTTTAATGATACCAATTGATTTTTTATTACTCAGATTTTAACTATAAAGTTCACTCTGCAATTGAAATAAGCAGAGCTCTCACTTAATCTCACCTTGCTCACATGTTTTCAAAAAAATGAGCTAGCAATGTTAGTGTTAAAATGAAACTCAGCTGTTGCAATTAACAGAGCTCTCAGTAAAACACAACAGTTAAAATCACCTTGCTCGCATGCTTGGAATAGCAGAGAAATGGCAATATTAGAGAGAGAAAGGGAGAGAGAGAATGACATTAATTTGGAGTAATGTAAACTACACAGTGAATGCGATGTAGTGGTTAACATCAAAAGAGCATGCATAATTACAATGCAATGAGTGTGGAATATTTTGTTTTTCTTTGTGAGTGTGTGAGAGCGAGAGAGAGTTTGGCATTTCGCAATTGAATTACAAGCTTTCATCGCCAAAAGATGTTTTACTTGTCCAAGTTTTACACCAAGTAAAAACGCCTTGCTCACATGCTTGGAATAGCAGAGCAAGAGCAATATTAGAGAGAGAGAGAGAGAGAATGACATTAATTTGAAGTAATGTTAACTACACAGTGAATGCGGTGTAGTGGTTCACATCAAATGAGCATGCATAATTCCAGTGCACTGAGTGTGGAATATTTTGTTTTTCTTTGTGGGTGTGAGAGAGAGGGTGTATGTGGCATTTTGCAATTGAATTACAAGATTTTACCGCCAAAAAATGTTGTTCTAGTCCAAGTTTTATACCAACATTGCCAACTTTTATGATTTCATATTACATGGAAGTTTTGCATTTCCATTTTCTTTAAGTTGAGGTGAATTCAATTA
The DNA here is from genome assembly GCF_963082655.1 of Stomoxys calcitrans. Classification (NCBI taxonomy): domain Eukaryota; kingdom Metazoa; phylum Arthropoda; class Insecta; order Diptera; family Muscidae; genus Stomoxys; species Stomoxys calcitrans. The sequence continues at coordinate 141,071,075 of NC_081556.1, read as the reverse complement.
CAAAAATGTCCTCCATACATTTTAATTTTTAATTATTTACTGTTTGACAGTAAGGAGACCATAAAATTATGGATCGTATGTGAAGCAATAAAATGAGTTGAATCGAAAACAAATTAAATCAAAACACTAATTAATTTAATTTCATAAATATTTTTTTTTGTTTCTTTGATTTCCTGTTTCTGACGATTTTTTTATTTACTTTTTTTTTCAGGTTCATGTTAATTTGATGGTTATGGAAGCGCGTAATCAAGCTGAACTATTATATGCCTTGCGCGAAATAATGCGCTATAGGACATGATCTCATAAAATGCAACAAAAAACAAATAAAATACATACATATATATAAATATTTTTATCTTTAAAATATTAAATACCTACATACACACATCACATACAAAACCACATGCATTAAAACATACACATTTACAAAGAAAAAAAAAAACAAAAAAAAACAACAACAAATGTTAAAATATGTATAAAACTCAATTAAAAAAACAGAAACTTTGTTAAAAATAAATAAAAACTAAAACAACAAATATTAATATCTACCAACAAACATACACACACAAACATATATATGATATATTTTAAATACTAATGAAAGAAGAAAATAAAAAAAACAATAACACATACCACCCGAACATATATAAGAAGAAGAAGAAAAAATTTTATTTACATATTCATATATATACAACCACATACTACAACCCAAATATATACATACATATTTTTTTTAAATGTTAAACAAAAAAACAACCAACTAATGTTATATGCAAGATTTACAAGTAACAAAAACAAATATTTTATCTATGTTAATTTTTTTTTTTTACAATTGGAAAAAATCATAGAACCACCCTGACACCTACCTACATACAACTGAAACAAAATAATAACTGAAACCAAATTTATACATTAACAGCAGTGAAGTGATAAAATTTTTTTTAAAAAACTAGGAGGAGAAAGCATACAAAACAAAAATTAAAAAGAATGTACTCTTTTGGAGACTGAGGTTTCTTCATTGAAAACATTTTTTTCTTGGCTAAGAGAAAATATTTTTATTAAAAAAAAAACTAAAAACATAAATCCAAACCAAGGTTAACAATGAAAAAAAAAACAAATTATTATTGTGAAAATATAAATGAGCTATAAATTAAATATTTTATTAACTAAATGTCAAATGTTATAAATACATCTTAAAACACACAAACACATATGCCTATATATACAAAAAGACTTTTTTTTGAAATTACATTTTTAAAGATATCCAAAAATCCAACTTTGGCCTTAGTTTTTTTTATAAAATTTTGTAATGTTTTTGGGAAAAAAGATCACTTCCCCTTTTCTTTTTAAATTGTATATTAAAAAACTCAAAAACCTAAATTTAAGTAAACATATGTTTTAGAAATACAAATTTTTTTAAAGTATCTTAACCAATGTAAACTACTTTTTAAACCTTAAAATACTTGCTATAATTTTTCCATGCCATAATTAAAATTAGGTTTTTATTAAAATTAATTAATTATAAATTTAAGAAAGTTTTTTTGTACTGCAGTTGAATGCATTCAACAAGTTTTCTCTTTGGGGATAAAGACTCGATATTCACCTTGTTCCGCTATTTTTACACCACTAACGCATACCGTCATGATTTTTTATCGCTGAAAAGTTTTACATTGCCTTATGTTGAGTTGAATTCTCAACTAAGCTTCTCTTGTAAAGGTTAACGTTAAGGGGACATTATTTTCAACAATTAATCAACCACAACAAACCACCACTCATGGTGGTGTGTTTTATAATAGTGGTTGATTAATGTGGTGGTACCACACTTCAACACTCACCATAACGGTAAACTTTTTTTTCTCTCTGCATAAGATATCTGTTAGTTTAATTTTCATACACGGCTCTAACAGCCCCTCGACTGTTAATCGAGAAGTATACATCACACCACAATGAAAGGCTTATCCCTTCTCAAAATATAACATCACACTCCAGCACTCGCTACACTTTTTATACCCTATACCAGTAGTGTGGTACAGGGTATTATAACTTAGTGCATTTGTTTGTAACACCCAAAAGCAAGAGAGAGAGAGAGTCCCTTTGATAAGTATATCGATCGACTCAGAATCACCTTCTGATTCGATTAAGCTATGTCCGTCTGTCTGTTATTTTGTCTGTCCATATTCATTTGTGTACAAATTACAGGTCGCAATTTTCATCCGGTCGACTTCAGCCTATTGAAATTGGAAAAAATTGGTTCATATTTGGATATAGCTTCCATATATATGTTCATCCGATTTCCAGTAATACAGCAATAAAATGGTCCTTTGTCAACGGATTCTCTTGAAATATGGCAGGAAAGATTTTCTTATGACTCTCGATGTTACTAGTGAATTTCATAGAAGTTGGTTCAGATTTTGATATAGCTCCCATATATATTCGTCCGATTTGCAGTAATACAGCAATAAAATGGTCATTTGTTGACCGATTTTCTTGAAATTTGGTAGGAAGAATTTCATCTTGACTCTCAATACTGCTACCGAATTTCATAAAAATCGGTTCAGATTTGGATATAGCTCCCATATATATTTTCGTTCGATTTGCAGTAATACAGCAATAAAATGGTCATTTGTTAACCGATTTTCCCGAAATTTGGCAGGAAGGATTTTCTTATGACTCTCGATGTTAATGGTGAATATCATAGAAATCGGTTCAGATTTTGATATAGCTTCCATATATATGTTCGTTCGATTTGCAGTAATACAGCAATAAACTGTTCATTTGTTAACCGATTCTCTCGAAATTTGGCAGGAAGGAATTTTGTATGACCCTTGATGTTACTGGTGAATTTTATATAAATCGATTCAGATTTTGATATAGCTCCCATATATGTGTTCGTCCGATTTGCAGTAATACAGCAATAAAATGGTCATTTGTTAACCGATTCTCTCGAAATTTGGTAGGAAGGATTTTCTTATGACTCTCGATATTACTGGTGAATTTCATAGAAATCGGTTCAGATTAAGATATAACTCTCATATGTATATATCGCCCGATTTTCACTCAGTACCTAAGCTTTATGTCAATTATCCACCGCCACACGCATAACTCGAGAACTTGGTGCGAGACAACAATTACATATACATACACCATATAAGTGAAATGGTGTAATTCCCGTTTTTGATTGCATTGGGCCATATCCACCTTCAATCTAATTTTTTCACCATTAATGCACAGCATAACGATTCACCACTGTTAAGGTGAAATTATTAAAAATCCTCTCCTGTCAAATTTGATTGTTGTAATTATACAACACAACATTCTGAGAAACTCAGCACGTTCTTGGTATATTACACCAACTTCCATCCAATACTCACCATAACGGTTAACTTTTTTTCTCTCTCTTACTCACCTTACAGTTGAGAGTGCAAAAACATTCATCTACTCACACATGCATGTACACTAAGCACTCAAAATACCAAGAGATGTTGGCACAACTATTTGTTTGGGATTTTTTTCTGTAAACAATTCAAGTTTTTGGGCAAACAAATAAATAACAGTTTAATAACTGTTATAATAAATTTTAAAAAATATGTGTTTTGCACATTGCGAAACTAAGCTAAATTTGTCAACTTTATGTGTTAACTGCAGTAAAAAAAAAAAACTTTCTATAACACATAAGTATTTTTTTCCTTAAAATCAGACCTCTTAAATATTTTAAAATCCAGGCATTGTGTTTATGTTTATTTAAATTATTTTTACTAAAACTTAACTCTTCCCTTTTTTAGATTTTTTAAATATATATATAAATTGTAGTTAGAAATTAATTAAATTTTGATGTTCGTTCATAGATTTTTTTATTGTATTTTTACTATGTTTTGTTATCCATTTTGCCTACATTCATTTGTGTTTTTTTATGTTTGTTTTGTTGAGAAAAAAATTGTATATATTTATGTATTTTTTTTAATTTCATTTAGGATTTTTTAAACAATTCTCGTTTTTTTATTTTATATATGAAATTATGATTGTGCTTCCTCCTCAATTCAATGTTAAACATTGGCTAAACACTATGATGATAAATACTATTATTATTATTAATTTTTTTTTTGTAAATCATTATCAAAGAAAAATAAACCAAAATAAAAAAAATATATAACGACTTTTTATTAAAAAAAAACTGGAAAACTTTAGCTCATTTACGCAGAGCGGGTATAAAAATGCCCAGGTAAAAGGTTTCATTGGTATGAAGTACTCACTCAAACAAGACAAATGAAATTTTTCTACACCAAGAAAAATTAGTCTGCTGATATCAGCAAAAAACTTTCTGCTGATACAAAATTAAAAATTTTGAACTTTTGAATAAATCAATTCAAAATTTTTTAAACAAATTGCCAAATTTGGAATTTCATTGATGTTACTTAAATTCGATGGAAATTTGGGAAATTGTAGAAAATTTAAAATATGCTTGTAAAATTGAAAAATAAGATGGAATATACGTTTTTTTTTAATAATTATGACATTTTTCCCTTTAAAAAATTTGAAAACGGCAGAAAATGTTTGCTGTTTTGGCAACAAATTACTGCTGTCCCATTTCCAGCAGTCTTTCTACAGTTTCTGTTTATGAGGTTATGTTTTTGGTTAAAAACTGGCTTGTCAAAAGGCAGACCTTTTATAAAGCTTTAAAATGACAAAAAAATTTTAAAAATTGCTGTGGGTAGTGCGCTAAAATGTACGGCAATTTCACATTGGAAATTTTTAGTACATTAAACCGGTGGTGCAAAAATGGAATATTTCCATTACGCCGGTGTTGATGTTCAATGCAATGGATTCTTATTCTCTTGATTTAATTCATTGTTGAGACAGCAACGAACGAACATGCGCATCGTTTTTGTGTTTTCGTTTTAAAAACGATTTTCTGATTAAGCGAATGTTTAAAAAATTTGTTTAATATTATGTTTTCTTTTAAAAACATCAATCTTTTATGTAGGATAACTGAATTTCCATTCAAAAAGAGAAATGTAAAAAATTATGGAGAGTAATTCACGCGTACAGTCTTATTCGTTTTGTGCACCAAAAGCATTATTTTAAACAGTTAATTATACAGTACATTTTATATTGTATTATACAGTACATTAATAATAGACCAACAAGAGACACCTTCCACATACAGTGTATTACCCAGTACATTATATATTACATTATACAGTACATTAATATTATCCCAACGAGAGGCGCCTTCTACAAGCACAGTCTCTAGTTTAATCCAATGGCAAGCAATTAAAAATTTTTTATGCTCGGTTGACCAACTTTCAAGCCCTACGGATCAGCCTCTGGACCAAATTTTGCACACTTATTGGAAAACACCTTAACATAGAATTTTTGCTCAATTTTGAAAACTCTCCGGGAATAAACTTTTAATTAATTTTTGCCTTAAATAAAGTCTCCCTATTCCGTGCAGATGAAAAAAGTTTGGGAGAGGGAAATCGAATTTTCGAAAACAACTATGGGCAAATGCCCCATTGGATTTACCCAGGTCCCTGGTGTTGCCTTATGGCAACGCAAGCATTTTGATGAGTTTTTACAGTTTTGCAACAACAACATGTGAAAGGCGGGTATCTCAAACAAGTGGTCGTTTATTATTTTTAGAATCATTTATGTGAAAAAAAATAAGTCATGAAAAATCGTTAAAATTTACATTTATTCCGGTTAAGCTATTGTAGTAAAAGTGATTCTTGCTGCGATATTGGTGTACTGTATGGTGTAATGTATAATGTTATAAATGATGTGCTGTATAATGTACTGTATGCATGGTCTTTATAATGTCATGTTTAAAATATTGCATTATGTACTGTATAATGCACTGCATATTGTACTGTATAATATATTGCATAATTGGTGTACTGTATGGTGTAATGTATAATGTTATAAATGATGTGCTCTATAATGTACTGTATGCATGATATTTATAATTTTATGTATAAAATATTGCACTGTGTACTGTATAATCCACTGCATAATGTACTGTATAATATACTGCATAATGCCAAGGTTTACACTTGATTTGCATTCGTGAACTTCTAGAGGACTAAATTTGATTCTACTTTGCCAAATTTGTGTTAGACCACAATAAAACTTAAAAATTCAACAAAACTGGAATTTCTCTAAAACATTTCAATATCCTTGGACAATGGACCCGATGGGTTGATTTTAATGAGTTACATTGTTATACCCACCACCATACGATAGGGGGTATATTCATTTAGTCATTCCGTTTGCAACACATCTATATATTTTTGATCGTCGTAAAATTCTAAGACGATTTAACGATGTCCGTGTGTCCGCCAGTTTTAATCACTCGACAGTCTTTAAAAATTGAGATATTGAGTTGAAATTTTGCACAGGTTAAGTACTTGAATTGGCCAAATCGGACTGCCAATATGACGATTTAGGGTCTTAAGCCCGTAAAAGCCGCATTTTTTTGTCCGATTTCGGTGAAATTTAAAACAGGAAGTTGTACTAGAGGCCCCGATATTCAAACCGAAAATGGCCCATATCGGACCATATTTACACACAACAGTTATATAGACCGATATGCCGATAGGCGCATTTATTATCCGATTTCGATGAAATTGGAATTTAAGACCCTCAATCTGTCGATTGAGACCCTCAATCTGCAGATTGAGACCCACAATCTACCGATTGAGACGCTCAATCTGCCGATTGAGGATCTGATTTACCGATTGAGGGTCTTAAGCCTATAAAAGCTGCATTTATTACCTGATTTCGCTGGAATTTGACACAGTGACTTGTAATAAGCCTCCCGTCATCCGACCAGCATATGGTCCTGATCGGACTATATTTAGATATAGCTGCCATTGGTGTCTTAATCCCATAAAATGCGGATTTATTGCCCGATTTCGCTGAAACTGTGATTTGTATAAGAGTTCTCGGGAGCTGATTGATATATGATCCAGACCAGCCCCCATTTGCATATTACTGGGGATATGGTAGCGGAGTTGTTATAAAAGAGGATGGTCGATTTATTCATGGTGGTGAGCATCTAAAGTTAGAATCGGCCAAACTTAACACGTTTTTATTTGTTATACCCACCATCATAGCATGGGGGTATACTAATCTAGTCATTCCGTTTATAACACTTCGAAATATTGATCTAGGACCCCATAAAGTATATATATTCTTGATCGTCTCGACATTCTGATTTGAACTAGGCATGTCGGTCCGTCCGTCCGATAGCGGTCGAGCGCGTAGGGCTAGCCGTTTGAAATTTTGCACAGATACTTTATATTGATGTACATCGTTGGGGATTGCAAATGGGCTATATCGGTTGAGATTTGAATATAGCTCCCATGTAAACCGAGCTCCCGATTTGACTTCCTGAGCCCCGAAAGCCGCAACTTTTGTCCGATTTGGCTGAAATTTTGTGCATGGTGTTCTGTTATGACTCCCAACAACTGTGCCAAGTACGGGTTAAATCGGTACATAACCTGATAAAGCTCCCATATAAACCGATCTCCCTATTTGACTCCCTAAGACCATGGAAGCCGCAATTTTTGTCCGATTTGGCTGAAATTGGGCATGTAGTTTTCTGTTATAACTCCCATATATACCGATCTCCCGATTTTACATCTTTATCCCCTGAAAGACGCAATTTTTGTCCGACTAAGCTAAAATTTTTGCACATTGCGTTCTGTTATGACTTCCAACAACTGTGCCAAATACGATCCAAATCGGTCTATAACCTGTTATAGCTCCCATATGAACCAATCTCCGGATTTGACTTCCTGAACCCCGATATATGACTCCCAACAACTGTGCTAAATACAGTCCGAATCGGTCTATAACCAAATATGGCTCCCATGTTTTAGCAGAATCCATGGTGGTGGGTTCCCAAGATTCGGCCAGGCCGAACTTAGAACGCTTTTACTCGTTGGAGTTGACAATGCTACAGTTTACTGTAGTAATTTTAGTTCAACATTAACTAGAATTTACTAAAATAGCTTACTTCCGAGCAAGTTATTTTGAACTCAAGAAATAGAAATTGTAAACATTTAGTTTTTTGAACTAAAATTCCAAATTTCTTTGAATAGTTCATTCTTTAATAAGATTCAGAAGAGGTATCATCGACGTTAATATGCTTTTTCTTATTCTAAAGAAATTAGTTTAGGTAAAATTACCAACACCACCTGTGTTTTCAACATATTGCATCTATACTCATGAATAGTTAGTTGTACTTGTACATAGTTAATTTTCTAACCCTTTATGAATTTTTAACTAAACTTGAGTAAGGATCATGATCTAACGTGTATTATATAATCAACGCTGAGAGTACATATTCCACATAAATCGATGCTCCCATTTAACTTCTTTGGGCCCCATTTAAACCAACTTTTGATGTTATTTTTTATCTCTCTCTTTTTTTATTAGTAATCGTATGTATGTATTTTTTTAGTTTTTTTTTATTTTATTTGCAATAAATGATGATATAATTGTTTCCGTAGTTTTTTTGTGGTTTTTGTTTTTCGTTTTACCTATAAAGAATTTATATATAATCTGATTTTCGTTCATTTTACAAATAATGTTTGAATGTGTTCTGGTTGTTTTGTTTTTGGGATATAAAAAAAAATTAAAAAACAAAAATGTTAAAATTTTTTTTTCAACGATAATAATAAATGTGTATACATGAGAAGAAAAAAAAATCAATAGTAAATTTTCTGTTTTTTTTTTTTTGGTTGATTAAATTTTAACATTTAACATAAAATAAAGGAATTGTTAGATTTCTGTTTTGTTTCTCTTGTGTCGCGAAAAGATAATTTCAATTCTTCTACTTCTCTTGCCGGAAGGGAAATGAAAATGAAATTTTTATTTACGTTTTTTTTTTTTCTTTTTAAATTTTTTATATTTTTTTGTTTGTTTAGCAATAAATGTTCAACATTTAGGCACATACTACAATATTGCTTAGGGTTTTATCTTGTGGGAAGGGGCTTTTTAACTATAATTCTTTCTCACTTTTAATTCCCTAGGGAAACAAAAAAAAATATTACAATAATAATAAAAGTTTTAATAATAATTAATTACCATAAATAAATGTAGTATTTAGTTTGTGGAAAAAAATTATCAACAAAAATAAGTTGTAGAGCTATAATAATTTTAATCAAGTTTGTTTCTTAAGTTTTTCTTTTTTTTTTGCTTTCTTCTCTTTTCATTAATTAGGAATCATTTATGTGTGTGTGTGTGTGTGTGTGTTTTTTTTTTCTTTTTTTCTCAGTTGATCTCTTTTTTCTGTTGTTAATAAAAATCTCTTCAAACATTGTGTTTGGGACTATTGCTCTCTCTTGCTCTCTTTTCGAAGGCTTTTGAGAGCCACCTATTGTTGGATTTATGAATTATTGCGCTTCGGTGATGAGGTCAACACCTTCTCTTTGGCCTTTTCATGTTCATCCTCGAATATAATTTTGGTTATGACTATATCACCGGTGCTTAGTGTTTGTGATGCTGCGTCAATCATTCTTACTTGGCCTTTATCTATGGTCTGGCGCACATGCGCTGTGGCGGTGGGTGTGGTGCTGCGTTCTCCAACACAGTTGCAGTTTTTCATGCTGAAAGCGAATGGGGAAAATAAAAAAACAAATATTATAATTTAGTTGTAATTAAACTGAAAAAAGCAATACATGACATTTTGTAGTTAACGAGCTCATAATTTTAAAAAATGTAGGCAGCAATTTTACAAAACTGGTATAACTTTATGATGGGTATTTAATTTGTGTTTGTTTGTTCCGTATAGACTCAAAAACGACTGAACCGATTACCTTGAAATTTTCACAGATTGTGTGGGTTGGTCTGGAAGGAAACATAGGCTATATAAATTTTTGATATCGGGAGGGGGGCGGACCCTCCCCCTTACCCCAAAAGTACTACCCAAAAACCGTTCGGGACAATATGGGACCGCTCGGGACAATATGGGATTCAAATTAAAGGTATTCAAGAGTAGAGTACGAATTTCATAATAAAAGTTGGGTCCAAGTACCTGGGGGCCGCCCCAGCCCCAAAACCCCTTAAAATAGGTTTATGTGACGATAATGACAATATGGGACTCAAATGTAAGGTATTCGGGAGTAGATTACGAATATGGTCAGGAAGTAGGAATAGACTTTATAATCTATTAATAACGGAAGGGGGCGGACCTTCCACCGTTACCCCAAAAACACCACCCAAAATCAAAAGTGGACCGATAAGGACAATATGGGTATCAAATGAAAAGTATGCGGGAGTAGATAACGAATCGGGCATATAAATTCATGTCGAAGTATAGGGGATCATCCCACCCCCAAAAAACGCCCAAAATGGGCACATTAGCCAATCACGGATATGTGGAACTCGGTTTGTTTGTTCCCTATAGACTGAAAAACGGCAAAACCGATTTTCTCGAAATTTTGGCCTATATAATTTTTTGGTATCGGAAGGTTGACGGACCCTTCTCCTTTGTCAAAAACACAACTCAAAATCAAAATAGGACCGATTGGGACAATATAGGTATCATATGAAAGGTATTGGAGAGTAGAATACGAATATGGTATTGAAATTTGAGTCTAAGTACCCATCAGCCCACCCCAACCCCAAAACTCCCCCAAACAGACATATTGGACATTCATTTCAATGTGGGCTCAAATGAAAGGTATTCGGGAGTAGATTTCGAATCTGGCATATAAAATCAGATCGAAGTATAAGGGCTCACGCCACCCTTCAAAAAATCCATTAGACCCATTATGACTATATGATACTTGGCTGAACCGATTTTCTTAAAATTTTCATAGATTGTGTACGTTTGTCTGGAAGAAAACATGGGCTATATAATTTTTAAATATCGGGTGGAGGTGGACCCTCCCCCTTAACCCAAAAAAGCCACCCATATTCGAAAGTACTCCGATGGGCACAATAAGGTTATCAAATGAAAGGTATTGGAGACCAGAAAACGAATATGGTATTAAAATTTGGGTCCAAGTACCCAGCGGACCCCCCAACCTCAAAACTCCTCTAAACAGATATATTCGAAATTCATGTCAATATGGGACTCACATGAAAAGTATTAAACAGTAGATTACAAATAAGCCATAAAACATTAGGTCCAACGCCAAATTCCCTCTAATGGGCATATTAGCCGACCATGGCTATATGGGGCTCAAATGAAAGGTATTAGAGAGTAGATTACGAATGTGACATTAAAATTTGTGTTCAAGTCTAGGTGGCGATTTTCCTCCTAAAAATACGTCAGATGGGTTATTTGGCCCATTCTTATAATTTTTGCAAATTTTGCCCATGAACATTCCACTAAGGAACAGGGGCAAACTTCTCACATATCAATGTTTGCAGTCCGATTCAAGTTTAAGCTCAATGATAAGGGGCCTCCTTTTTATAGCCGAGTCCGAACGGGGTGCCGCAGTGCGACACCTCTTTGGAGAGAAGTTTTACATGGCATAGTACCTCACAAATGTTGTCTGCATTAGGATGGGAAAACCACCGCTGAACATTTTGTCTGATGGTCTCGCCAGGATTCGAACCCAGGCATTTAGCGTCATAGGTGGACATGCTAACCTCTGCGCTACGGTAGTAAGCAATCGCAATTGCTAAGACCTTCCCTTCTCTCTTATCGATATCCAATATCTATTAAACATCATGATCCATAAAACTAGCATGAAAGGTTCATATGTATATAGGATTTAATTTCTAAGATTGGGTATATTGAATGCTTGTGGCTATTTTTACAAAGGAGGTGGTGGTAATTTGGGTACGAAAATGTTTTAGCGCATCTAAGTGATAAGATTTTTACTTTTTTTTCTAGATCGTTACACAGTGCGATGAAATGATGATTGGAGTTGCCAATGTTTTATTTAGTTAGAGCAAACGTCTTGCAGCATTCAGAATGGACATGCATTTAATGAGGCATAATAGATTGTCAAAATCTGCTCAGTTAGCTTTATAGAAAAAAAAAGACTAGAAGAAAGAAAATGTTATTAGAGCGCATTGTGACCTAGGGTCGCCATATTCTAGCATTTTAGCTACTGAGCAAGCAATTCAAGCGATATTAGAAAAACAAAGAACATCAGGCCGTAGAAAAAGTACGCATACGCAAACGCGTGTAATGTCATGGCACCTACCCGCATGCGTACAGCATACACACTGAAATGTAACGCTGCAAAAGCTTCTTCCATCTTTGAGAAGAGGCACTGTGACCTTTAATTTTCTCTCCATTCACTGGATATGTAAATATTTTGGAATCAGACTTCTCAAATGCAACGCTTTCACTATACTCCGGCTCAACAATCACCTGAAGTAAACTTTAAGAGAAAAAAGGTCACATCTCATCATCATTATAGAAAATAATTGAAATCATAGAATGCCATGTGGCTTTTTTTTACAGAAATTTCAAAACAAAGCTGGCATTAGCGGTGTAAGATATGCCTGGGTCTTACAATGCTCTAAGAGAATAGGAAAGTAAATCAGTCAATTTTAGGATGGGATTAGTAACGATCTCATTATCACTATTGGGCAACTACTAAGCTGGCAAGATTTATACTTTAAAACAAGCTGCGATGGAGCAGAAACTCATCTATACCAAATCTTAGCTTATAAGGTCTACTTTTAAAAGCTCTATTTGCAATCTCCACACAAGGCGATACAGATAGACGGCTGTATCATAAACGATGAAGCCCTTACTAGACCTAGAGGAACCTTCGCAAGTTCATCCGACGTTATGATAGTCGACGCAACTCTTATGAACAACAAGCAACAATGTCAACCTTGCCTTATCCCCTGTAAGGAATTACTGTGAGTATCACTCAGGTTAGAACTTTGAACTGCGACCTGTGTGATGTTCATCGTTATCGTAAGAAGCTGTTGTTGTTGTTGTAGCAGTTTGTTGTGTTCTATCTATCGTCTGCTTGATTCTGTTGAGTGTCAAGATCCAGGAACTCTGCGACTAAGATGGGCGCGTCCCCAGGGATCTGGGTCTAAATCGAGCGGGTCTGGTTAGGCAGTTAAATAGGTGACGTGTATCGTGTGATCCCTTGTCACAATCGGGACATACATCTTGCACGTCGGCATCAATCCTGGCTCTGTAGGAATTGAGGCGGCTGCATCGGCCGGAACGTAATTGAGCCAGAACTACTCTGGTTTGCCGGGGGAGGTCAATTTCTTCAGGTGCAATGGGAGGCGGTCGTTCTTCAAGGACCACATTCACCCGGTAGCTATTTTCCACATCCGTGCCTGTGGATATGCCGCTTGATCTAGAGGTTCTCTCTTGTTGTGCTCAACCTCACGTTCTAGATCATGTAGATCTAAGGCTTCTAGGTGGTGGATATCTATCCTTAAGGCTTCTGGGCGGTGGATATCTATCCACAACATGATGATTTGGATGGTCTCTGCGATAACAGCCTAAAAGGTATTGCTTTGACAGCATGTAGTTATGTCTTCGCACTGGTAGGATCTTTGTCTCCTGTTGGTGGGGATCTATTTACATGAGAACAGAGGAGGCAGCCCGTCGCAGCTCGGAAGGCGGTATTCTGACAGATCTGAATATTATTCCACTGCGTGTCACAAAGCTGACGAGACCATACTGACGTTGCATAACTTACCGGCGAATTGCTTTTAACGTGGCCAACAACGTTTTTTTGCCTGCACCCCAAGTGCTACCGGCAAGTGACTTGAGGACCTTGTTTCTACTTTTAACTTTATCGCAAATTGCTGTGACATGTGGGGACAATGTGTAAGAGCTGTCAAATGTGACGCCAAGTTTTTTGGGACATTTGATGATCAGAATCATTTCCCCATCGACCATCACTGTCAGCTCGGCATTCACCTCACGCGTATTTATAGTGAACAATGTGGCTGAAGATATGAGGCAAGATCGTACAATCTCCCGCATATGATTCGACCTCTATACCGTCTGGAGGGGGTGGAATGGGGGATAGGTGGAGGGAGTGCCGACCGTGTCCCTAGATTACGGATGGCGAAATGCTCCGTATTTATAAGTAGTATCTGAAATTGCAGTCTCTGACAATCAGCGGTATTGAGTGGATGGCCATCACATTCCTATGAACCAAAACAACATTGCTCCACTATGGAGCTTGTAGGGGTTCGCTAACTCCACATACAATTATGTAGCTACTACAACAACAACAGAATGTTTTCCGAAGGCAATCGCCCTTTTCATATTCCGTCATCATGACAGTATAATTTTTGTCATGATGACGGCAATTACCTGCTTCTTCTCCGCCAGTTGAATGTACCTATCATGAGATCAAATTTGCGCGTCTAGCATCCAGTGAGAGATAAGGTGACTAAGCTCCCGGAACAAGTAGAGTCATATAATCCGATTATTTTCCTTTATCTGTAGAAGCTACACCTAACTTCGCTACTTCCAGAAGGACATCAACAGGAATTATGCACAGCACTACATGCATTGAAGCTACAACTGAATGGGAAAAGGCTCTGGTGGAAGGACTTTTTTGTGGCTCTGGACCTATGAAAAGCATTCGATGGGTCATGCTTTTAAATGATTTCGATAGGTCATGCTTTAAATGCTTTTAAATCTCTCTCTCTCTCTCTCTCTATTTCTCCCTATCTTACTCTCTTTATCTCTCCCTATCTTACTCTCTCTATCTCTCTCTCTATCTATCTCTTTCTATCTCTCTCTATCTATCTCTTTCTATCTCTCTCTATCTCTCTTTCTATCTCTCTCTATCTCTCTCTCTTTCTATTTCTCTCTATCTCTCTCTCTCTTCCTATCTCTCTCTATTTCTTATGGTGCTCTGGCTAGAAGAAATTACTGGAGTACAGTCATACTATCCAGGCACGGGATACTGTGAGCACCACTCAGGTTGCAGCATTGAGATCCGATCCCGCGGCGATCGGGAATTGGGTGGCCTAGTCACATCGAGCATCATAGCCACTAAGTATTTATGCAAGAGCCGGTGTCGTCCAGCCTCTCACTGAGGCTCTCCGCTCGATTGCGCTGATTGTCCACGACTGTCGTTGCAGCTACTCCGTATGGAGCATTTCACTATCAGCAAACCTGTTGATGCGCCTGGTAGCTCACACCTAAGCTTAGCGTGACAACGATGAACACCGGCAGTCGTTGACAATTTGCGGTGTCGAGCGGAGAGTCTCAGTGAGAGGCCGGGCGGAACCGGCTCTTGCACAAATACTGAGTGCCTATGGTGCTCGATATGACAAGGCGGGTTACTGGCGCCTTTAAATAACCAATGAAAGCTCTTCGTTTTGCATAGTGAATGTGGGTGCTCCCACCAAATTGATGGTGATTGAAGAAATTCGCCGGACATATATATCCTCGTTCCGATCCAAAGGACTGATCGCCACAAGAACAGGTTGGCCATTGGTTATTTAACGGCACAATTAACTCGCCTTGTCATATCGAAAATCACAGGCACAGAGTATTTTTGCAAAAGCCGGTGACACCCGGCTTCTCTCTGATATTCTGCGCACGATACCGCCGATAGTCCGCGACTGCTATTGCTGCTACTCCATATGGAGTATTCCACTGTCTGCAACCTGTGGACGTTCGCAGCTAAGCTTCTCGTGACAGCGATGAACACCACACACAGGTCAGAACTTTAAGTTCCAGCCTATGTAGTGCTAACAGCTATTCCATGCCGGGCATTGATATCACCTGGCCTAATAAATGACGTCTCTTGGCAAGCCGCCATTTGATTGGAATCAGATCAACTCACCATAATGTTCACCAATGACCGTACGATTTCATAATTACTGAACGCTTGACGTATATCAATCAGAAGAAATATATTTTCATAGCCTTAGCGGGTAAGAGACAATAATTCACCTGCAGATCTTAAAAACGGCCCTCGAGAGTCTTTTCCCTTTATCAGCCTATACAATTCCTCAACAAGGTCATCAAATAACCTGCCTGCAGCACCAAGAAAACGAAACCTTGTTAACCCCCTTTAAGAGGTTTGGCAGGCCGGTTTAAAATTACAATGGTTCAGGATGGACAACAGAACAGACAGGTTGCTTTCAGATGGCAAACCATCTATACAGGGAGATTAAGGAGTTTCTCTTAGGATACTACCAGAGCGTTCACACAAGCTTCCAACTCACCATGTGGACTTTTAGAGACGAGATTTAACAACACATTGCTGATCTACTCATTTAGAGAGAGCCTGCAGAATATCCTCCGAGATGCTATAAACAACGCAGAACATTTCAATTAAGAACAGGGAGACATTTCCCTTATATGAATGAGACCGAGAGGCATATCGTTGAGCGGCACCTTATGTTTAGTTACAGCGATGGTGGCTTTAACCACTGCAACGGATTGACCCGATGGAATCCTTCTTCGGCAAGCTCTGCCGCCTCGGTGTACAACACACTGCTACCAACAACAAATACAGGCCAAAGCAAACCCTTTAACACAGAAACCGCTGTGGAATCCAGTTTCATCAAAGGAAGGCTCGCAGTGCTCTCAACACAAATCAGTGGGAAACGGAACAAGATCTCAGGAATGAGATTTTCTTAACCCAACGAACACATACGCAAGCCTTTGAACGATTCGATCAGGTCAATCTGGTGAATAGAACAGTTTACCGTGGGATTATTTCTGATGACAAAATTTAATACTGATTGTTAGGGACGACTGACAAGGGTTAAAATGTTAAAGAAACTCAGCTAACGATCCCTTTGCACTTGAATTGGTTATAATGATCCCTCTCGAAAATTGTTGTATCCACTACATAAAGAATGGGGGCTTTAAAAAGGCCCAAGGATATAAAACGTCAAGTTCAGGTTGCAACAGGGAAATGAGATAAAATGGAGGACTGAAATTGAAATATAATGAAGACTGAGGACGGTAACATCAGAAACAAGTAAAAAGGAGTTAAGTTCGGCCGGGCCGAACTTTGGATACCCACCACCTCGGGTATATATGTGAACAACCTTTCGTCAAAATCCAGTGAAAAATGCATACCTTATGCCCCATAGCAGCTATATAGACATATCATCCGATTTAGACCAAATGCTTACAAGTCATTGTTCAACCGAGAGATCGGTCTATATGGAAGCTATATCAAAATCTGAACCGATCAAAGCCAAATTGAAGACAAACATCGAAGGGCCCAATACAACTCACTGTCCGAAATTTCTGCGACATCGGACAATTAATGCGCTTTTTATGGGCCCAAAACCTTCAATCGAGAGATCGGTCTATATGACAGCTATATCCAAATCTGAACCGATCGGGGCCAAATTGAAGAACGATTTCGGATGGCCTAAGGCAACTCACTGACCCAAATTTCAACAAAATCGGATAATAAATGCGGCTTTTATGGGCCTAAGACATTAAATCTGAGGATCGGTCTATATGGCAGCTATATCCAAATCTGGACCGATCTGAGCCAAATTGACGAAGAATGTCGAAGGGCCTAACGCAACTCACTGTCCCAAATTTCAGCAAAATCGGATAATAAATGTGGCTTTTATGGGCCTAAGAACCTAAAACGGAGGATCGGTCTATATGGCAGCTATATCCAAATTTGGACCGATCTGGGCCAAATTGACGAAGGATGTCGAAGGGCCCAACGCAACTCACTGTCCCAAATTTCAGCAAAATCGGATAATAAATGTTGCTATTATGGGCCTAAGACCCTAAATCGGCGGATCGGTCTATATGGGGGCTATATCAAGATATAGTCCGATATAGCCCATCTTCGAACCTAACCTGCTTATGGACAAAAAACAAATTTCAGCTCAATGTCTCTATTTTTAAAGACTGTAGCGTGATTTCAACAGACAGACGGACAGACGGACGGACATATCTAGATCGTCTTAGATTTTTACGCTGATCAAGAATATATATACTTTATAGGGTCGGAAATGGATATTTCGATGTGTTGCAAACGGAATGACAAAATGAATATACCCCCATCCTTCGGTGGTGGGTATAAAAAGGCGAAGTAATGACATAACATTCTGGAGAAAGTTGGTAGAAGGCCGAAGTCTTGGGGAAGTTCAACGGCAAGGCACGTAATTATATGCCACTAAAGGTAGTAAAACTTAATCTTAAGAGATGTAGGTGCTATTTGATGAATTCTTATCGTAGGCATTTTCCATTAATGCCTTTAGCAAAAACTACAAAAATACCTACTTTTTCGTTTTCTCTCTGACAATCTGCAAATTATCCGTTGTGGCTATGGTAGTGCCCAATTGATCATTTGAAGTGATAATCTAAAGCAAAAATTCACATTAGGATGTTGTTATTCATAAAAATATCGCCATTTAATCTATACACACTTGATCACTTGGCAATAGAGTCACAGCCGATAATATCGCCTCGAGTTTATCAATTTTGGCTACACGATCCATTGACTGATTGGCCAAAATCTCATCCATCATTTGCATAGACTCCGTCAAGCTGGGTGGTTCGGAACTAAAACGTGGTGAAAACGTGCCTGTCAATGAATTATCCGATGGCACTGAATCCAAACTGGGGAAATTATCATTTTCATTGACTTCCTGATCGTCTTCGGAATCGCTTTGATCTCTGGCGAAAAAATGAAGAAAAGAAATGCGAAGAAATAGTTTAAAAATCTATAATACATGAAAAGAATATGATTGCAAATACTTGTTCTGTTGGCCAGATGATTCCATTTTCTCTAGCTTTTTGGCAACTTTGTAATAACCCTTGAGGCGCTCCTTTTCCTCTTCAGTCAAGTCCATATATCTGTAAAAAATAATAAAATTTAAAAAAAATCAGAAATTTAATAAAAATTAAGTACAAAAACAAAAAAGAAAAATAAAAATAAAATAAAAAACAGAAATAAAAAAAAAATTGAAAAAAAATAAAAAAAAATTTTTAAATAAAAAAAAAATAAAAAAAAAATTAAATAAAAAAAAATAAAAAAAATAAAATAAAAAAATAGAAATAAAAACAAAAAAAATTGAAAAAAATAAAAAAAAATTTTAAATAAAAAAAAAATTTTAAATAAAAAAATAAAAAACAAATAAAAAAAATTTTTAAATAAAAAAATAAAAAAATAAATAAAAAAAAATAAAAAAAAAATAAAAAAAAATAAAAAAATAAAAAAAAATAAAAATAAAAAAAAATAAAAATAAAAAAAAAATAAAATAAATAAATGAATAAAAAATAAAAGAGTAAAAACTAAAAAAAAGAATAAAAAATTTAAAAAAAAAATAAAACTCTAAAGGAGAATAATAAAGCAAAGTACCATGAATTTTCATAATAAATTTTATATTGGGTTGCCCAAAAAGTAATTGCGGATTTTTCATATAGTCGGCGTTGACAAATTTTTTCAACGGCTTGTTACTCTGTAATTGCATTCTTTCTTCTGTCAGTTATCAGCTGTTACTTTTAGCTTGCTTTAGAAAAAGTGTAAAAAAAGTATATTTGAGTAAAGTTCATTCTAAGCTTTATTAAAAATGCATTTACTTTATTTTAAAAAATCCGCAATTACTTTTTGGGCAACCCAATATATAAAAATCAATTTGTGTTTGTTTGTAGGTTTGTTTGTTTGTGTGTTCCTTATAGACTCAGAAACGGCTGAACCGATTTTCTTGAAATTTTCACAGATGGTGCATAATGACCCCGTGGTGAAAATAGGATACTACATTTTTTGATATCTGAAGGGGGGCGGACCCTCCCCCTTACCCTAATTTTCAGAAACGCCAGATCTCAGAGATAGGTGGTGCGAAATTTTGTGTGCTCTCATATAGTACCCTAAAAATAAAAATTTGGTATCCAAATTTCGGATGGGTTACCTAGGGGGGACGCCCCACCCTAAAACCTACCAAACATATATTTACACCAATCCCGACAATATGGGACTCAAATGAAAGGTATTTAGGATAAGAACACGTATCTGATATCCAATTGTCGGACCAAGTGCTAGGGGGACCACCCCAACCCCCAAAACACCCCTTAATCGGACATATTTGCCGACCTTGGCAATATGGGACTCAAATGAAAGGTATTTGCGAGTAGAATACGAATCTGATATCCAAATGTGGGAGCACGTTTCTGGGGGTCCACTCCTTCCCCAAAACACCCCCCAAACAGGACTTATTTACTGACCATGGGAATATGGGGCTTAAATAAAAGGTATTTGAGTGTAGAATTAGAATCTGATATCCAAATATGAGATCAAGTGTTTGGGGGGCCGCCTCTCCCCAAAAACCTCCCCCAAAGGGGACACATTTACGACCATAGCAATATGGGGCTCAAATGAAAGGTCTTTGGGAGTAAAGCACGAATCTGATATCAATATTTGGGAAAAGTGTCTATGGGGCCACTCCACACCCACAACACCATCCAAATAGGACGTATTTGCTGACTATTGCAATAAGAGGCTCAAATAAAAGGGTTTTTCGAGCAGAACACGAATCCTATAGTTATTTTCAAGACCAACTCACTGAGTGGCCGCCCATCCCCCAAAACACCCCCCAAGCCGGTCATGTTTGCCGACTATGGAAATATGGGGCTCAAATTAATGGTATTTGGAAGTAGACCACATATCTGATATCAACATTAGGGACCAACTCTCTAGGGGACGTTCCACCACCCTAACAACCCACAAGTAGGACATATTTGCTCACCAAGACAATTTGGGTCTCAAAGAGAGTGGAACTAAATATTCATAGTTGTTAAGGCCAATACCCCAAACCGGACATATATGCTGACTTTTGCAATAAGGAGTTTAAATGAGATTAGAAAACAAATTTGATATCCAATTCTGAGATCAATGGCAATATGGGATTCAAATGAATGATAGAATAGAACACGTTGCTGATATATTTTCCGGGCTTAGTGTTTGTGGGACCAGCCTAATCCTCAAAACACCCCTAAATCGAGAATATTTACCTACCATGTCAGTGTGGAGCTTAAATGAAAGGTATTGGAGGTAGAGCAAGAATTGATATCCATTTTCGGGACCAATTTTCTGGGGACCAATTTTCCTTTCCCAAAATACCCCACAAACAGCAATTTTTTAGTGACCATCGCAATATGGGGCTCAAATAAATGTATTTGGGAGTGGAATACGAATTTGATATTCAAATGTATGACCATGTATTTAGGGCATCACCCCTTTCCCAAAACACCCCCAAAGGGAAAACATTTTTCTACCATGCCAATATGTGGCTCAAATGAAAGGTATTTGAGATTAGAAAACGAATTTGATAACCTATTTTGGGGCCATGTGTTTGGGGGACGTCTCATCCTGTAAACTCCTCTTAAGCCAATGGAAATATGGGGTTTAAATAAATGGTATTTGAGAGAAGAGCACGATGCTGATATTTTTTCAGGGCAAGGTATCTGGGAGAACACCTCTCCCCCGAAAACACCACTAAATCAGACATCATGAGAATATGGGGCTGAAAGGAAGTATTTTAAGAATGGAGTACACCTTACATCCAAACTTAAATTCGTAGACCAATAAAGATCATATGGGATTCAGATAAAGGCACTTATATTGTTAAACTGCTAGTCAAGTTAGCATGGTATTTCACTAAAAGATCTTTAATTGTCGAAAATAAATATTCCAAGGAAACTTTTATTCCCTAAAAAGCAAAAGAATGCGCAGCGGAGCGGGCCCGGGTCAGCTAGTTTTAAATAAAAATTTAAATTTTCGCAGATTTTTTTTATTTTTTTGCTCAATTTCCAAATTTTAAGCCATACTCCCTGTTTATAAATGTTTCAAGTTTCTATAGAGAACTAATTTTCTACTCGTCTCAGTTTCAATGTCAGCGAAATTCGGTGCTCATAAAGTCCCTTAAAACTCACCTTAATAAACGTATCTCCCTATTTGATAGTACGATACTTTTATTCGTTTGCGCTAATTTTTGCTTGAGATCAGAAACTTCAGTGCTGATTTTTCGTTGCTTCTTACGAATTTTCACTTCGTTTGGTTTGATATGCATGAGAATTTGTTCGGTACAAAGTTCAGAAAATAATTGTAAATTTTCTGGCTTTATTTGTCTGAAATGGCAAGAAAAACGATTAAATTTGCTCTATCCTATTCAATTGAAGCTTAATTGTGTTCTTTACCTTGATAGATTTCCATATAGTTGATCATTGATTAGAATTAAAACATCACCGGCAGCATACAGTAACATTTCGCGTGTCAGTGGCCTTTTGGCCCAATATTTCTGATCGCGACGATATATTTGTTTAAGCTGCTCTTTGATGGGATTTATGGGGGCATTGTATTGCTCACACAGTGAGTTCAATGATATGTATTTTGCCTTGTACACCTGCTTGCCGTTCTCTTGGTATTGGACAATAGCATGGGCAGCCTGGAAAGAATGGAAGACGATTAATAAAATTTTAAAAGGAAAAATTCTAAAATGTAAAAAGCAGAAAATACTTGAAAAAGTAGAGAAATTTAGAAAAATATAGTAAATAAAAAAATGCAAGTATGGCGTGCCATGTTCGGCCGGGCCGAATCTTGGGAACCCACCACCATGGATTCTGCCTACACATGGGAGCTTTTTCTGGTTATAGACCGATTTGGACCGTAATTGGCACAGTTGTTGAGACGCATAACATATAATTTCAGCCAAATCGCGGCTTGTTGGGCTCAAGAATCAAATCAGGTTATAGACCGATTTGGCACAGTTGTTGTGTGTCATAACAGAGCACTATTTGTAAAATTTCAGCCAAATCGGATGAAAATTGAGGCTTCCAAGAAGTCAAATCCAAGAAGTCAAATAGGAATTGCGCCCTCTAGAAGCTCAAGAAGTCAAGTTCCCAGATCTGTTTATATGACAGCTATATCAGGTTATGAACCGATTTGAGCCATACTTGGCACGGTTGTTGGACATCATAACAAAACACGCCGTGCAAAATTTCATTCCAATCGGATAAGAATTGCGCACTCTAGAGGCTCAAGAAGTCAAGACCCAAGATCGGTTTATATGGCAGCTATATCAGGTTATGAACCGATTTGAACCATACCTAGCACAGTTGATGGATATCATAACAAAACACGTCGTGCTAAATTTTATTCCAATCGGATAAGAATTGCGCCCTCTAGGGGCTCAAGAAGTCAAGACCCCAGATCGGTTGATATGACAGCTATATCAAAACATGGACCGATATGGCCCATTTACAATACCAACCGACCTACACTAATAAGAAGTATTTGTGCAAAATTTCAAGCGGCTAGCTTTACTCTTTCGGAAGTTAGCGTGCTTTCAACAGACAGACGGACGGACGGACGGACAGACGGAAGGACGGACAGACAGACGGACAGACGAACGGACATGGCTAGATCGACATAAAATGTCGCGACGATCAAGAATATATATACTTTATGGGGTCTCAGACGAATATTTCGAGTAGTTACAAACAGAATGACGAAATTAGTATACCCCCATCCTATGGTGGAGGGTATAAAAAACATTTAAAAGTCAGCAAAAGTGTGTTGTTACTAGAAGCATATGACTGCTATCCGTATCGCGATTTTTTATACCCACCACCGAAGGATGGGGGTATATTCATTTTGTCATTCCGTTTGCAACGCATCGAAATATCCATTTCCGACCCTATAAAGTATATATATTCTTGATCAGCGTAAAAATTTAAGACGATCTAGCCATGTCCGTCCGTCTGTCTGTTGAATTCACACTACAGTCTTTAAAAATAGAGATATTGAGCTGAAATTTTGCACAGATACCTTATTTGCCCATAAGCAGGATGGGCTATATCGGACTATATCTTCATATAGCCCCCATATAGACCGATCCGCCAATTTAGGGTCTAAGGCCCATAAAAGCCACATTTATTATCCGATTTTGCTAAAATTTGGGACAGAGAGTTATGTTAGGCCACCCGACATCCTTACTCAATTTGGCCCAGATCGGTCTAGATTTCGATATAGCTGCCATATAGACCGATCCGCCGATTTAGGGTCTTAGGTCCATAAAAGCCACATTTATTATCCGATTTTGCTGAAATTTGGGACAGTGAGTTATGTTGGGCCACTCGACATCCTTCCTCAATTTGGCCCAGATCGGTTCAGATTTCGATATAGCTGCCATATAGACCGATCCGCCAATTTAGGGTATAAGGCCCATAAAAGCCACATTTATCATCCGATTTTGCTGAAATTTGGGACAGTGAGTTATGTTAGGCCACTCGACATCCTTCCTCAATTTGGCACAGATCGGTCCAGATTTCGATATAGCTGCCATATACACCGATCCGCCAATTTAGGGTCTAAGGCCCATAAAAGCCACATTTGTTATCCGATTTTGCTGAAATTTGGGACAGAGAGTTATGTTAGGACTTTCGACATCCTTCTTCAATTTGGCCCAGATCGGTCCAGATTTCGATATAGCTGCCATATAGACCGATCCGCCGATTTAGGGTCTTAGGTCCATAAAAGCCACATTTATTATCCGATGTTGCTGAAATTTGGGACAGTGAGTTATGTTAAGCCACTCGACATCCTTCTTCAATTTGGCCCAGATCGGTTCAGATTTCGATATAGCTTCCATATAGACCGATCCGCCAATTTAGGGTATAAGGCCCATAAAAGCCACATTTATTATCCGATTTTGCTGAAATTTGGGACAGTGAGTTATGTTAGGCCACTCGACATCCTTCCTCAATTTGGCACAGATCGGTCCAGATTTCGATATAGCTGTCATATACACCGATCCGCTAATTTAGGGTCTAAGGCCCTTAAAAGCCACATTTATTATCCGATTTTGCTGAAATTTGGGACAGAGAGTTATCTTAGGCCACTCGACATCCTTCCTCAGATCGGTTCAGATTTCGATATAGCTGCCATATAGACCGATCTCTCGATTTAAGGTCTTGCGCCCATAAAGGCGCACTTATTGTCCGATGTCGTCGAAATTTGGGACAGTAAGTTAAATTAAGGCCCTTGACATACTTCTGCAATATGGCATAGATCGGTCCAGATTTGGATATAGCTGCCATATAGACCGATCTCTCGATTTTAAATTTTGGGACCATAAAAGGCGCATTTATTATCCGATGTATCCGAAATTTGGTACAGTGAGTAGTGTTAGGACCTTCGACATCCTTCTTCAATTTGGCTCAGATCGGTCCAGATTTGAATATAGCTGCCATATAGACCGATCTCTAGATTTAAGGCTTTGGTTCAATAAAAGGCGCATTGATTGTCCGATGTCGCCAAAATTTCGGAAAGTGAGTTGTGTTGGGCCCTTCGACGTTCTTTTTCAATTTGGCCCAGATCGGTCCAGATTTGAATATAGCTGTCATATAGACCGATCTCTAGATTTAAGGTTTTGGTTCAATAAAAGGCGCATTGATTGTCCGATGTCGCCAAAATTTCGGACAGTGAGTTGTGTTGGGCCCTTCGATGTTCTTTTTCAATTTGGCCCAGATCGGTCGAGATTTGAATATAGCTGTCATATAGACCGATATCTCGATTTAAGGTTTTGGGGGCCAAAAAAAGGCGCATTTATAATGATTTGTACTTCCTGGTATTTGGTTCGAATCGGAACATATATCGATATAGCTGCTATGGGGCATAAGGTATGCATTTTTCACCGAATTTTGACAAAAGGTGTTTTACATATATACCCGAGGTGGTGGGTATCAAAAGTTCGGCCCGGCCGAATTTAACGCCTTTTTACTTGTTTTCTGTTCAAATTCAGATGTGTGTTTTACAATCTACTCCGATTTATGGGATTAATAAACATAACCCATTACTCCTCTTTTCTCCTTTAACTCACCTGTGTATCGAAAACATTCCTCAGCAGAATACCAAACTGAAGATACAAATTGGCAGCATCATTGCGACAATCATGCACCACTTTAATGACATTCTCATGCTCCAGCAAAGCTTTTATGCCTCCATCGTTAATCATTTCGGGACAGGTGCGCACATCAAATATGAAAGCCTCACCACGTGTGGTGCCAATTTCGATCAGGGTAATCTCACCCTTGACACCCAAATTAATGCCCTCACAATCCAGCGATATGACAATCGATTGATTTTGTTGAGCAAATTTCAGCATAGCCTCGGTCACAAACATCGATTGCTTGATATTGGCTATGACACTGGTATTCTGCAAGACCTTTATCTTCCAGGTATCGCCCACAAAATAATTTTGACTAGGTGAGTTGCTGTACGATGACGACGACGACGACGACGACAGTTGTTGTGAGGAATTATTGTAATGGCCCCCCGACAACGGGGAGGAATTGCCCATTGTTTGCGAGTGATTGGGGCTGTTGTGCGGTGAATTCTGGGGAATGTAACCAACAGAGCCAGCCTGTTGATTGGCCATGGATTGTTTGTCTTTTTCATAGTTCTCGGCCAGGGTGCGTATGACCAAATTGTTGATGCGTTGCTTAAGGGTCTGATTGGCACAATTCGTTAGACGTTCAGCGGGAGCCTGGGGTGGCAATGTTATGGCAGGTGGTTGTAAAGGTGGTTGCAGATGATTGTTGCCCTGTTGGCCGCCGCCAGTGGTCAGACCATACGAGGTGCAGCTATGCGGTGCAGGATAATTGCGTTCACAGAGATTTTCCAATTTCATCTCCGATATGGGTATGTAGCTGTCGAAACCGGAATTGGGTTCCGAACGATTTTGTGACATGTCTCCATTGCCTGTGGCATTGGTGGTGGAGCTGTGCGGCGTCACGGGGGCATTTAATTTGAAATTGGGCGATGCTATGTTGGAGCCGCTGTTGTTGTTGATATTATTTGGATTATTGTTGTTGTTGTTATTATTGTTGTTGTTATTAAGACGCAAGCCAGGCGATAATAAACGCTGCTGCACCGCACTTATGCTTCCCGTTTGGGACGACTGCTGCAAATGATGATTCTCCCTCTGGGCCTGACGATTATTGTTCATGGCATTGTATTGCTCCCGCGACTTGGCCTGTGACTGTTGTATATGGGAATCGCTTAGTTTAGGTTTTTGTAAAAGTGTGACTAGATTGGCTTGAATGTGAAAACAATCGGAGAACAGACGCAGAAAGGTCATCAAATCGCTGGGCGTCTTAAACATGCGCAACCATTGTTCCTGGGGGAAATTTGTGGTGACCAAATGGAACAACTGATCCACCATTATGGGGCCCTTCATCTCAATGCACTGGGCAAAGAAATCCAACATTTGTTGGGTGCCCCGTGTATCGATGTTCGTTTGGGGCAAATGCAGTCTATCGCGTGCCGGCAAATCGGCCATATCCTCACAACCCACCAACACCACATGATCATCGACCACACGAAAGGTGTCTGTGTGTTTGGAGAGAAATTCGGTGAACTCCTTAATGTGTTGACCTAGAGTAAGTAACACAAGCAAGAGAACACATGGAGGTTAGTGCCAAATTCATTTGGAATGCCAACAGAGGAGAACAACATACCTGATATATGCCTGACCTGAGGCGATGCCTGGGATCTGTGACCCAGCAAACTGCGAACTGGCACCTCCACGCCAACGCCATATTGTAGCAATTTATTTTTGAAATAGTCTTTGGCCTCTTGGATGTAGTCACGTCTGCCACCGAAACCGCCATCATCGGCATTGGAATGTTGATAGCAATTCACTTGAACGTAATCACCATCCACCAGGAATATCGAAGGATACTGAGCCAAAAATTTCTTAAGACCTGCAAGAAGAAAGAAAATAAAAATAAAATATCACAAAAAACACACACACACACACACACACACACCCCACAAAAAGAAGCCATAAAAATGTGATGGAAGCAAAACGTGGCGCTTGCCAGTGCTCTTTTCGCTATAAAGAAAAAGAAGCAACAAGGCCACAACCAGAAAGCATTATCCTCATGAGCCACAGTATCGTTACTAGTACATCTAGACAAGGACATAAAAAATTTATTCAATTTTGTTAAGAGCCAAAGGAGTTGTGTGGCCGAAAACAACTACGTATATTAGGAAATATTATGTTTCCCTCTAACAGGAGGAACAGTTAGGGAGGGAGTTCTTTTTTCTCTCTGATCTTTTAACGCCAAAGTGCATTACTGCATTACCCAAAAAAGCGATTGGATATAGCCCACCTAAAAAAAAAAAGAAGGAACGCAATTTATGGCAATTTGCCGGTTGCACTTGGCTTTATTTGTCAGGTAAAACACATGCAGTACGATGGAGTCTGTGGGCCCATAGTCAACTACAATTAGAGCAATTAATTTATTACCAATTGCAGACACAATCCGTTAAGTCATAAATTTGTTGAACAAAAAGTTGACATTTTTTATACAAAACCCAAAACCTCAATAAAAATTAATTTTTGTGTGAAAAAATTTAAAATATTTACAATTTTTATACCCTACACCACCACTGTGGTACAGGGTATAATAGATTTGTTTGCAACGCTAAGAAAGAGAAGAGATAGACCCACTTCCGGATTCGATTTTGCTATGACCGTCTATCTCTCTGTCCATGTATTCTTGTAATCAAGGTACAGATCGCATTAATTGTCCGATTTTCACAAAATTTTGCACAAGTCTCTTTTTTGGCCCAAGAACAAACGCTATGGATCGGTCCAGATTTAAATATAGCTCCCACATATATCTTTCATCCGATGTGCCCTTTTAAAGCTGTAGAAGTCACAATTTTGATCCGATCCTTACAAAATTTGGCACAGAGTGGTTTTTTTGACGTCCCAATATGTGTTCAAAATTTCATTGAAATCGGTCCAGATTTAGATATATTGGGTTGCCCAAAAAGTAATTGCGGATTTTTTATATAGTCGGCGTTGACAAATTTTTTCACAGCTTGTGACTCTGTAATTGCATTCTGTCTTCTGTCAGTTATCAGCTGTTACTTTTAGCTTGCTTTAGAAAAAAAGTGTAAAAAAAGTATATTTGATTAAAGTTCATTCTAAGTTTTATTAAAAATGCATTTACTTTCTTTTAAAAAATCCGCAATTACTTTTTGGGCAACCCACTAGCTCCCATATATATCTCTCATTTCATTCAGCTGTAGGAGCCACAATTTTGGTCAGATCTTTAGAATTATTTCTTTAGTGTGACGTCTTAATATGTGTGCAAAATTACATCTAAATCGGTTCAGATTTAGATATAGCTCCCATATATAACTTTCATCCGATTTGGCCTATTAAAGCTGTGGAAGGCTTAATGTTGGTCCGATCTTTACCAAATTTGGCAGGAAGTGCTTTTTGTGCCGTCCCAATATGTGTGGGCAAAATTTCATCAAAATCGGATCAGATTTATATATAGCTACCAAATATATCTTTCATCCGATATGCCCTTTTAAAGCTGTAGTAGCCACATTTTGGTCCCATCCTTACAAAATTTTGCAGGAGATGTTTTTTTTTTGACGTTGCACTACATGCAAAAAATCTTATCAAAACCGTATGAAATTTAGATAAAACTAAGGGACCTTTTATAGCAGAGCCCGAACACTGTGCCGCAGTGCGACACTTCTTTGGAGAGAAGTTTTACATGGCATAGTACCACACAAATGTTGCCAGCATTAGGAGGAGAAAACCACCGCTGACATTTTTTTTCTGAAGGTCTCGCCAGGATTCGAACCCAGGCGTTCAGCGTCATAGGCGGACATGCTATCCTCTGCGCTACGGTGGTCTCCAGGTGTTTCGAGGTGTTCCGTTTGTAACACCTCAATATATTCGTCTAAGACCCCATAGAGTATATATATTTTTGATAGTCATGACATTTTAAGTCGTTCTAGCCATGTCCGTCCGTCCGTCCGTCCATCCGTCTGTCGAAAGGCACTTGAAATTTTGCAAAAATACTTCTTATCAGTGTAGGTCGGTTGGGATAGCAAATGGGCCAAATTGGTCCATGTTTTGATTTAGCTGCCATATAAAACAATCTTGGATCTTGACTTCTTGAGCCACCAGAGGGCGCAATTCTCATTCGATTTGGCTGAAATTTTGCATGAAGTGTTTTGTTATGACTTTCAACAATTGTGCTAAGTATGGTTCAAATCGGTTCATAACCTGATATAGCTGCCATATAAACCGATCTTGCATCTTGATATCATGAGCCACTAGATGGCGCAATTCTTATCCGGTTTGAGTGAAATTTCGCATGAACTATTTGGCTATGATTCCCAACAACTGTGCTAAGTATGGTTCTTATAGGCTTATAACCTGATAAAGCTGTCATATAAACCGATCTTGGATCTTGAATTCTTTAACCTATAGAGGGCGCTATTCTTAACCGATTTGGTGGAAATTTTGTACAATGGCTTCTCTCATTATCTTCCAACAACTGTGCTAAGTATGGTTCTTATAGGCTTATAACCTGATATAGCCGTCATATAAACCGATCTGGGATCTTGAATTCTTTAACCTATAGAGGGCGCTATTCTTAATCGATTTAGCGGAAATTTTGTACAATGGCTTCTCTCATGATCTTCAACATGTTTAATATGGTCTGAATCGATATATAGCCTGATACAGTTCCCATATAAACCGATCTCCGGATATTACTTCTTGAGCCCATCTAGGGCATAATTCTTATCCGATTTGGCTGAAATTTTGCTCAATGACTTTTACCAAGAGTGTTGAGATGCTACTAAAGGCAAGAATGCGGCATATAGAGCAACCCTACAATCAGTAGCAAAGCACCAAATGAAAGAGAGGTATCAGGAGAAAAGGAGAGAGGAGAAACGTCTATTCCGCAGAAAGAAAAAAAGAAATGGAAAGGCGCGACTGTGAGCGAATTGAGATTTACAGGAGTCAGAATGAAGTCCGCAAATTCTATCAAAGAATTAAACATCAAACCGATGGCTTTGGTGCAGGCACATCCTACTGCAGAGACAAAGAAGGAAATCTGGTAACTGACTCAGATAACATGCTGATGATATGTAAAGAACATTTTACCCAACTGCTTGTGTCCGACGTTGGGGGCGAAGAGGATACCCCAGAACCAAACCCTGATGATGGTATAGAATGTTTACCTCCTAGTCAGAATGAGGTCTTAAGTAGCAGTGACCCGACTAAAGAACAACAAGGCAGCAGGAGCCGACGGGTTACCCGCTGAACTATTTAAGACCGGAGGCGACACGCTGATAAGGCGTATGCATCAGCTTATCTGCGCAATCTGGCTAGAAGAAAGCATACCCGATGATTGGAATCTCAGCCTACTATGTCCCGTACACAAGAAAAGAGACAAGACGGAATGTTCCAACTACAGAGGAATAAGTCTCCTCCCCATCGCATACAATATACTCTCGAGCGTACTGTGTGAAAGATTAAAACCTAAAGTGAATGAGATAATTGGGCCCTATTAATGCGGCTTTAGACCTGGTAAATCCACCCTGGACCAGATATTCACACTGCGCCAAATCCTGGAAAAGACCCGAGAAGGACAAATCAACACCTATCAAAGCCGCTTTCGTTACTCCTTTACGTTCAAAGGTATTACAAGCCACGCCTGAGTTTGGTATCCCTGCAAAATTAATAAGACTCTGCAGGATGACACTTGCTGACACGCGTTCCTCAATAAGAGTAGGAAAGAATCTCTCCGAACCATTTAATACCAAACGAGGTTTCAGACAAGGAGATAGCCTATCGTGTGATCTCTTTAATATTCTGCTGGAGAAGATTATACGAGATGCAGATGTGAATAGATATGGCACACTAATCACAAGAGAACACATGCTACTCGCCTATGTCGACGACATCGACATCATAGGTCGGTCACCGGAAGTAGTAACTGCTGCCTTTGACAGAATCGAAAGGGAGACATAAATATGGGTCTGGCAGTAAATGGAGATAAGACAAAATGGATGGTTTCAACTCCAAAAACACCTTATACAACCGAGCAGATAAAGAAAATGAAGAGAGTTGGGAACCACAACTTTGAGATAGTCAGTAACTTTATCTACCTCGGCACCGCCGTAACCGAAACGAATGACACCAGTTTTGTGATAAAGCGAAGAATAATACTGGCAAACAGATGCTACTTTGGACTAAGTAAGCAGTTTAGAAACAAGGCCACCTCTCGAAAGACGAAGATTACACTATACAAGACATTGATGCTACCCGTGCTCTTATATAGTTCTGAAGCATGGGTACTTGTGAAAGCAAGGTAGTGCTTGGAGTATTTGAGAGAAAGATTCTTTGTAAAATATATGGACTAGTTTGCGTTAATGAAGCATATAGGCTACGTATGAACCACGAACTGTATGAGCTGTATGACGACGACAGTATAGTTACATGTATCAAAATACAACGGCTGCGTTGGTTAGGTCATGTTGTCAGAATGGATGAAGAAGCTCCAGCAAAGAAGTCTTTTGAAGGCAAACACGGTGGTACACGCAAACCGGGAAGACCAAAAGCCCGATAGAAAGACCAAGTGGTGAGACACCTCAAAACTTGGTGTCAGAGAGAGAGAGAGAGAGAGAGAGAATAAGCACATTAGATCGAGGCGCTTGGAACGCTATTCTACGTTCGGCTAGTGGAACAAATTTTGTGTCATAGACAATTAAAGTAAAGCAAGACTTCTACTATGGTCTTCAACATTCAGTCCGAATCAGACTATAACTTGATATAACTCCTATAGTATAACAATTCTAACCCATCATTCTTTGTTTGCCTAAAAAGAGATACCGGGCAAAGAACTCAACAAATGTGATCCATGGTGGAGGATATATAAGATTCGGCCCGACCGAACTTACCACGCTCTTGATTGTTTTTGTTAATTCCAGAACCTTTTCACTTGTGTTTATGTGACTTCTTTAAAATTCCAGCTTATTTCTTGTTTGTAATCAAAGAATCTGCATTGTCGGCATAAATGCCATAAACGAGTATTGCAACATAAACATGGCTGTCATCATCATCCATTGAATCCACGATAGTTTCAAACATTAAGCGGTCCTTTCCCCCACCCCACCAATGTAAACAACAAATTTCTGCTCATTTCTACGTCAATGACAAATTAAAATGCTAAAGAAGGCTTATGTCGTGATTTCCATGTCATCATCATCATCGTCATCACAATCCCAAGTGTTTCGAGTATGGATTATGGTTTAATGAAAATATAAAAAAATGTTGTTCTGCATTTCTATGCGGCACTTCAAGTGCACATAGAAAAAATAGGAATATGAAAATTGCATAGAATATTAAGATCAAGTGATATAGAATGCATCTTATTTATATACAATAGAAAAGAAAGTTTTTCATCTGAATTATAGCTATTATGTCAAATTTGATCTATGTATTCCATATTTATAAGCCGATATCCGGATATGACATATATAGAAAGCTTATTTTTTCAAACTTCACTACAATTTGTGTGTAGTCTTTCAATTGGGTGTAGTCTTTCTTTGTTTCAATGTGCCAAGGCGATTATTTTTTCTTTAACTCTTTTCCCGCCATATAAACCGATCTTAGCCACTAGAGGGCGCAATTCTCATGCGATTTGGCTGAAACTTTACATGAATTGTTTTGTTATAACTTCTAACAACTGTGCTAAGTATGGTTTAAATCGGTTAAAAACCTGATATAGCTGCCATATAAACCGATCTTGGATCTTGCATTCTTGAACCACTAGAGGGCGCAATTCTGATCCGATTTTGCTGAAATTTTGTATGAAGTGTTTTGTTATGACTTCCAACAACCTATAGAAAGCTAATTTTTTTCAAGCTCTTTCAATTTTTTTGTGTGTAGTCTTTCTTGGCTGCAATGTGACACAAGCAAGCTTTATTTCTTTAACTCTTTTTCGATTGGTAAAATGTATCTCATTCGCACACACACACACACACACACACGTACACGCAGTCAATGACAGTAGCATGTGTATGGCAACATTGCGATCCGCAGTGATGCGATGCAAGGCAATGCGATGTGACAGTTTATAACTCATTTAGTTGCTCACACCCATCATTGTCAGTTAGTTGCATACGTCAGACATTTTGCCGGTCATGTAAACAACAATTATAAATGAGCTAAACGTCCATCAAATTATAAACATTGTCATGCCAGATTTGTAGTTGTCTTTTAATAACAAAAAAACTCAACGGTGGGGAAAGAAGAAAAACTAAACAGCAGGAAAAAAGTAAAACAAAACGGTAAGAATGCTAAGCAAGCCGTTAAAATGTCGTGTTGTGGTTAAATAAAACAATTCAAAAAACACAAAAGCCAATACCACCATTAAAAAAAAATTTCAACGAAATTATATTTTTATAGGAAGTTCCGTCATACTTGGATTTTCAAAGAAAATTTTGGGCAAATTTAGTTTTTATAGAATAATTTTTAATATTTAAAAAAAACAATTATGCTAACTCTGTAGCAAATATTTTTAATAATTTTATTTACATATTATGGGGGTATACTAATCAAGTCATTCCGTTTGTAACACATCGAAGTATTCGTCTAAAACCCCATAAAGTATATATATTCTTGATACTCTTGACGTTCTGAGTCGATCTAGCCATGACTGTCCGTCCATACGTCTGTCGGAATCACGATAGAGGTCGAACGCGTAAAGCAAGCCGATTGAAATTTTGCACAGATACTTAATAGCGATGGTCATTGCAAATGGGCAATATCGGTTCAGATTAAGATGTAGCTCCCATATAAACCGATCTCCCGATTTGACTTCTTGAGCCCCTGGAAGCCGATATTTCTATCCTATTTGACTGAAACTTTAAACACATTGTTCTCTTGTGACTTCCAACAACTGTGCCAAGTAAAGTCCAAATCGGTAAAGAACCTGATATAGCTCCCATATAAACCGATCGCCTGATTTGACTTCTTAAGCCCCTGAAAGCCAAAATTTTTGTCCGATTTGACTGAAAGTTTGCACATAGTGCTCTGCTATGGTTTCCAACAACCGTGCCTAGTACAATCAAAATCGGTCTTTAACCTGATATAGCTCCCACATAAACGGATCTCCCGATTTGACTTCTTGAGCCCTTACAAGCCGCAATTTTTGTCCGATTCGGCTGAGCATGTAGTGTTCTGTTTTGAATTCCAACAACTGTGCCAAGTACGGTCCAAATCGGTCTTTAACCTGATATAGCTCCCATATAAACCGATCTCCCAATTTGACTTCTTGAGCCCTTACAATCCGCAATTTTTTGTCCGATTTGGCTGAAATTTTCCATACGGTGTTCTATTACGACTTTCAACAACTGTGCCAAATACGGTCCAAATCAGTTTATAATCTGATATAGATTCCATATAAACCGATCTCTTGATTTGACTTCTTGAGCCCTTACAAGCCGTAATTTTTGTCCGATTTGGCTGAAATTGTCAAAAACATTACAAATCGGTGTATAACCTGATATACCTCCCATATAACCGATCTCCCCATTTGACTTCTTAGGTCCTTACAAGCCGCAATATTTGAAAATTATGAAAATTATTTATATTCATATTTAAATCTCAAATATATATTGTCCTGTTTGGTATACAGGTCCATTTGGGGCATAATTTTGGGGTGGAGCGACTCCCCGGGAATTGACCCAAATTCTTAAATAATTTTCGTATTTTACTCTCAAATACCTTTACATGTCCTTTTGGTGCCTACTTTTGGGGTGGGGCGACCCTTCTGGGAAAAAAATACCAAACTTTTATATAAATTTCGTATTCTACTCTCAAGCATCTTTCGTTTGTATCGCATATTGTTCCAATTGGTCTACATGTCCTAATGGTCTACATGTCCTATTGGTCTACATGACCGATTGGTCCCCCCTGGGACTTGACCCCAAATTTTTATATGTTTCGTATACTACTTCCAATTACCTTTCATTTGATACACATATTGCCTCAATCGGAAAGCATGTATTTTCTTTTTTTTTGGGGGGTGGACGGGCCCTCGACTCGTGAAGTCGAAGTGTTATATAAAGTTCGTACTCTACTCCTAAATACCTTTCATTTGATACCTATATTGTCCGAATCGATTAACATGTCCGTTTTGGGTGGGTTTTGTGGTAAGGTGTCCCCCACGGATATTTGACCACAAAGTTTTATACCAATTTTGTATTTTTTATATAATAGATATGATCGTAGAACGTTATTCTACGACAGCAGTTTTTGGCATACAAATCAAACTTCCTTACCCAACTTTACCCATTGTGCATTGTTTGCCAGTCAGTCAGTCTGCGCTATAACCCATTGTCACCTCGGTTCAAACAATATTTAAGGAAATTCTCTTTGCTCCACTAACAAGCAACGAAGACGTTTGGTTGACATAATTATATGTTAATGTGGACGACGTTACGTTGACGTTGCATGTTTGCTCGCCAATTCTTTCGTTCACTCGTACGTTCGTTCGTTCACATTCGTTGGATGTTGTAATAGTATTTAAGAAATTAATTCAATTACAATTACAACAACATGCATTGCGAGAGGGTGGGAGAGGGCGGTTGATACAGTGAATGAGTGAATGAATAGATAATTTGTAGTTGTTGTAGAATGGGCTGTTTTTGTAGAATACATAATTATGAGAAATATTAAAAATCACAATCTATTACAACAATGCCATCACATTGTGAGCAAATTGGAAGAGACATCATGCTCCATTCAGCAAAATGACTGCAATTTACCAAACGAAAGATAAACACACATACACACACACGAATTAGATTCAGAGGGAAAGGGAAGAAATAACAAAGACGAAGCAATGTCACATAAAATTTCAGTCATTTCAGATATGAAAGTGAAAGTAGTGAAGATAAGCTGAATGGGAGAAAAGTATTAAATGACTTTGATTTGAGGAGAGGAGAGTAGCATAACTATACAAGTTTCCGAGAGGGATAAAACGCACCAAATTCTAATATGTAGTTATAAACCCCCAGGTTAAATATGTGAATAGACTAGGACAATATAAATAGATTAATAATATTGGGTTGCCCAAAAAGTAATTGCGGATTTTTCATATAGTCGGCGTTGACAAATTTTTTCACAGATTGTGACTCTGTAATTGCATTCTTTCTTCTGTCAGTTATCAGCTGTTACTTTTAGCTTGCCTTAGAAAAAAAGGATAAAAAAAATATATTTGATTAAAGTTCATTCTAAGTTTTATTAAAATGCATTTACTTTCTTTTAAAAAATCCGCAATTACTTTTTGGGCAACCCAATAGATAAAGAATTTGAACTTCGCACATAGACTGGTTGGTGGCGCCTGTGAATATAGATAAATTAGAGTTATCTAAGAACAGGCCGCAAGTAGAATTCTGCTCTCAATGGCATATTGTTTACGTCGTTAGCATTTTCTAAATATCCATTATTTCCTTGCCCATAAAGGGAACTAAGGCGTAAAGTACGTAACTAGGGTTTCGTCAGTCTTAGCTTCTAATTTGTGTATCTTTCTTTCTTATATTTATTATCTTTTTACTGTATTTTTATACCCACCACCGTAAGAAAGGGGGTATATTCATTTAGTCATTCCGTTTGCAACACATCGAAATATCAATTTCCGACCCTACAAAGATATATACTTCGGATCGTCGTAAAATTCCAAGACGATTTAACGATGTCCGTGTGTCTGTCCGTCCGTCTGTTGTAATCACTCTACAGCCTTCAAAAATTGAGATATTGAGCTGAAATTTGGCGAGGATACGTCTTTTTGATGCACGTTCTGGTTAAGTTCTTGAACGGGCCAAATCGGACCATATTTGGATAGAGCTGCTATATACACCGATCTCCCGATTAAGGGTCTGAAGCCCATAAAAACTTTATTTATTATCCGATTTCGCTGAAATTTGAAAAAGTGGGTTATTTTAAGCCTCCCGATATCTGACTTAAGCATGGTTCAGATCGGACTATATTTAGATATAGCTGTCATATAGACCGATCTCCCGATTAAGGGTCTGAAGCCCATAAAAGCTTTATTTTTTAACCGATTTCGCTGAAATTTAAAACAATGGGTTATTTTAAGCCTCCCGACATCTGACCAAAATATGATTCAGATCGGACTATATTTAGATATAGCTGCCATATAGACCGATTTCCCCATTAAGGGTCTGAAGCCCATAAAAGCTTTATTTTTTAACCGATTTCGCTGAAATTTGACGAAGTGAGTAGTTTTAGGGCTCCCGACATCTGTCTTAAATATGGTTCAGATCGGACTATATTTAGATATAGCTGCCATATAGACCGATCTGCCAAAAAAGTGTCTGAAGCCCATAAAAGCTTTATTTATTATCCGATTTCGCTGAAATTTGAAACAGTGCGTTATTTTAAGCCTCCCGATATCTGACTTAAATATGGTTCAGATCGGACTATATTTAGATATAGCTGCCATATAGACCGATCTCCAGATTATGGGTCTGAAGCTCATAAAAGCTTTATTTTTTATCCGATTTCGCTGAAGTTTGAAACAGTAGTAGTTTAAGGCCACCCGTCATCTGACGCAAATATGGTGGGTATCTAAAGTTCGACCCAGCCGAACTTAGTGCCTTTTTACTTGTTTTTTTTTTGTCGAAGCTGCTTGCATTGAAGAAAAATCAAATAATTACCGCCACCTATATGCTTGACATTTGCTGCCAAATTTTGAGAGCACAAAAATTTCTCTGTTATTTCAAACCTCTTTGTGCTTCAGCAAACAAATTTGGACAAATATTTTTTTTAAGCAAAATTTCTTAAAATTCCATCAAAATGCATAAAAATTTTTCCAATATTTTGCATTTGTTTAAATTTGCCATAAAACTCAAATTCATTTTTGTTGACATATTTTTAAGGCCAAAAATCCATTTCCATTCAAATACGTTTTAGCCTCTACAACGTTAAGAAACATTTACTGTTTTGAAGGTTCACAAACACATTCCATACACACACACACACACACATAAACGCTCAAACACTTAGCGAGAGTGGCGATTTGGCTAATCAATTAAGGCATCCGCTGGTTTGTCATTTATTTACCACAAAATAATTCGTAATTATTTTCAAGTGTGTATGGCGGCTATACATACATACACACATACATTCATACATTTGAGCATTTGATGTCTCTTTGAGTGGTGGAGACTACAATTATTCGTCAACAACGTTTTCGACTTCGAAATCGAATTAATATCAATTTGATGGTGGGATTTGCAAACATTTTTTTGGTTTTACTTTTCTTAAGTTAGAGCTAATGACCATTTGGCTATTAGAGTTAAACAGAAACCCAAATCGTACCAAACACCAGCAGACCAAAAACGTCACAAACAAGTTTCTTTATATGGCTCATGAGGTGAGATCGCCTTTAAAGGCAGGTGGTTTCAGGTACACAAAACACATACTAAGCTAATGGTGTGAGTGATGATGGGAAATAGCTACTGCCAACTGAAAATGTGGGGGGAGGCTAATATCCTCACCTACCACAATCGCTGTGAATGAGGTTGGACAGACAGGTAAACAGGCGGCGTAAACATTTGACTTGCCTAATGCAATGTTGTTGTTCCAATTAATGTTATTGTTATTAGAAATCATAGTGTTTATCAGCAATGTTGGGTGGGTGAGTGGGGGAGTGAAAGGGAGGGCCCATGGACGACATTGTATTATTGCGGAATTAATTGCAATCGCTGCGAAAAAATCAAGGTAGCTCCCTAAAATGGCTCGTCACTTTGCTATAGCCATATAAACACGTCATTAAGTGATTTTGCACTTTGTTATTACGCGGGTTCTCTATTAACGGCTTAAATGATTATCTTATCTAAGTATCGTATAATACAAAAATATCCCATTTTAGTTACATAGTTATTAAGAGTCAATTCAATTATATTGGAAAAAAATGATGGGTAAATTTATTGCAGATGATTAATGGCACACTTCATTAATAATCACAAGTTAGTAAGAAGTTGATTAAATCATTAGTTTCATTTAACATTTGATGGGATTGCAACAATATAACTCAAATGGTTATTGAAAGTCATAATAAAGAGAGGGCAGAGAACCACGCATATATTTGCAAGAAAGAAAGAAAAATTAAAGAAAAATTTTTAAAAACATTATTTCCAAAGAAAAATTTGTCAAAATTTTTTTCTTTAAAAAAGTTGGGATTAAATTTATTTTTACAGTTTTTTTTTATTTCTAAAGAGATTTAAATTTTATAGAAAATTTGCTTAAAAAAATTAAATTTTTATATGAGTACTATCAGTACCCGGCCCGCTCTGCTGCCCCTTCATTAGCACCACGGGAAAAATAAGTTTCTTACTTACTACCATGTGTATCTCCCCAAGACAATTTGTTTATCTTCTACCAAATATCGTTTATTGAACCCAATATAGCCATGATTGAGAGGTAGACAACCTCCTATCGTTTGAACCTCATTTTTCATTTTCGTAGTCTACTCCCAAATACATTTTTTGAGTGCCATATTGTCAAGATCGTGTAATATGCCCACTTGGGACGGTTTTGTTTTGGGGCGGCCCCTTGGTAATGACACCCAATTTTTAATATCCGATACTCATATTCGTACTTTACTTTCGAATACCTTTCATTGGAGTCCCATATTGTCTCGATCGGTCCACATTTGATTTTGGGCGGTACTTTTGTTGCCATCTTGGTCTTGGATCGGCGCCTTGGGTACTTAGATGAACATCATATTCGTATTCTATTCCCGAATACCTTTCATTTGAGTCTCACATCACTTTGGAGCTGCTTTAAACTTGGGACGGACGGACGGCTGCTTTAAACTAGATACTTGGATCCAATTTCTAATATCATATTTATACCCTTCTCCCGAGTACCTTTAATTTGAGGCCTATATTGTCTCGATCGGTCCACTTTTTGGTCGGTGCACTTTGAACCACGCCCTAGATACTTGGATCCAATTTTTGACACCATATTCGTATTCTTCACCCGAAAACCTTTCATTTGAGTCCCATATTGTCCCGACCGTACTTTTGGGCTTGAGACGGCTCCCTAGGTACTTGGACCCAATTTTATATATCTTATTCATATTCTACTCCCAAATACATTTCATTTTAAACCCATATTCTCCCGATCGGTCCACTTTTAATTTTGGGCGCTACTTTTGGGCCTGGGGCGGCCTACTAGGTACTTGGACCCAATTTTTAATACCATTTTCGTATTAAACTCGCAAATATCTTTCATTTGAGTCCCATATTGTCCCAATCGGTAAACGTCTCCATCTGGGGGCTTTTGTGGGGTGGAGAGGCCCCACAGACACCATTCATTTTTAAGTCAGATTTGTACTCTTCTTTTAAATACCTTTCATTTGATACCCATATTGCCCAAAGCGGTAAAAGTTTGTCCATTCGGGTGGGTTTTGGAATGGGGCGTCCCCCAGGTTATTCGGCCCCAAAATTTCATACCTATTTTGTGTTTATTGGGGTACCATAAGGTGGAATATGAAAATTCAAGTAAATCGGTGCACTCATCTCCGAGATGTGGAGTTTTTGAAAGTGGGGGTAAGGAGGGGATCCACCCCCCTTTGAATATCAAAAAATGGAGTAGTACCTTATTTTCACCGTGGACTCAAACTTTACCATCTATGAAAATTTCATGAAAATCGGTCCACCCCAAATCGGACATGTTTACCAACTATGACAATATGTGTTTAAAAATAAAGGTTTTTGGGAGTAGAGCACGGAATTGATATCCACTTTGGGCACAAAGTGTCTGGAGGTCCACCCTACCACCAAAAAAACTCCCTCGAAGAGGGTATATTAAACGACCATGGCAGTATGGGGACTTAAATAAATGGTATTTCGGAGTAAAGAACGAATTTCGAATTTTCTTGCATGGCAACCGCTTACAGAATTCCAGAACCTGAACCCAATTTTCGACGGTTTTCAAGCATAAATCTGCCGATATTTCGTTCGATCATTGAAGTTTGTCAATCATCGCTGGCTTGTTGGCATAGACCATAGACTTGACGTAGCCCCACAGGAAAGAGTCTCAAGTCGTTAAATCGCACGACCAAGGCGGCCAATCGAATGGACAATTTCATGAGATAACACGTTCTCCAAACTTGGTTTCCAAAAAATTGATTGTGACATTCGCTGTGTGGCTTGTAGCGCAGTGCTGTTGGGACCACATATCCTCCAAGTCCATATCATCCAATTGGGGCAAAAATATTCTGTTTCCATTGAACGGTAGCGAATTCCATTTTCAGTAATGTTCCGGTATCGATAATCCCAGAAGAAGTACTGCCCAATGACGCCGCCGGCCCATAAACCGCACCAAATCGTAATTTTTACGGGATGCAATGATGACCCTCCCCCCGCCAGATCTTGGAGATTGGTGATGGAATTCATGCACTCTTATAGCAACG
This sequence comes from Stomoxys calcitrans, assembly GCF_963082655.1. NCBI lineage: Eukaryota > Metazoa > Arthropoda > Insecta > Diptera > Muscidae > Stomoxys > Stomoxys calcitrans. Next base: position 141,028,831 of record NC_081556.1, on the reverse strand, counting down.
TAAAAACAAAACTTTGGTATCCAAATTCGGGGTGGGGTACCTGGGGATCGCCCCAATCCCAAAACCCGCAAACGGGATATATAGACAAAGCTACTCAAATGAAAGGTATTTGAAAATGGATCTCGTAACCAATTCTGGGGTCATATATAGGGGTGGCCGCCCCAAAACATTCCCAAACAGGACTTATTTACCGACCATGGCAATATAGGTTTCAAAATTAAAGATATTAGAATGCAAAAGAAGGCGCAGCAGAGCGGGCCGTTTCAGCTAGTTATCTAGTTTAGTCAAAATTGTATTCCATAGAAAATTTTGTCAAAACTTGATTTTTATAGGAAATTTTGTTAAAATTTGGAATGGGGCGGACCCTAGACTCTTAGTTCCAAATATTAATATCAGATTCCTACTCTACTCCCAAAAATCTTTTACGTGAATACCATGTTGTGTTCTGTTCATGTCCAGATACTTGATTCCTAGTATATCAAATTTGTCTCTACTGTCAAAAAGTGTTCATTTTAGCCCCATATTGACCCGGCGGCCTATATACCCCCTTTGGAGCTTTTATAGGCATGTGGAGGTCCCCAGAGGTTGGGGTCAATATTTTATATAATTTTTATTTTTATACCCACCACCGAAGGATGGGGGTATATTCATTTTGTCATTCCGTTTGCAACACATCGAAATATCCATTTCCGACCCTATAAAGTATATATATTCTTGATCAGCGTAAAAATCTAAGACGATCTAGACATGTCCGTCCGTCTGTCTGTTGAAATCACGCTACAGTCTTTAAAAATAGAGATATTGAGCTGAAATTTTGCACAGATTCTTTTTTTGTCCATAAGCAGGTTAAGTTCGAAGATGGGCTATATGGGACTATATCTTGATATAGCCCCCATATAGACCGATCCGCCGATTTAGGGTCTTAGGCCCATAAAATCCACATTTATTATCCGATTTGGCTGAAATTTGGGACAGTGAGTTGTGTTAGGCCCTTCAACATTCTTTGTTAGTTTGGACCAGATCGGTCCAGATTTGGATATAGCTGCCATATAGACCGATCCTCCGATTTAGGGTCTAAGGCCCATAAAAGCCACATTTATGGTCCGATTTCGCTGAAATTTGGGACAGTGAGTTGTTTTAGGCCCTTTGACATGTTTCTTTAATTTGGTCCAGATCGGTTCAGATTTGGATATAGCTGCCATATAGACCGATCTTCCGGTTTAGGGTCTTAGGCCCATAAAAGCCACATTTATTATCCGATTTTGATGAAATTCGGGGCAGTGAATTGTGTAAGGCCCATCGACATCCTTCGTTAATTTGGCTCAGATCGGTCCAGATTTGGATATAGCTGCCATATAGATCGATCCTCCGATTTATGGTGTAAGGCCCATAATAGCCACATTCATTATCCGATTATGCTGAAATTTGAGACAGTGACATAAGTTAGGCCCTTTGACATATTTCTTCAATTTGGTCCAGATCGGTTCAAATTTGGATATAGCTGCCATATAGACCGATTTCTTGATTTATGGTTTTGGGCCCATAAAATGCTCATTTATTGCCCGATGTTCCCGAAATTTGGAACAGTGAGTTAAGTTAAGCCCCTTGACATACTTCTGCAATATCGCACAGATCGGTCCAGATTTGGATATAGCTGCCATATAGACCGATATCTAGGTTTTAGGTTTTGGGGCCATAAAAGACGCATTTATTGTCCGAAGTCGCTGAAATTTGAGACAGTGAGTTTGGTTAGGCTCTTCGACGTCCTTCTTCAATTTTGCCCAGATCGGTTCAGATTTAGATATAGCTGCCATATAGACCGATCTCTGGATTTAAGGTTTAGGGCCCATAAAAGAGGCATTTATTGTCCGATTTCGCCGAAATTTGGGACAGTGCTTAGTGTTAGGCTCTTCGACATGTTTATACAACTTGGCCCAAATCGGTCCAGATTTGGATATAGCTGCCATGTAGACCGATATCTCGATTTAAAGTCTTGGCCCCATAAAAGGCGCATTTATAATCCGATTTCACTGAAATTTGACACAGTGACTTATGTTCGGCTTTTCGACATCCGCGTCGTATATAGTTCAGATCGGTATGAGGTATATGAGTATAAGGTATGAAATTTTCACCGAATTTTGATGAAAGTTGGTTTACATATATACCCGAGGTGGTGGGTATCCAAAGTTCGGCCCGGCCGAACTTAACGCCTTTTTACTTGTTTTTTTTTTTTTTTGACTAACGAGAATTTTGTAATTAACTCCTATAAACGATAAGTATTTTCCTGAGTGTAAGTTTTTAGGGCATAAAAAAAAATTGGCCTGATAATTCCAAACACTGTTGGGATTTTGCTTTAATGATCTAACACCATTACTCATCACTGGATAATTTTGTTAAAAATGTTTGATCCGGAGCATGAATTTATCAGTACCAAACTCCACTTTTGGCATCCTTTACTATGAATTCTTCCAATATGTAAATCATTCCATTTGTCTGCACTTGCTTTCTCATTAATTTTCATATTATTAATATTTTTTTATTTTTCTTTGTGAATTAGAATTTAATTTCAAACATATTAAAAGCGAACAAGAAACACTATCCCACATAGCATCCATACAGACAGACAAACAATGTCTTTTATACCCACATTCCTATTCATTTCAATAGCTCCCCACAAAAGTTTTTAACATAAACAAAATTGATTTTTCAAGTCGAGCAGTAGTAGTGGTGGTGATGGTGATGATAGAGGTTCTTGGTGCACATACTCGCCTATTGTTGAAATGGAAACTTTAATTCTTATCTGTGACTGGCCTGGCTGCTAGATGCCGTTACCCCAGATTTCTTTGTTTGCAGCACAATTCTTTGTGTTTTTGATTTTTCTTTTTCCACATGATGACGAGGCCTGTCTTGTGGAATTATTAAAACACAAATGTAATTTGTAAAATGAAACTATGATGTAGCCATATTTTGATTACAAGTCTTAGTTGTAATCAACATTAGTCTATTTTGTCTCAGAATGATTGAGAACGATTTCAGTTTACTTTAAATGTGATTGTCATGAAAATTCGTTACTTGCCCTGAATAAAAAAGTTGCCGAACCCGGTGACCACTTCGACAATTCTTTTTTTGCACCAGGCGGAATTAAATTTATTTGTTTTTTTTTTTTAATTTTATTTTTATTTTATTAAAATTGGCCCCCAACACTTTGGTTGTAATTTTTGTAAATTCTGCTCTCAAATACTTTTAATTTGATTGACTTGATTGTTTTATAACTATGGATTTGAAGTTGGATCTGTCCCATTTGCTTCCAAATTTTTATAACAAATTTGTTTATGTGCCTGAAGGTAAATTCCGAATTTGTCTAGCATGGACACAAACCGCTTTGTTACCAGAGTGCTTGAGAGAGTAACAGAAGTACTTATACTGTTCCATTGAGGGGTTAGCAGAGCTCTGTTAATATTTAACAGAACCAAAAAACAATAGAAACTTATTAAAATTTCCAACGAGTTATTGTAGTACATGGTAGTATTTTAAGATGTCCTCCATAATCCCGTCCAGAATTTTATGAAATGTTTTAAAGAACACAGGAATACCAGACAAGTAAAAAGGCAGTAAATTCGGCCGGGCCGAACTCTGGATACCCACCACCTCGGGTATATATATATGTAAACCCCCTTTCGCCACAATCCGATGAATATTGGATAACTTATGGACTCAAATTCGGCACGGACATTGAATGGTCTTATAAATATAAGTCACTGTTGAATTTTGCATTTCAAATTTTAACAAAATCGGGTAATAAATAAAGCTTTAATGGGCTTCAGAACCTTAACCGGCATTTCGGTCTATATGGCAGCTATCTCTAAATACCGTCCTATTTTTTCCATATTTGGGTCGGATGGCGGGAGGCCTAAAACTACCCACTTTTTCAAATTTCAGCAAAATCGGATAAAAAATGAGGTTTTTTATGGGCATTAGACCCTTTATCGGAAAATCGGTCTATATAGCAGCTATATCCAAATATGGTCCGATCTGAACCATATTTGGGTCAGATGTCGGGAGGCTTAAAATAACTCACTGTTTCAAATTTCAGCGAAATTGGGCTATAAATATTGCTTTTATGGGCTTCAGACCCTTTATCGGGAGATCGGTCTATAGGGCAGCTATATCTAAATACAGTCCGATCTGAACCATATTTAGGTCAGATGTCGGGAGGCCTAAAACTACTCACTGTTTAAAATTTCAACCTTTCAATTTTCGAAAAAAGTTATTTTTTAAAAGCTCACACTGTGGCCTTTCAAACGAGCTATGATAGTACCTGGTAGAATTTCTAATTGTCCTCCAGGAGCACTGCCCTTTATCCTGTCCAGATTATTTTTTTTATAAATTTGTCATTTGCCCAATACCCCTCTCATAGTTGTTATATTTGGCGGTTTTCGTTTAAAGCATAGATATTAAACTCCAAATTTTGTTTATCTTTTGTTTCTTCTTACAAATCTTTGCAAAAATCGATAAATATTAATAAATTTAATAATGTTCTATTGTTTTTGGTTCTGTTAAGTATTAACAGAGCTATGCTCAGTGGAATTCTGTTAATAAATCGGTTTGTGTCTGTGCTAGATAAATTCGGAATTTATCATCACTCACATGATTTGTTCGTACTCCCAAACACCCCTCATCTAAAACTCCATGTGGTCTTGACCTATATACAAGTCCAATGAAATGGCTCGATCGTGGGTGGCCTCCTCTTGACTAAAATTTAGATAAAAACTTCGTACTTTGCTAAGCACCACCTTTCAATTAAGTCTCACGTTGTCCTGATTGCTGCATTGCTGCAAAATATTTTGTAGGAACTCCAGTCCCCCTAGAGACTTGTCCCAAATTTAAATATCATATTTGTAGTGTACGCCCAAAAACCTTAAATTTGAGTCCCATATCGTCTCGATCGGCCTACATGCCCGCTCAGTGGGGTTTTGGGATAGGGCGTTCCCCTTTGACACCAAATTATTCAAGTGTCTCAATCCGTGCTCACATGCAGATGTTGTTTTACCAACCCCACAATATTCTGAGATTAAATTAATACCCTTCACCTTTTATTTGAGTTACACATTTTCTCTATCGTTCAAAAATCCCAAATAGGGGTTTGGAGTAGCCCCATAGACTTGACCTCAAATTCCACACATTTTTTCACCCTCCACCATGGGAGGGGGTTAACTAATTTCGTCATTCCGTTTGTAATACATCGAAATGTTGATCTAAGACCCAAGAAAGTATATATATTCTTGATCGTCTTGACATTTTAAGTCGATTTAGCTATGTCTGTCCGTTTGTTCGTCCGTCCGTCCGTCTTTCGAAAGCACGCTTACTTTCGAGGGAATAAAGCTGGGTGTTTGAAATTTTGAACAAATACTTTCCATTACTGTCGGCTAGGATTGTAAATGGTTCATATCGATCCATGTTCTGATACAGCTGACGTATAAACCGATATTGGATCCCGAATTCTTGAGCCTCTAGACGGCGCAATTCTTATCCCTATTGTCAAGAATTTAGCATGAATTGTTTTGTTTTGACTTCCAATAACTGTGTCATGTATGGTCCAAATCAGTTTATTGCCTTATATAGCTCCCATAAGAATCGATTTCCCTATTGCACTTCTTGAGCCTCTAAAGGGCATAATTATTATCAGATTTTGCTGAAAATTTGTAAATAAATTTTAAATGACTTCTAATATGGTCTCCAATATCCAAGCCAAGTCCGAATCGGTCCATAACCTGATATAGCTGCAATGGAAATTTTTATCCATTAACCTTTGTTTGCCTACAAAGAGATATCGGCCAAAGAACTTGACAAATGCGATCCATGGTGGAGGGGTATATAAGAACTTAGCATGCGTCAACTTGTTTTTAGTGCCAATTATTCTGATTAGTTTACATTTTTGCTGAGGGTGAGGCGACCTCACTTGGATCTTATATTTGGTAGCCACATTCAAACTCATACACTTGGCTTGGAATTTGGATGCCAGATACCTAGTTTACAAACAAATAGCTTTTATTTGAGTAACATATAAGCCCTTCCTTACAGAATGTACATCCTGAAGCACTTTTTTAAGTTAGACAGAACTCAAGATATGTAGGATTTAGTTTGAATAGCAGACCAACTACTGCCAATTATTTCTCAATTGAGCCCCATACTGTCCGTTTGAGGACCTTTTCGCAAAAGATGGCCACCCAGGTATTTGGTACTAAATTTTTAATATATATTTTTATTATTCCTTCAAATACCTCTCATTTGAATCCCATATTGTTCGGATCTGTCTACATTTGGATTTTGGTTGGATTTTGGGATGGGGCCTTCCCCTCCAATTATTTGATATCAATGTTTTAGGGATTTTGGGTTATTATAAAGATGCAAATGAATATTTGCTTAAATCTATGCACCACATCGGAGATCTGTCACTTTAATTTAAGGGGAGGGTACCTCCCCTTTTATATATAATATTTGTCATAAACATTTCATTAAGGTCTAAGGGTTACTTCTCTCATATCATATTGCACTTTATAGGACACCCTTTCAGTTTCGATAAAATGTGGTCACAGACCTGGATTGACCCCAAGAACACGAATCTGAAATCTCTCGAATAAGCTTGGGTACATTTTGGGATAAGACTTCTTCCTTGATCCTAAGTTTTGATATCAAATTCATATAATACTTCCAAATACCTTTCAGTTAAATCCCATATTCTCCCAATCGGTATTCTTGTCCCCTTGGTGTGGGTTTATAGGACACCCCTTCAGTTTCGATGAAATGTGGTCCCAGACCTGGATTGACCCCAAGAACACGAATCTGAAGTCTCTCGAATAAGCTTGGGTACATTTTGGGATAAGACTTTTTCCTTGATCCTAAGTTTTGATATCAAATTCATAAAATACTTCCAAATACCTTTCAGTTAAATCCCATATTCTCCCAATCGGTATTCTTGTACTGTCTTGGTGTGGGTTTGGTGTGGGACGCCCATACCCCTATATCATACGTTGTTGTTGTAGTCATATATTTATTCTCGTTAAGCTCTATAGGGGATCAAGCTTGTTCCGGTCCATTTGACCAATCGCCGCGTGGTGATTTAAAGGCTATTGGCTTTGTCGGGTGCCGACCGACCTCTCACTGATACCCTCAATTCGATACCGCTGATTGTCCGCAACTGCAAGCAGCTCCGTATACGGAGCACTCCACTATATGCAACCTTTGGAGGCGCTTAGTAACTCTCAGCTTAGCTTATCGTGATGACGATGGACACCACACAAATGGGAGCTAAGAGTTCAACACGTGTAGTGTTCCTAGTCCCACGTGCCAGGGTCCAGTAAAGTTTTTTGGACCCACTTCTGGCAATTATCTCTCGAATGAGCCCCATATTGTTTGTTTAAGGATTTTTCTGCGTAAGATGGCCCCCAGATATTTACTACTACATTTTTATAATATATTCATATTATGCTTTCAAATACCTTTCATTTGAGTCTCATATTAATCCGATCGGTTTGCATGCCCGCTCGGTGTGATTTTGGGATGGGGCCTCCCCCTCCAGTTATTTGACATCATTTTTTTTATACTAGATTCGTAGTTTTGGGTTATTTTAAAGAGGCAAATGAAAATTTGCTTAAATCTATGCGCCCACATCAGATATCTGTCATTTTTAGTTAGGGGGAGGGTACCTCCCCCCTTATGTATAACATTTTTCATAAACATTTCTTTAAGGAATAGGGGTTCTTCTCTCATATCATGTAACACTTTATAAAAAAAACCCCTTCAGTTTCGATGAAATATGGTAACAGACCTGGATTGACCCCAAGAACACGAATCGGAAGTCATTTTTTGGGGAAGGAGACACTTTAACCCAAAGAACCTGTTTTTTGGGCCATATGTTCAAACTTCTATGTTGTTGATATGGTCACTTATTGTATATAACAACTCCTCCGTTTATTTATTTTTTTTTTTTGTAATTAGACCATCCAATTGAAAAATACACTTAATGTAGATATGAAATAGGTTTACTTGACAGATTTCCTTTATAGAACTGTCAAATAAGTCAATTTCAAATCTACATTACGTTTTATGAATAAGTCTGTAAGTTTATGATACCTATTACCTCCTACTCAGGCATATTTTATATTGTTATACTGGCTCTTATCGATTTCTAGAGCTCAATTATTCACCATTAAACTAACAACTGATCAACTACAGCGCCATGGGGTATTTTAGGTACTATGTTGTCGCATAAAAAGAAAACAAACCAAAAATTTGTTCTAAGCTCAATCACGTCTTATGACCTGACATAAAACATTCCGCCCAACTATTTCCTTTGGGGACTACAAAACTAAAAATTATGTCTTTACAACATAATAGTTAATTGTGTAGAACATTTGTTAGAAAACTCATATAGAAATAAAATTGAAAAATGCCGCCAACAATGTCTGACAAAGTGTAGAACATAGTAAAGTAGATCCACGTATGTAAGAGTATTTTTATTTTCTAGGTTTTCGGCCGAACACTAGTCATAACCTTGACTGAATTCCTATGACAATGAACTTTTAGCACCGTTGCTACCTATTAGTTTTTTTCTTCGAGGGGAAACGAAAACAAAGTGAGGCCCATGTGTCAGTCAGTCAGTTAGTTTAAGTCTTATTCGTCAATGTGTTCTTGAGTTTGTTCATCATAAAATACACAATCAAATGCTACAAATGTTACTTTAATGAAATAGGAAATGACTTCATAACACGCATTCAAAGTGTTTTTTTTAAGACAAAACGAAAAATGTGGTGTTAAGAAAAACTCAAAATAGAAATTTCTTCATGACTTAAGCTAAAGAAAGATATAAAATAGTAAGGGTTTGGCGAAAATCCGGAACAGTTGCTATTTAAGGTTTATTAGGACATTTTTTTGAAGACAGATCAATGTGCACACATTGGAAGTCCAATAATACGCATACAAAACCACCAAAAAAACATTCCACTTTAATGTTTTGTGCATAGAAAACAATTTTCTGCACTGCCACTGCTTATCTTAAAAGGATCAAGAAGCCAAATCAGAAGAGGGTTATGGCCCTATGTCTCAAATCTGAAGGGTAGGCATATCAACTAATTGACTACTTGAAAGATAATTGATACTGGTATTCAGAGTCAGTGTAATACGTACTATAATCGTAAAGAAGAAAATTTTACAAAAGAATAAAATATGGAGGCCACCGTGGCGCAGAGGTTATCATGTCCACTAACGACAAAAATATGCCTGGCTTCGAATTCCGGCGATATCACTAGAACAAATTTGTTGCGGTTATTATTACATTTTCGACATTTTCGAGTTATTCAGTAAAACTTTTCATACGAAGGTCACTAAGCGGCATGCCGCTTGGGCTGGTGTATAAAAGAGGAGTTCCCTTATGTTCCTGCGCAAATTTGCATATTTTGCAAAACATCAACCATATGCTTTAGATGTAATCACTCACTTCTGTAAAGAAAAGAAGGGAAAGGTGAGAGGGATATCTTCGAAAATTATTTGATGACGGTATTGAGGGAAAAATGAGTGCAGAATGCAATCTGAAGAATAAACATGCAGCACGTGAAAAAAGTTTGCAATCTCATAGTGATTTTGATGGTGCAAAAAAGTGTAGCAATGTTGCACTGAAATCGAAATTTTGTGTTCGTTTGTGCAAAAAAATGTAACCCCACCACCGGGTGTTGTGTTCATTAGTATTGGTGTAGCCAACAGAGCGTGGAAAAATGTTGCATTTCTTGCAACGCGCCGTGCGTTATATTGGGTTGCCTAAAAAGTAATTGCGGATTTTTCATATAGTCAGCGTTGACAAATTTTTTCACAGCTTGAGACTCTGTAATTGCATTCTTTCTTCTGTCAGTTATCAGCTGTTACTTTTAGCTTGCTTTAGAAAAAAAGTGTAAAAAAAGGATATTTGATTAAAGTTTATTCTCAGTTTTATTAAAAATGCATTTACTTTCTTTTAAAAAATCCGCAATTACTTTTTGGGCAACCCGATACATGGAAAATTTTATATTTTTATATCTAAAAAGTGTTATACTATATATATGAAAACTGTTATACTATTATACGTGTTTTAAATAACTGTTATAATAATATAACAGTTTTCAGATATACAGTATAACACTTTTCAGACATAAAAAAATAAAATTTTCCATGTATAACGCACGGCACGGTGCAAAATGCGGGCATCATATGAAAAATGACAAAAATGACCAATATCTTGATTTCTTTAATACTTGGGGCTCCAAATTGAATAGAATCGGAAAGAACGTGAACCGTAATATATTTCCTGTAAACAGTTTCAGCCCACTATTTCCCAGTTTGCCACAGTGGGCCATTATTCTGGAAAAATGGGGCATCATATATAAAAATTACCAAATTTTGCCAAAAATTGCCAATATCTTGTTTTCTTTAATACTTAAGGCTCCAAAGTTAATAGATTCGAAAAAAGCGTGGTCCATATTATTTTTCCTGTAAACGGTTTCAGCCCACTATTTCCTAGTTGGCCACAGTGGGCCATTATCTCTGCTAAATGGGGCATCATATGAAAAATTACCAAATATTGCCAAAAATGACCAATATCTTGGTTTCTTTAATACTTAGGGCTCCAAACTGAACAGATTCGGAAAGAGCGTTTTTTGCAAAAATGACCAATATCTTGGTTTCTTTACTACTAAGGACTGCAAATTTAATAGAAACGGGAAGAGCGTGGTTCAAATTATACTTCTTGTAAAAAGTTGTATCCTATTTCTTGCCTATTTTTCATCACTATTCTATATCAGGCTGTAATACATTTGTTTACATTTATCTCCTATATCAAAATACGTTTATTTAGTAAAATTGAATTAATTTTGAATAAAATCTTTATAAACAAATAAATTTAATTAAGCTAAAAGCATTACATTCTCCTCCCACCAGCTACTACAAAACGAAATGACAAATGACTCCACACACATAAATCGATGGATAACAATCAAATGATAACAACAGTTATAGGTAGGTAATCATTGACTAATTTTGATTATCCTTCCCACCCAGGCCCCATACACATATACACAAACCCTTTGAGTGGGTTGCAAAGTCATATTTCATCTTGAAGCATGGTGAAAACATTTAGCAAATTACTTTTTCATAACAACACTTGTACGAGCACAAACCTATGTACCTACCTACGTGGATTAAACAATTTATGATGGCAAAACAAATCTTTGTTTCGACAAGCATGACTACCCTTGGCAAATGCCAAAGAGCAGCTAAAGAAAGTATTATTGATATGCATTTTTCATCAATACTTGGATATTTATTAACCATAACCGTCTCAAGGCGAATACCACCAAAACAAAAATTTAATGTACTACCCACTCGGCAAATATCCTTTAACCCCATTGAACTCTGATAGCCAACATCTGAGTAGACCATAAACGTTGGCATAGCAAAAGCAAAGATATTGAAAATACGACCAACATTTCTTTTTACTTTCTGGCTAAACACGGAGCGAGTGAGTAATACCAAGGGTACTCGTAAAAACGCTTAAATTTATGACCGCAGTAAAATTTTAGCTTTACGCTTTTCCCTGAGAAAACACCAACACTGGTGAATAAAACTACCCAAACCATTTTTCGCCTTATGCCTTGTGCTGCTTCTAAGAGCTACAACTCTATTCATCCATACCCAACATATGTGCTTTTCTGTGCAGTGCAAATGGTGATATGAGCAATCCTTTTTTTGCTAGGCCAAAGGACTCTGTTGCTCCACTTCAAATATGAAAAATAAGTTTGAAAGAATGTTTTTTTTCCACTTTTAAAATTAAAGCAACAAATCAACAAACCCAAAGAAACGGGAGCACAACAACCGCAACGAAAGGGTAGGCTACCGCGCAAACAATTTGAAAGAAAAAAAAAATACAAAATGCAAAATGGAATAAATAAATAAATAATCATAAACCACCAAAGAGGCTTTAAACGCAAATAGACCACCAACTGTAATTGTAGCTAGAACGATGGTGATAACCGTGGTGCTAAATGTCATCCGAAACAGTGGTTTGGCCGCCTACGAATAAAACAAAGAGTCAATTTCACAGTTGTCTATATAAGAAGTAAGTTAAAACTAAACTCGAACGTCTGCACTTTGCTATTAATTTTTTCTCAAAAATAATGGTGAAATTTGATAAGTCTACAATTTTGCTTTCTTCTAGGCGCATTTTGCTTTCTAAATAGTGCTCATAGTGCCCCTACAAAAGTCCTTTGCTATTAATTTTTTCTCAAAAATTATGGTTAGCTTTGATAAGTCTACAATTTTGATTGCTTCTAGGCGCATTTTGCTATTTAAATAGTACTCATAGTGCCCCTGCAAAAGTCCTGTGTATTTGAATATTCTCTCTATATCTATCTTACTCTATCTCATATTTTTTATCTTTCTCTCTCCCTTTATATTTTTCTCTTAATCTTACTTTATCTATACCTTATTTCCTCTATTTTTATAGTCTTCTCCCTTCTGTCTCCTTTCCTCTCACTCCTTCTTACTCACGATCTCTCCTCTTTAGCTTTCGGTGAAATTTGATAAGTCTGTAATCTTTCTTGCTTTTGGACGCATTTTGCTTTCTAAAAAGAGCTCATAGTGTCCCTACAAAAGTCCTGTGTATTTGAGTTTTCTCTCTTTCTCTCTATCTCTCTATCTTTCTCTCTCTTGCAATATTCTCTCTCTCCCCTCTCTATCTAACACTTTGAGTCTTCCTCTCTTTCTCACTCTCTCTATAAATTTACCTTTCTCTCTTTATGACTTTCTCTCTCTCTCTATTTTATTCTTGCTCTCATTTCCTGTCTGTTTCTCTCGTTCTTACTGTGATAACCATCTTCTTCCCTCTCTCTCTACTTCTATATCCCTATTTCTTACTCTATCTCATACTTTTAATCTTTGCTCTCTCCTTCTACTTCTTTCCTTCCTCTCCCTCTCCTCTTCCTTTCTCTCTCCTCTTCCTCTCTCTCTCCTCTTCCTTTCTCTCTCCTCTTCCTCTCTCTTATCTCCTTACTCTCTCTTCTTTTTCCTCTTTCCATCTTCTCTTCCTCTCTTTCATCCTCTCTTTATCTTTCTCTCTTTCTCCTCTTTCTCTTCCCCTCTCACTCTCCTCTTTCTCTTCCCCTCTCTCTCTCCTTTTTCTCTTCCCCTCTCTCTCTCCTTTTTCTCTTCCTCTCTCCTCTTCCTCTCTCTTATCTCCTTCCTCCCTCCTCTTCCTCTTCCTTATCTCCTTCCGCTCTCCTCTTCCTTTCTCTTCTTTTCTTTCCGCCTTCTCTCATCTTTTTCCTTCCTCCTCTTTCTTCTTCTTTCTCTCCTTCTTCTTATTCCTCTCTCTCTTTGCTCTTCTTCCTCTCTCTTTGATCTTGTTCCCCTCTCTCTGCTCTTCTTCCTCTCTGATTCATTATATCGCACTTCTCCCTCTTCCTCCCTCTCTTCTTCCTCTTACTCGCGCTCTCTACCTTAATCTAGATTTCACTTTTAATTTTCCCTTAAAATCTAATTTTCTATTGTCTTCTTCCCTTTCACTTTTTCTTCCTTTGCTCTCTTTCTCCATCTCCCTATTTCCTTCTCTCGATCAATTACCTCTCTCCCGATTTCTCTCTCTCACTTTATCTCTGTTTCTCTCTCCTTCTCTCTCTTTTTCACTTACTCACTCTCCTTCTCTATCTACTTCTTCCTTCCATACTCTCTTTCACATTTTCTCTTCCTCTCTCTCACTAGCTCTTCCTCTATCTCTCACTTCCTCATCCTCTCTCACTCGATTCCTCTTTCTCCCACTACCTCTTTCTCCAAGTTCACAGTCTCTCCCTCTCTCACTTCTTCCACTATCACTTCCTTTTCATCCCTACCTCTTCGTCTCTATTTCTACTATTACTATCTCGATTTCTACCTCTCTTTTTCGCTCTTTCTTCCTTAATCTAGATTCCAGACTGCCAGATTTTTTGGCAATTAGACGATTTGAAGCTTTAAAAATGTTTACTTAAATTTGAGAAAATTTTGTATATAGAGTGATAAAAGACTCCTAACATCAACGTCAAATTGGGCATAAATCGGACCATATCTTGCAATGTCTACCATTTAGACATATTTTCAGCTTGATCTCCTGAATGACGCCTTTTTATCTGATTTCGACAAAAAATTTAGTATTGGGCTGTATTGAACTCCTCTATATGAGTGATAAATAGGGGCATAGGTGGAATTCACACGAGGTGTAGTTTTTACCTGGGTCAAAATAGATCCATTATGGTTGCTCCATACCCAACTCCCTCTCCTGTGTCTCTCTCCTTACTCACTCTCCCTCTTTCCTATCGCTCCCTATTTTCTCTCTCTCTATTTTTTCCCTATCTTTTCTCTCTCTCACTTTCTACTTATCATTTTTCCCTTTCCTCCTTCTCCCTTACTCTCCATTTTTTATGTCGACTAATGAGCTTATGAAACGGTCGATTGGTTCATCAACACGAACCAGAAATTGTCCGTCATTTTCTCAATTGATTTGTATAAAAAAAATTTATCAAAATATCAAGGCTACTAGTCGCCTTTAGCGGACACTACGACAACTACGACCTTAGTGTAATTTTCTTCCATGCTAACCTATAGTTTTCTCAAAAGGGAACCAAAACTGCCTTAACAACAAATTTTTTTGAACCCCTCTTTTAATCTCAATCACTGTGCAACGAATGGATAAAAACTAACTCCAGCTGATGTAGTGGCAATGCGGTAAGTAGTATGTAGTAGAAAGACATTTGAAAAATTCACCATTTGGTTGGCTTGCCTTTCTCGTAAATTATTGCGCTCTTAAGGGTGTTATATTATAATGTTCCAATTGTTAGCTTGTTCTACTCTAAACCACTTAAATGTGCCGCCGTTTTCCTTCCTCTATACCACAACTTTTTTTGGAAACATATTTTTCATATGAATTATGTAGAAAAATTGTTGTTGCATTGGTTTTATTTTTCTCCATTTCATTTGCGGTCGCATTTCTTATGATTTGAATAATGGCCATATCATCCACCTGTGGTGTTATAACATAAAACACAGATTGCGAAAGGTGACGGCGGATTAGGTGGAGGGTGTTGCCCGAGTTTAACCTAAGGCAGGGAAGACAAATTGTAGTCACATGTACTTCTGGACATTCTAATGGATTTCATCATAGAAGTGATACAAAAATATGCGACAGCTTTATGACACATAATTTGAAATATACCATTTATTATATACAGTGGTATTGTTTAAGAATTCCATTTATGATGGGGATTAGCTTATAATTGAGTTTGCACCAAAAGAAATTGAGGCGCAGTTGTATGCTTTCATTGTTAATGTTATTTAGCCTATTTAAAATTTAAGAATCTCATAGATTAAGCTCATATTTGCCAGAACGAGTTGAAAGGTAAAGCCTCAAATCCCTCTCGGAATCTGCAAATTGTTCTACATTTAAATTCCATTTTGTGAGTTCATTACCAATGTCTGTGGAGTGGCTAGGGGGACCCTTTGGGGCAACTAAAAGGAACAACGACTTACATCGTTTTTTGCACCAAATATGGATATGATTAGATACGATTTTTTCGGAACTTTTTGTCAAAACAAGAGCGTGATTAGACCATTACTAACATACGCCTCAGTAGTTTGATGGACTATTGAGAAAAAATGCGACAAAAGGACCATACAATAAGTTCAGAGAACATGTTGTCATGGAATGGGCGGAGCGATGGCCACACCCACTAGAGCACTGGAGACTATTTGCTAGATATCCGACCCATTGACATACAGATTGAGTGTGAGGCAGCCACTGCGGCTATGAGAATTAAGGTGATGGGAGAATGTATTGAGGATGGGAACAGCTAATACCATCGCGGTATAATCGAGACGACGATAGGATACCTAAGATGAGCCTTGAGGTCGAGTGCGAGGCACTGCTGCCAGCGGCACAGTCTCGGATTGACGGAACCATAGTATTGCCGTATGGAAGATTAGGTTGCACGGATGAATCAAATCTAAAGGACAGAGGGGGCCTGGGGAGATCTGTTCTAGACTGCCTAACCATAATACGGTCCTGTAGGCGGAGATCCGGGCGATCACGGAATGCGTGAGGTGGTGTGGTGCTAACGCGAGGACGTCAAGTGTGAACATCTTGACGGACAGTAAAATGACCATAAGAGCAATAACAACCAAGACGGTAAGGTTACGAACAGTCTTGCAGTGTAAGGAGATTAACGCCTTCTCTGAGGATGGCAAAATCCGCATCGTTTGGGTGCCGGGCCATACCGGAGTAAGGGGGAATGAAAGGGCAGACGATTTAGCGATGAAGGCCAGAGGACTGCCGTCAATAAACTTGGTTAACCTGAAGCCTTTCGGGTCGAAGCAGTCCGAGTTAAGGGCGTGGGCGACCAAAGCGCATGCAACTATGTGGAACGGCAAAACGGTCGGTAAAACGCCGAAAATCCTATGGGGTATCTAGATTGTAAGAAGACAAGGCTTTTACTGAAAGGAAGTAGGCGGAGTAAGGGTGAATAAAAGGGCAGACGATTTGGCGGTGAAGGCCAGAGGACTGCCGTCAAAAACTTGGTTAACCCGAAGCCTTTCGGGTCGAAGCAGTCCGAGTTAAGGGAGTGAGCGACCAAAGCGCATGCATCTCTGTGAAACGGCAAAACGGTCGGTAAAACGCCGAAAATCCTATGGGGTATCTAGATAGAAGACGAGGCTTTTACTGAAAGGAAGTAAGAGGTCAGTATAGTTATTGGTATCATGACGGGACACATAGGACCAAGAGCTCACTTATGTAAAATCGGTGCGGCAAGTGATAACATGTGTAAGGCATGCTGGGAAGATGAGACGTTGGAGAATTTCCTTTGTCATTGCCCTGCTTTCGCGTCTAACAGATACCGGTACTTAGATGGGGACACTATACCAGACATGAACCAGCTTAGGGGAATGGCATGGAAAAGAATTAAGGATTTTGTAAGTAGCACGGAATTCCTAACAAAGATTTTCTTTTTCGAGGTTACTTTTTTTTTGAATTTAGAGCGTACAACCAGCCGATTACTGGCTTAGGTGTATGCTCATAGTGGCAAGGGGCGGATTAATATCTGCACCCCCTTTTCAACCTAACCTAACCTAATATTTTCCTTATAATTTTTTTCTATCAAGATTTTACTATAATATAGATTTTCCTACTTATTTCCATTACCATAACCTCTTTTAAACTGTTACATGGTGTAAACTTAATTTGTAGTCCATTTCCGGAAGTAAGTTTTATGCCCATCCAATTTAAATGCCTTAAATTTGTGCGTTAAACGAGGCTAATGTCTTAAGCAATTATCTGTAAAACGATTTTATTTGCAGCGCCGCAAGTCAAATTCACTCTTCAAAGCACTCTTGAGTTGAAAACAACATAAGACACTCAACCGCACCTAGTTACGAATAGCTATGAAATCAAGCGAGAAGTTAAAAAGTAAAATAAAAAAATGGTTTGCGAACCAATTTTTGTTAAACGATTTTTATGGAGAGAGAGAGAGAGAGAGTGAGGAAGAGGGAGGAAAACATGCCTAACTACAACGCTGTTCATGCGCGCATTGTTATCATCTTCAAATAAAGGTTAACAAGACGATGATCAGTTCTTCAAAAGATAGGTTTAAAAAAAAAAACAGCTTGCTTTGTCTAGTACATCGCCAGACAGACGGACAATGTCTATTCACATTCATTATCGCGTGACTTGGTGCGTGAGTGTTGCCGCGGAAAATGTACTCGTTATGAGTGTTTTAATTGTAGGAACCTATCTTTCGCGAAGGAGGTTGGTATGTTTGCCTCAGTTAAAACTTTAGTAGGCGTAACATTATTGTTTTGGTTTTGCACACATATACGAGAGTGGCAACAAATACACCTACACCTACACCTTTCTTCCACCCATCCTATGGCCCATGAAACTTCATGGCACATTCAATGCAAAGGTTTCACATGTGAGCATAAATATATGAGGTTTATCGCCAATAGTTGCCTTCAAAACAAAAAACCTAATAAAAAAAAATGAAACACATTTTGAATGTTTAACTACCGTTTTGCGAAAATTGTGTCTGATCGAAAACAAGTAACGAAAAAAACTGTGTTAATTAAGCACCTAATTGGCGCACATTTGTCGGAGCGATAAAAATGTTGTAAATTAAGTTGCAATTCGAAATGAACACACAACTGTTCCTCCACCCCTTTTGACGAGTAAAGTAAGTCAGTAAATAATTTATTTAGGCGGAGAAGATAAAAGAAAATTACTTTCATGTTAACTTTGAGGCATTTATTTTTTTGTAAAAACACAATTGACAACGGGGTTTCCTATAAAAATTTGATTTACGTCGATTTTCCTATGAAAAGTCAATTAAGATTGACATTTTTCTATGTATTTTTTCGAAAACTTGCTTGGTATCGATTATTCTATGAAAATTCAATTATAATCGAATTTTCTATAAAAATTCGATTATTATTGATATCGATTGAGTAGCAGTTAAAAAAATCAATTGAAATGCAAATTTCGATGAAAGTCGATTAAAATGGATATATCCTAATTAACATTGATTTTTCTATGAAAACTCAATTGACAAAGACTTTTCATAAGGAAATCGATTCCCATCGATTTATGTATCTGTGAAAATAAAATTTTCTGTGCAAACTAGCTTAGCCTATTTTTCTCTAAAAAATCGATTGGCATACATTTTTCTATTTAAAATCGATTTTTATCGATTATCACCAAATTTTTACGAATAGTTGAATGATCCCGATATATCTACAAAAACTCGATTGAGATCGACTTTACTACGAAAACACATTGACATGCAATTTTCGATTAAAACTTGATTGAAAAAATCGATTTCCATCGATTTATCTGTGAAAATTGATTTTTCTGCGAAAATCTATTTTTTACAAGTTTCAAGTTTTCATAGATCTAATCGATTTTCAAAGGATTATCGATGTTAAGGGACTTTTTATGCAAAAATCGCTGTCAATCGGGTCGTGTGCCAATCAATTTTCAGAGGAAAACAGAGGATACTAAACGAGCTTTTTCAAAAAAAATATGTTTTTTCGATAAAAACTCGATTGGCATTGATTTTTCAATGAAAACTCAATTGACATCTATTTTTTATGAAAACTCGATTGACATCGATTTTTCTATGAAAACTCGATTGGCATCGACTTTTCTATGAAAACTCGATTGACATCGATTTTTCTTTGAAAACTCGATTGGCATCGATTTTTCTATGAAAACTCAATTGGCATTGATTTTTCTATGAAAACTCGATTGACATCGACTTTATTATGAAAACTCGATTGACATCGATTTCTCTATGAAACTCGATTGGCATCGATTTTTCTATGAAAACTCGATCGGCATCGATTTTTCTATGAAAACTCGATTGGCATCGATTTTTCTATGAAAACTCGATTGGCATCGAATTTTCTATGAAAACTATATTGGCATCGATTTTTCTATGAAAACTCGATTGGCATCGATTTTTCTATGAAAACTCGATTGGCATCGATTTTTCTATGAAAACTCGATTGGCATCGATTTTTCTATGAAAACTCGATTGGCATCGAATTTTCTATGAAATCTCGATTGGCATCGATTTTTCTATAAAAACTCGATTGGCATCGATTTTTCTATGAAAACTCGATTGGCATCGAATTTTCTATGAAATCTCGATTGGCATCGATTTTTTTTATGAAAACTAGATTGGCATCGATTTTTCAATGACAACTCGATTGGCATTGATTTTTCTATAAAAACTCGATTGGCATCAATTTTTCTAAGAAAACTCGATTGGCATCATTTTTCTATGAAAACTCGATTGGCATCTATTTTTCTATGAAAACTCGATTAGCATAGATTTTTCTATGAAAACTCGATTGGCATCGATTTTTCTATGAAATTTTGATTGCCATCGATTTTTCTATGAAAACTAGATTGGCATCGACTTTTCTATGAAAACTAGATTGGCATCGACTTTTCTATGAAAAATCAATTGGCATCGATTTTTCTATGAAAACTCGATTGGCATCGATTTTTCTATGAAATTTCGATTGCCATCGATTTTCTATGAAAACTCGATTGGCATCGACTTTTCTATGAAAACTCGATTAGCATCGATTTTTAATAAAAACTCGGTTAAAATCGATTTTTCTATGAAAATTCGATTAGCATCGATTTTTAATGAAAACTCGCTTAAAATCGATTTTTCAATAATATAGATTTTTTAAAAAATCGAATTTAAAAAAAAACTAATTTTTGTATAAATTTTGTTTTTTTCGCTTTTCTCTGAAAACTCGACAACGGGCTTTCGACGAAAGCTCAATTGAATCGAGTTTTCTATAAAAACTGGATTGCCATAGATTTTTCTGTGAAAAATCGATTGTCATTGACTTTTTTAGAAAATCGATTCTCTTAAGAAAGATCGATTTTCATTGATTTTTTCTTTTGAAAATCTCTGTAAATCGATTATTGTATAAAAATTAAATTGAAATCGATTTTGTTATGAAACTTAAACACTCAGTTGTCAGTGAAAATTTTGCTATGAAAATTTGATTAAAATCGATTCTACTATGAAAACTTGATTGAAAAATGTACATCGATTTTTCTATAAAATTAAATTTTCTATGGCTAGATTTTTTTATAAAAATGGTTTGACATATATTTTTGATTTGTTATCGATTTGTTTTTGAAAAATCAATTTTCATTGTGTTTTCTTGAAAACTCGCAAAACATCGATTTTTCTATGAGGAGTGGATTGGTAGATTTTTCTTTGAAAACTCGATTCACATCGATTTTGTCACAAAACTCTATTGATGTAAATTAAGAGGACTTCCAGGATTTACTAATAGAAGGTTAGGTCACCTGCTAAAACTTCATAAAGTGGATAGGCCTCATGAACATGTCATCAAATTGGGGAAAACGTAAAGAATGAATGTAAAAGAGAACAAGCTGACGTCCTTAATACCAAGTACTACCAAAAATTAAAAAATTGTATGTCGGCTTATCGCTTGGCTTAACCTTATTCAGTGAATCCTGATTAGCATCCATTTTTCTATGAAAACTCGATTGAAATCGGTTTTGCCATGGTTTGGAAAAATTGGTTTTTATTCTGTGTGACTTCGAATTGTCTGTGAAAACTCGTCAGCACAGCGTTTTCTACGAAAGCTTGGCATCGATTGCTCTACAATACGACAACTCGATTAACTTCATATTGTCTCTAAAAACTCGATTGACATTGATTTTTATCGATATTTTCATATATATGCGATTGTTATCGATTTTTTGATAAAAAGACTTTTCGATTAGAACTCAATAGACATCGATTTTTCGATGAAAACCTAATAAACATAGATTTTTTAGTGAAAACTCAATTGATATCGATTATTCTAAGAATACTTGAAAGGCATTGATTTTTCAAGACAACTCGAAACTCTTTTTGAAAACTCGATTAAAATCGATATTTTTATGAAAACTAAATTAAAATCGATTTTTATGGGAAAACTTGATAAATATATAAATCTTCTATGAAGACGAGATCAATGTAGATTTTTCTATGAAAACTCGATTAATGTAGATTTTCCTATGGAAATTTGATTAAAATCGATTTAATATGTATGGAACTTGATTAAAATCGATATTCTATGAAAAAAGATTGAAATTGTTTCTGCTTAGAAATTGATGTTAATCTTCATTAGTTTTTCTTTGAACTCGGCTTCGGATTTTTTTCTCGATTGACGTCGAATGAAAACCCGATTGTCATCGATCTTTCCATGGAAATTCGATTGACGTAGATTTTCTATGAAAAGGTGAATGACATCGATTTTTCTCAAAAATGCTCAACTAGTTATGGCAGTGTTAATTTCTGTAGCTTTACTGTTTTTTAAAACGAAGAAAGAAAAAGAAATCTCGCACTCCATATCCCTCTCATGTCTTAAATATTGCATGCCAACCAAAAACAATCTCATAAATGGACAACCAAGTTACGATTCATTAACTATTTGTACATTTCTGTTTATCAGCTATTAGCACATTTGCAAATCGTATAGTCTCACTTAAACCCCCATCCACCCACGACGAATTTAGTTGACCCTTTTCCCAGAGGCTTTAAATGGCAATAAGTTGTAAAGTATTGCATGTCCCAATTCTAACATTTGTCGTTGTAACAGAAAATGTGGGTGGTAGGTTGGAATATCTAATGAAGCCTCTGGGCCCCTCACAAGTTATGAACTCATTATTACAAAGTTTAATGCCATTTAACACTTTTTTCGCAAACGAAACGGAAAACCAAAGGCAAGAACAAAAAAAAAATGTCAAAGCAACAAACGTCGAAATGTCAACCCGAGTTCCGTGCAAATGATGTCAAAGAAAAAAGGGGTTCCTAGCTCGGCAATATACATACACATACCTTGGCATTATAGTCGAGCGAACGAAAGACAGGGCGACAAATGTAAGGACAGACATTTTTAAAATGCAAAATAATGACATTAACATCAATTCCAATATATCTAAAGACCATTACAATAATAACAAGAAAAAAGAATGAAAAGCTTGAGAACATGGCATACAGACAGACAGGCAGACGGACGGACAAACTGACGACGTATATGGAATCATTGAATCAAATGTAGACCAAAAAAAGTTACTATTTCGGAACTTCTTTTAAGCACCCACAGTGGCATAGCCAGGCAAAGCAAAGCAAATGAATGAACCAGAGACTAACAAACATGACGTCTTTATAGCACTCATACTTTATTCCCTTCCCTTTCCCCCTTTAAGAAAAAAACTTTTGTTAGGGGAACGTGTTACAAATTGCCAAATACCCCATGTCGTCTGATTCGATTTTCTTGTTTAGCAAAAAGCTAAGAGGGAACATGGAAAAACAATTTGCATTGGGTGTCATTGACTACAACGATATCTTCATTTAGAGAAAAAAGAAAACCTTCAACCATTGGCGAAAAATTTTCTATTGCTGAATATAGGGATGGATCATGGATCTATACCTTTGAAAAAAGATTTTCTTGGGATTATGTTAGAGTTTATGAACATTAAATGTGTGGTAAGCTGCCATTTATCGGTATAGCCTACTGGGAAAAATATATGAAATACATGAGTGTGTGTCAGTTAGGCATAGAGGACCATTCAATAGTCAAATCGCCTCGTCATTCCCTTTTTTTGATCCAAGTTATTGATGAAGTCATACTTTGATTACAATGCGTTAATACTTTGAGCAAACACGTGAAAAGTTTTTGTGTAGGAATGTGAAATGGTGATATTTTTGGTATTACAAGAAACTTGTAATTCATATGAACAAAAATTAAAATAAAAAACTAATAGCATACATTTTTTAGGAAAATTTGGTTGAAAGATTCGAAATTTAAAAACAAATTAGAAAAAAAAATTAAGCAATTAATTTAAGAATTTTAAAAAAACACCGATTACGCTGAAACAACTATTTATAAGAATTGTTTTTGTTATCGTTTTTAATAATTGGTTATCCATAAGTTATCGATTTAATTATTTGTATTATTGCCATCCATATAATACATTGCATTTTTCAATAATATATTTGTTATCGGTCGATTTTCTCCTTATTATCGATTTTTGTCATCAACATTTTTGGGATAATGGAATTTTTATAGTTATCGATTTAATTTTTTTTATCAAAAATCAAAAATATTTAGACTTTTTTATGACTTTGCAATATTTTAATAAGATATCGATAAGTAATCGATTTAATTATTTTAATTATTGCAAAACCTACCTACATATTATAGCATTTTTTAAATAATATATACTTGCCATTGACGATTGAGAAAATATATCCCGGTTATCGATTTTTTACCATCATACCATACATTATCGATAATATATCGATAACATATAATAACGGAATTTTGATAAACACCAATGATGCAAAAAAAAACTAACGATAAGATGTTTTGGTTATCGATTTTTTAAGGATTTTGTGTATAATGGTATTCGAATTTCATAGCCTTTTTAAAAAAAATAAAAGATTTATATTCTAATAACATTTCAATATTTTAATGAGTTATCTACAAGTTATCAATTTAAGCATTTTTATTATTCCAACTTATTTTACATTCCATTTTCAAATAATATATATTTGTTATCGATAGATTTTCTCCCGGTTATCGATTCTTTAACATCATATACTAAATTAACGATTAAATATATCGATTATACAAAATATTGGAATTTTTATAAACACCGACAATGCAAAAAAACTAACTGAACGAATTTTTTGTTATCGATTTTTTTTAAAGATTTTGAATTTGAATTTTTATTGCCTTTTTGATTTAAATGGCATGCCAATATTTTAATGAGTTATCGATAAGTTTTTAAATTAAGTATTTTTTATATATCAAAGCCTATATTACATAGCATTTTCAAATAATATATATTTGTCATTGATAGATTTTCTCCCGGTTACATATGTATCTATAATATATGTTAAAATTTCGATAAACGCCGATAACGCAGAATTGCTTTTGTTGTAAACCTTTTTAAGGTTTTGTATTTAAAATTTTTCGAATTTTTAGCTATTTCTTGATAGAAAAAAAAATTTGCAATATTTTAATAAATTATCGATAAGTTATGGATTTAATTATTTTTTTAATTGCCAAACCTATATTACATTGCATTTTTTCAATAATATATATGTTGTATTTATCGCTTTTTGATAAAAAATAACAGGTTGGTATTCTAATGACATTGAAATATTTTCATGAGTTATCGATAAGTTATAACTTAAGTATTTTTATTATTTCAAATCCTATATTGCATTGCATTTTCAAGTAATCTCCCCGTTATCGATTTTTTATCATCAATAGTTTTAAGATATGGGAATGTGAATAGTTATCGGTGATATATATCGATAACATAAAATGCCAAAATTTCGATAAATACCTATAACCCAGAATTGCTTTTGTTATCAACCTTTTTAAAGATTTTTCATTTCAAATTTTCGATTTCGATTTCTTTATAAAAAAAGTTTGACATTTTTATCACATTGCAATATTTTAATGAATTATCGCTTAGTTAAAGGTTTAATTATTTTTAATTGCCAACCCTATATTACATTGCATTTTTTCGATCGATTTTATCCTTATTATCGATTTTTATCATCAATATTTCTATGATATTGTAAAGTGTATAGTTATCGATTTCATTATAAAACTTTTCGAAATGCTCATCGCTTTTTTGATAAAAAATAAAAGTTCGATATTTTTATGGCATTGCAATACTTTAATAATTTATCGATTTAATTTTTTTATTACTGCAAAACCTATATTGCATTGAAATTTTTAAATAATGTTTATCTGTCTTCGACCTTTTTCTCCCGGTTATCTATTTTCGTCATCATACCATAGATACCCCAATTATCGATAATATATGTCGATAACATATAATATTTGAGTATTGATAAACATCGATAATGCAAAAAAAACAAATTACAAGAATTGTTTATGTTATCGATTTCTTTAAAAATTTTGTTTTTCAAACTATGCGAATTTTTATCATTTTTTTGATAAAAAAAATGATATTTTAAAGGCATTGCAATATTTCACAGAGTTATCGATGAGTTATCAATTTAAGTATTTTTATTATTTCGAACACTTTTTATAGCATTCTCGATCAAACCAAAAAATATTTATATTCTAATAACATTGCAATATTTAAATGAGCTATCGATTAGTTTAAGATATTATTTTAAACGTTCGGTAAACGCCAATAACGGAGAATTGCTTTCGATGTCATATTTTCCAAATTTTTTTTTAAACTTTTCTAATTTTTATCGCTTTCTTGATAAAAAAGTGTGATATTCTTATGACATTGCAATATTTTAATGAGTTATCGATTTAATTATTTTTATTATTACAAACATATTGCATTTTTTAAATAATATATTAGTCATGATCGGTTTTCCCTCGTTTATCAATTTTTTATCACCCTAATTTTTACGATATGGGAATTTTTATAGTTCAAGATAATATATATCGATAATATTTATCGATAACATATTGTTAAATTTTCTAAAAAAATGTTTAAAAAACAAATACAATTGTCATAGAATCTTTTGGAATACATCAAACTTAATCAAAATTTTTAAAACCTGATTATTATCGATATATTTTTGCAATTTCAATTTTAAGCTGATCCATTATCATATCCATATCCATAGTCATCAGATTGACAAGAGCTTCTTCTTATTAAACTTCTCTAAAGCATTATTTAATTTTTATCACCTCACTGAACTCTCAGCAACAAGACTTACATACAAAAGTAACAACCCCTTTACTTTTTTTTCCAAAATTACATGCAAAGTTGTAGATAACTATGTGCATAAGTGCCGGAGTACATGAAACGAATGACTACTATCTAAAAAATACATTAAGTTTTGGAAATTTGTTATTCGTCGTCTCTGGAACCTTGAATACTGCCGGGCCAGCAGTCAACAGTCTAACGTTGAACATGGGCCATCGAATATTATAATTTCATTTCAATTGACTATTTCTGTCACGTAATCGTCTATTTTTTCCTTCGTTTTCCTTTTCCATTCATATCTAATGGATAAGGAAGGGCATAAAAAAGTGTGAGCTAGGGTATTGGGGTATTGACATATATACAAAGGCCCCATTCATGTTTCAGCCCATCCCCCTCCAGCCATATGAGGAAAGGGGCACATGGAGCAAGAAGGAGGAGGAAAAACACAGACATTTATTTGGTAATTGAAGATGTGTGGGGATATTTCACATTTGCGGTGACTTAAGACATTCTTATCCTTCGGAGACATCTGTGTTAGGGGGTGTATGAGTATGTCTACAAGTGTTTGTGTGATATGTGCAAGAGAGTTGGGGTGGAGAAAGTCTCAAGAGGCATTATCAGGGATATCATAAACATATCAAAACATATTAGTTTTTCAGGGTAATGTTGTTTTAAGAATGTCCCTAGTCCTTCTATTAAAAGAGGATTGAAGGAATTAAAGGACTTCTAGTATCATACTCCCTCACTCCACAAAAACGAAAGGATATTTTCTGTTCATTTGTGAATTTGCACTTTTACTATATTTTAATAGGGGAACTCTTACTTGTTATTGGGGTAAATGTGAATGAGATGAGGTCAAAATTGCACAAAAAGTTAAATTGACAACAAATATTTATTACAATTATTGTTAAGGTGATAGGAGGGAACCTAAGCTAGCAAACTACAAAGCTTGCTATTATCGATACTTTTTCCATTGGAAATGACAATGTTAAGGGTCATTTAATGGTGTGCTCTTCTCGTAAAGGTTCATAATGTCATTAAATATAAGGGAAAAAGTGTCTTTGCAACTATAGAAGGGAATAAGAAAATAAGTATTGAATTCACCTATTGCGCCCTTAAGATATTATATATTGAAATTCTATATTTGTAATCTATAAAAGGCTATTATTTATTTATTTCGAGTAACTTTTAAATAAAATTTATATAAAAAAAAATCCTATTCTATGAAATTTTAAATGAAAAGCTTGATTCTTTTAGAATATTCAAAAAAAATAATGACGCTAATCGATAAAAAAAAACGATTGTTATCGAATAATTGAATAGTCGAAAAATTCGATCTTTATGGAATTTTAGATAAAAAAACATCCTTTTAAAAATATCCATAAAAATCGATTCGTATCGGAAAATAATGTATTGTCATCGGAAATAATATAAAATATTATGTTATCGAAAAATTAAAATCGATTCTTTTGAAATATTCGAAAAAATTTTACTCTAATCGAAAAAATCGATCGTTACGGAAAAACTAAATGGTCAAAAATTTGGATCATTATGGAAGTATAAATGAAATAATACATTTTTAAAAGTTACAATACAAATCGATTCGCATCGGAAAATAAAAATCTTTTGTCATCGGAAAAAATAAAAAAAAAATTAAAAACAATGTTATTGCAAAATTAGAAATTAAGTGTTACCAATCGGTTGATTAACGAACGTTACTTGAGGGACGCCAATTCAGCAAACTACAAGTTTGCTCATAGTGAAACGTTTTGTAAGAAATGACAATTTTAATGGTTAATGGAAGGAAAGAAGTTTCCGATCGGATACCTAAGATGAATCTTGAGGTCGAGTGCGAGGCACTGCTGCCAATCTTGGATTGACGGGACCCTAGTATTGCCATCTGAAAGATTATGTTACACGGATGTTTCAAAGCTAGGGGAAAGAGTGGGCCTGGGAGTCTACATTGAGAACCCAGGGACTGAGATCTGTTTTAGACTGCCTGACTGTAATACGGACCTGCAGGCGGAGATCCGGGTGATCACGGAATGCGTGAGGTGGTGTGGTGCTAACGCGAGGACGTCCAGTGTGAACATCTTTACCGCCAGTAAAATTGCCATAAAGGCAATAACAACCAGGACGGTAAGGTCACGAACAGTCTTGGAGTGTAAGAAGGAGATTATCGCCTTCTCTGAGGATGGCAAAATTCGCATCGTTTGGATGCCGGGCCATAACGGAGTAAGGGGGAATAAGAGGGCAGAGCATATGAGGACGTCCAGGACGTTTCCGTTTTCAAGGTTACTTTTTTATACCCACCATCGTAGGATAGGGGGTTTAAGGCTTCCAGACATCTGGTTCAGATCGGACTATATTTAGATATAGCTGCCATATAGACCCATCTCCCGATTAAGGGTCTGAGCCCATAAAAGCTTTATTTTTTAACCGATTTCGCTGAAATTTGAAACTGTGAGTAGTTTCACGCCTCTTAACAAAGAACCCAAATATGGTAAAGATCGGACTATCAAATCGGCCCATATTTAGATATAGCCGCCATATAGACCGATCTCTCTATAAAGGGTCTGAAGCCCATAACAGCTTTATTTTTTATCCGGTTTCGCTGAAATTTGAAACTGTGAGTAGTTTTACGCCTCCCAACATAAGACGCAAATACGGTTCAGATCGGACTAGATTTAGATATAGCTGCCATACAGACCGATCTGCCGATAAAGGGTCTGAAGCCCATAAACGTTTTATTTATTACCCGATTTCGCTGAAATTTTAAACAGTGGGTAATTTTAGGTCTCCCGACATCCATCCAAAATATGTTACGGATCGGACTATATTTAGATATAGCTGCCATACAGACTGATCTCCCGATAAAGGGTCTAACGCCCATAACAGCTTTAATTTGAAATTTGAAGCAGTGAGTAGTTTTATGCCTACCAACATAAGACCCAAATATGGTTCAGATCAGACTGTATTTAGATATAGCTGCCATGTAGACCGATATGCCGGTTAGGGGTCTGAAGCCCATAAAAGCTCTATTTACTACCCGATTTCGCTGAAATTCAAAACATGAGTAGTTTTACGCTTCCCAACATAGGACCCAAATATGTTTCAGATGGGACTATATTTAGATATAGCTGCCATAAGGTCTGAACCTTATAAAAGGTCTGAAGCTTGTAAAAGCTTTATTTATTACCCGATTTTGTTGAAATTTGAAATACAAAATTCAACAGTGACTTATGTTTATTAAACCGCTCAACGTCCGAATGCCGAATCGCCGAAGGGGGTTTACATATATACCCAAGGTGGTGGGTATCCAAAGATCGGCCCGGCCGAACTTAATGCCTTTTTACTTGTTTGTATTTAGAGCGCACGACAAGCCGATTACTGGCTTAGATGAATGTCCATAGTGGCATGGGGCGGATTAATAGCTACACCCTCTTTTCAACCTAACCTAACTTTACCATATCCAAATCTAAACCGATATACTAATACTAAATTTTGCACATGAACATTCCATTCAGGAACAGGGGATACTTCTCTCATATCAATGAGTGCAAGCCCTAACTCTAAAAGCCAAATATTTTCATTTTAGGTCCATGACCTAATATAGCTCCTATGTAACCCATCTCCCGAGGTGGTGAAATTTTGCACATGTTGTTTTGTTATGACTTTCATCATTGATGACAGGTATGATTCAAATAGGCCTATAACCGCATAAAGCTCCCTTATAAAACAATCTACCGAGTTGACTTCTTGATCCCTTGGAGGTGGTTATTATCCAACTTGGGAGAAATTTTGCACGAAGTATTTTGGAATTACTTCAGATAATATTCTAACTTCATAGTTCAAAACCAATTCATAAAAGACCCTGAAAACCGCCTTGTCTGTTAAAAAAAATGAAAAATGCAATTCTTGAAGGAGGGTATAAAGAGTCGACATGGCTGAACTCTTGTTTTTATTCAACAAAACTTTTTTTAAGTGCACACATTGATGCTTGTTGTTGACATTTAAAAGATAAACCTTAAGCAAATCAGTACAAAAATACAAGACATAAATATCAATTCATATAAATGTATGGGACACAGTTTTTACTTTTGCGTATGAGTTATATTAATTATTTTTAATATTATCGTTACTTGAGATAGCAAAGAAAGCAGTTACAGCAAACTACTGTGTTTAAGCTCTTTTTTAAAATTTATTTTCTCTCTGTGCATAAATCTATATTTTTCATTTTCAACTTGGTATACAATAGGAACTATTTCAAACTTTTACAAAATTGCCTTAAACAACAGGAAATTGACTAAAAATAATCTTTTAATTATTTCTAACAAAACTATAAAGTATTATTTATTATAAAATCCATACAATATAGTCTCCTCAATTGCAGATTTTCCCCATTTTCTTATCCCTAGCCCACAATTAATTAAAATTCTAAGACACATACTACACATTTTTCGAATGAAATTCCCAAAATACCCTCTTGATTGTGACACACATATTTCATTGGGTAGGAAATTAGCACTGGCCCCAAGAATGTGTCACCTAGTTTTACATTCACCACCAAAACGGCAGCAATCGGAAATCTTTGGCATTTTATTTCCATGCAAGACAAGACAAGGCAATCACACAAAAAAAAAATAGAACAAACCAAAGATGCCTATCTCAACACCAATGTCATGAACGTCGCCAAAGAGACCCCATTGAACTCTGGCTGCTGCTGATGATGAATGGATGTGGTTGCTAAACTACAACTCCACACACAAAGAACACCCAAAAATGGCAGCAGATTACAGTACAAATCATTGTGAGAGAGATTGTGGCAAGTATACAGGAAATGCCAGACCAACCAACAACCATATGCCCTTAAGTCTCATAATGCATGCAACATATGACGATTAGTGTATTCGGAGTTGTGAATTGAGATTTACCAATGCCGGGGTAAATAAACTGAAATATAACAGAAAAAAACCAAACTCTACTAGAGATATGGGCCCACTTTGAAACAAACTGAACCACACAAAAGAAATCAAAAGCAAAAAACACTGGATGTATGGTTCAATGGCTGAATGAATGAATGGGTAAACCATTTAGTTGTTCTCTAGCTGTAGGGATTTTGGAAAAGAAATAACATGTAAACATTGCCACAACTATAGCATAAAATCAGACATCATTTGTTGCCTCTATTTAACAATAAAATAAAATCCACATGTCCGTCCTTCCATCTGAGTGCATATGTTGCTGAGGCACAGTGGGATGAGAATATTTTAGTAAAATTTTAGAGAACATGGCCAATAAAAACTAAAAAGAATCTCTTGAACTGCTGGAAAACTGGCATAATGTGTCATTCCTGGCGAAACCATCAGAAACATTTTCAGCGCTGGTTTGCCGCTCCTAATGCTGACAAAATTTTTGAGGTACTATGCCATGTAAAACTTCTCTCCAAAGAGGTGTCGCACTGCGGCACGCCGTTCGGACCCGGCTAAAAAAGGAGGCCTCTTATCATTGAGCTTAAACTTGAATCAGACTGCACTCATTGATATGTGAGAAGTTTGGCCCTGGTCCTTAGTGGAATGTGCATGGGCAAAATTTGCATTTTTGTGTCGTTCATTAAAAACAGCACAAATTATGAAAAAATCATGATAAAATACAGGTGATGACGGAAACCAGTTTAAAAATCATTTAAAAAAAAAAAACACCACACTCTCCACTTATATAACTGTGCGTGTTGTAATATGCTTCTAAAGCATGAGCGCCTGCAAATGCAAACAAGAAAGTATTTCGAATGTTTGAGAGAACATTTCCTTATAATATTAACTTTGTTATTGGGTATTGATATGGATATCAGTGACGCAAGGTTTGAACTTCCAAGCACCTGACAATAAACGTTTTGCAGCTATGATGTTTTTACCAGTTTACCCACAAAAACCTCGAGGTATTGGATGCTCCCCGTTAAACACCTAGGACACAGTAACTATAATTCGAATTTCATATCTCACTTAAAGAATAACATTTTTCTGTTTTATTATGGCAAATTCTACTGAAATATTTAAACCCCCTAAAATTTGCGAAATCATTGAATTTTCATAATCTCATTCCACTGTCTACTTCTTCCATTAACCCTCTCCCAAGTAGCGGAAATAAAATGTTTGATGCTATTGTTAATGGCATTGTGGTATGGTGCACACATTGTCACCACTCAGTGATCGACCTCAGTCTGCATCTTGCAAGTCTAGAAAATGTTATATAAAACAAAATCGACTAGGAGGGAGGTTGGAAAGCTCAGCAGCAACATTCCCCCCAAACCCAACTGGTCGGCATTGGAAACGGAACTCTCCAACGAAAAAAATAAAAACAAAAGGCAACGACACGTTACACCTGTACAATGACAACTATTTCTATGCATTTCATGGTGATGATGACAAAACCAACAAGTAAGTGATTGAGCGACATATATGGATGAAAGACAGGTAAAATTTGAAGTACATTAGGGTGGTAGATAAAAGAAAATAAGACTTAAATCCCAAGACAACAACTTCTTAATATTACTAAAAAATTATTATGGGCTAATGAGTAGCCCATTGTAATTATCTACATTGGCCATTTTTGTGGCTTTTTGTTACATGTTCTGAATGACAAAATAATAAATAAAATAAATTATATATAGCATATTCTACAGGAATAAAATTTTTAAATAATTAATTATTTTTGAAATTTTCGAAAATAATTTTTTTAATTTTCTAAAGAAGTAAAATTCTCAGAAAATGTTCGAAAAAAGTTCCATAAAATCGAAAAATAAAAATCGATAATTATGGAAAATATAAAAATCGATAATTATCGATAAAACCGATTTTTTAGGAAAATTTTTCTAAATTTTCCATAAAAAATAGCTTCACGTTAAATTTAAAATGAAAAATCGTTTATAATTTTTTTTTCAATTTTATAATATATATTTCCTAATTGTTAATAAAATCTGAATTTTAACAAAATGATAATTTGAAGCGAATTTTTATTAAATCCTGCGTTTATTAAAATTAGTTGCGATTTATTATTTTTCTCAGACAATTCCTTTTTTATTTATCAAAATAAATCGAATATTTTTGTTAGTGACCACTGTTGCTCTATAATTTCTTACGTGATTTTTGTATCGATCGATATTGATTTTTATACAATTTTACAAATCGATTCATTTTATAGAAATCATTTTTTTAAATAATTTTTTTAATACATTTTGGTAATAATAATTCTTGTGGAAATTTCAATAAAAAATTATTGCCATCGAAAAAATTGATAAATAAATTTTCCGTAAAAAAAAGTTTTGCCTTAATTTTGTAATTATAATTCTAAATATATATTAATTGTTATAAAAAGACAATATTTTTAATAAAATCCTATTTTGAATAAAAACTAGATTTTTTCCAATTTTGGAAATAAGCTCAATTTTTATCGCAACTCGATTTTTTAAATAATCAATTCATATAGAATTATCAATACAAATGATTATAATCGAACAAATAACAGTTGACTGCTATCGCCAAATCGATTGTTTCTAATGATAACTAGATTTGTTATGCACTAGTTTTACGTTAACAATCGATTTTTTTGATAACAAAAGGTTTTTTTTTGATAACAGTTTGTTTTTTCGATAACAATCGGTTTCACGAATATAACAAAGCCTTTACAAATAAACACAAATTTTATCGTAACCTAATTTTTAAAATAATCAATCAATAAAAATGCATTGGGAAAAAGTACAGCTAATATACAGGGTTGTCGAGCGTGGTTAATCTGGTAATTGTATCATAGATGCGTTTTCGCAATTAATACGATACAAAACAACATACCAACGCACGGCCCTTGAAGCCATCACACCTTACATCGTTGAAAAGTCTTCTAACCAAAGACGAAGCATGTCCCATAGTGGTTGGTGTGTGTTGCTATCTTTGGCTTTTCTTTTCCATTAGCAATCTCCGATCATTCAGCTCGTCTCGAAAGAGAAACAAACAATAATTGTAAAAATAATTCTCATTAAAACAAATTACAATAGATTGTTATCGAAAAATCGATTGTTATCAAAAAAATTTATTGTTATCGAAAAATCGATTGTTATACAAAAACATCTATCAAAAAATTTATTATTTTCGAGAAACCGATTGTTATCGAAAAATCAGATTGTTATCGAAAAAACAATTGTTATCAAAAACCTATTGTTATCGAAAAAATCGATTGTTAACCAAAAACTATTGCCATCGATTTTCATTTTCGACAATGGAATTTTCATAATTAAATCGCTTCACATTGAATTTGTAATGAAAAATCCAAGTCTATTATTTTGATTTGCATAAGTTTTGTAATAGAAATTCGAAATACATCACATTTTCAATTATAAGACAACAGTTTAATAAAAAAACCTTATATTTTTATGCGATTTTCAATAAGTCTTTCGTTTATCAAATTTTGTTATTTTATCTATAAAAACTAAATCTTTTATCAAATTTTACAAATAGACTTAATTTTTATCGAAACTAAATTTTTTATAAAATCAATTCATATAGAATTTTTGAATAAAAATGATTCTCATGGAGTACTTACAATCGGTTGTTATGAAAAATCGATTATAATCAACACATCGATAATTATCGAAAAATCGACTATTAAGATTTTGTTCGATAGCCAAATTTTTACAAAAAATCTCTTTGTATTGAATTTGCAAGAAAAATTCAAATCTTTTTTTTTAAATCCATTTTTATCAAAAAATCAGTTTATATCGATATGCCAATTTTTATCGAAAAACCAATTTTTATCATACATGTAATTTTTATCAAAAATTTTCACTTATCAAAAATTCCATCTTTATCGAAAATTCCATTTTTAGTCTAAAATCCATTTTTATCAAAAACCCCATTTTTTTGTCGAATAACCGAATTTTATCGAAAAATCTATTTTTATTAAAAAATTTATTTTTATCAAAAAATTTATTTATATTAAAAATTTATATTTAATTTATATTTAAAAATCGATTATTATAGAAAATAAAAAAATATTTTTTTTATCGTACAATATATTTGAATGAAAAAATTGTTTATCGAAAAAGATATTTCTATCGAAAAAGACATTTTTTATCGAAAAAGACATTTTTATCAAAATATATACTAAATATTAAATTTCCCATGAACATTCCACTATGGAACAGAGGATACTTCTCTCATATCAATGAGTCCAGTCCATTTACAGGTAGAGCTCAATGATATGGGGCCTCCGTGTTTATGCCGAGTCCGAACGGCGTCCGCATAGCGACACCACTAAGTAGAGAAGTTTCAACATAACAGGATACCTCACAAATGTAGGCAGCATTAATAATGAGATAATATATATAAAAATAAATTTATTATTATTTATTATTATCAACAAATCAAATATTGTTTTTTTTGACAAAATTTTGACAAAAAATCTCTTTGCATTGAATTTGCTATGAAATATCCAAATCGATTGTCATCAAAAAATCAATTTCATCAAAAAATCTATGTTTATCGAAAAATCTATTTTTATCAAAAAATCAATTTATATCGATATGTCAATTTTTATTAAAAATCCATTTTTACCGAAAAATCAATTTTTATCAAAAAATAAATTTTCATCCAAAAATCCATTTTTATCAAAAACTCAATTTTTTGTCGATTAACCGAATTTTATCAAAAAATCTATTTTTCTTAAAAAATCAATTTTTATCAAAAACATTTACTTATATTAAAAAATCGATTTTTATTTAAAAATCCGATTTTTATCGAATATTTGTTTGAAACATATATTTTTATCGAAAAAAAAATATTTCTATTTTATTATCAACAAATCAATTATTATCGAAAAATCGACTAAGATTTTTATGTTTGATAGCTAAATGTTCACAAAAAAATGTCTGCATTGAATTTGTAATGAAAAATTCAAATCGATTATCATCGAAAAATCGATAATAATCAAAAAAATTTATTTTTATCGAAAAACCATTTTTATGAAAAATTCTATTTTTATCCAAAAATCCATTTTTTTTTTTTTTTGAAAACCCCTTTTTTGTCGAAACCCCGATTTTTTTAACAAAATTATTTTTATCAAAAAGTTAGTTTTATTAAAAAATCGATTTTATTAAAAGATTTAATTTTATTAAAAAATCTATTTTATTCAATATTTATGTTTACTAAAAAATCTATTTTATTTAAAAATTTATTTTCATAAAAAAAATTAATTTTATTAAACAATCGATTTTTTTTTATTTCTTTGCGCTTCTTTAGTTTGGTCACAAAACTTATTTCATTTTGTTGTTGGTTTAACCAGCTTAGACCAATCTGTTTTAATTTCTTTAAAGAGTCTTAGCATTCGTGGTACGTTATATGTATCAAATGCCGGGCTATAATGGTCAACATTTCGGCCTTGTCAGAGCCTCATCAGACTACGATGCCTCCAAAAGATTACAAGCTTCCACCTACTCACTAATTAGTGAGCAGTGCAATGGTAGAAGCATGCCCTTTCCATGAAATGTTGGGTCTTCTTATTCAACCTTTTCTTTTAGCGTAGTAAGAAAAAAACTTAAATTCGAACAGCCAACATCTCTTAAAAAACACATCAAACATCAACAACACATACAAATCCAAAGACTTGTTATCCAGACAAAATTTGCATGCCATAGAATATCTGATCAATATGAGCAATGGCTACCTATTTTTTCGAAAAATATATTTTTATCGAAAAATATATTTTGATTAAAGAATATATTTTTATGGAAAAATATATTTTTATCGAAAAATATATTTGGTATGTAGATTTAAATTAAATAAAAAAAGGTGTGTCAATTTTTATCGCAACATTTGTACCACGGCATAATTTTTTCGACACAAAATCTATTTTTTACTCGTTATACTTTCTACGCCAGGAAGGGGGTAAACTAATTTGTCTTTCTATTTGTATTACAAGACCCTACAAATTACATATCTCTATAAATAAAAAAATTTTATGTTTAGGAACCTTTTCCATAGAAATAAAATTTTCCGAAAATTTTGTCAAGCTTTCGGAAAATTTTCTGTAGAGATAAATTTGTTTAAAAAAAGTTTTATAAAAATAAAATTTTCTGTGCTTTGGCTAATTTAATTTTATCTCCACCCTATTATACTCAATAGAGATTTCATATACAATGCATCATACCCACATTCTTCATAAAGTTGTCTGCTATAGACATTCGCTTACTGAATAAGATAATCGTGATGATGAAGATGGAGATGCTGATGATGATGCATTTCTATGGTATATGATACAATTTCATGGATTTCATGAAATTAAGATGATATTTGAAGGAAAAAAAACTATTTGGACGCCGTATGGCTGACTTACGGATGTCTGGCAAAGACTTTGAAAACATTTTTATATCCGTTACTTGGAAAACAGCACATCAAAACTGACTGATTTTCACATAAGATCTGTCAACAGATCATTCACCCACTATGGATGGAGTATTGGTTGATGTTTTTCACTCGAATTGTAAAGGAAACAAGTGTAACAGAGGGATAA
Source organism: Stomoxys calcitrans (assembly GCF_963082655.1). Classification (NCBI taxonomy): domain Eukaryota; kingdom Metazoa; phylum Arthropoda; class Insecta; order Diptera; family Muscidae; genus Stomoxys; species Stomoxys calcitrans. The sequence goes on along the minus strand of NC_081556.1, from coordinate 140,990,913 downwards.
ATCAGCTTACATATGATGCCGTCATGAAAAGCGAAAAGTGTTACAAAAATATATTAAAAAAAAGAAATTCACAAAAATAAGAAAAAAGTGAAAAGCAAGAAATGAAAGATCATGAACAATTCGATATGTACAAAAGTTGAAAAAAGCTCTGAAAATTTAAAGACTGAAAAATCATGAAATTCATGGCTTTGCTTTTGGCACATCATTTTGCTGGCAAACATGGCAAAGCAACGTTTATGCTTTAAAAGTAAAGAAAATTCTGAGTCATGTGTCTTACAATACTAGCATTTTCCCTTTATATTACTCTATGAAGGGATTTTTGCATTTCTTTTCAATAACAAATCTCGTAACCCCAAAAATGTTAGCACATTGTTTTTTTTATCGAACTTACCTGATTGTGAACCACCGGCAATCTGACGCATTTCCTTGGTGAATTCCTTGTTGCCAAATTGGCACGACAAGTCGTGAACAGTGCGTGGTTCGCCCTTATCAAGTAGACGCTCCAAGAAGAACAGCAACGTCATGTTGCGTGCCATTTCGTACTCCATCGACTCCATGGTTGCTGCTGCTGCTGATTATATTCTGGCCTTGGCTGTGTGCCGGTGTAGGTGACTGGGTGTGTGTGTGTGTCCTTATGTCTGAGAATAAAATATAATGGGGGTCCTTTGTGTTGAAACCTTGTTAGTTATTGCCTTTTTCTATTTTGTTCGCTGTCTAACTTTGACTAACTAAGTTCTTATATTTATAGATGAGTAATTAATAGAAATATTTTCGATTTTAGCACAACCGTCGTAAAATATTTGGATTTCGCGTTTATTTTGCAGCGTCGCACTTATTTTAGTTTCGTATTTTATATGCCAATTACAAGTGGTCGATAAAAAAAAAGAATCTTAACAACAATTGCAGGAAGCTCGAATGAACTCGATATTGAGGCGGAGAGGGTTTTATTGCTCTGGTCGAGTATTTGCTGGAGGTTTTTTTTTATTTAAGGCAGTTGAAGTGGTACTTATAATTGTAAACAAATTGATTTAGTTGTGTTATCTAAAAATAAAAGAAAAACAAAATACAATTACATAAAAAATCTATAAAAAAGGAAATATTTATACAATGTGCATAGTAAAATCAAACTTAAGTTGTCAATAGAAACAAAAATTCCTCTAAGGCGAAAATTCAATGAAATTCCCTTTAAAAAAAGTTTTAAAGAATTTTTTTTTTTGAAGACAAGATTTCAATAAAGCTGGTCACATGACAAATTTTTAAGCAAAGTTTTTTTTCATAGAAAATATTTCAATACAAGGGCAATTTTCTCTAATAATAAAATTTCGATGAAAATTTCTCTGCAATCCCAGCCAAAATTTGCTGATAATAGCAAATTTTAGCTGCTGATCTGTTAGTAATAGTAAATTTGTCTGCTATTAGTTCGCAGTAGTTCATCAAATTGTTTGAAATTTTGGACCAACATGCAAAATACAGAGAGGAGAAGGGTCTATTCCGCAGAATCCGGAAATTTCACCACAGAATCAGACTTTGGTGCAGGCACATCCTCCTGCAGAGATAAAAAGGAAATCTGGTAACGGATACAGAAAGTGTCCTTGGAAAGTACATTTTTCTCAACATCTAGTGTCGAAAGATACCGCAGACCCCATCCTTGATGATGGCATACAATGTTTAAGTCCAAATCAAAATGAGGTTTAAGTAGCCCCAACTGAAGAACAACAAGGCTGCAGAAGCCGAAGGCTTACCGGCTGAATTGTTTAAGACCGAAAGCGATATGCTAATAAGGCGTATGCATAGGCCCGAACGCATACACGATGATTGGAACCTCAGCTTACTATGTCCCGTAAACAAAAAAGAGGACAAGACAGAATGTACCAACTATAGAGGACAACGTCTACTTCCCATCGCCTATATGATACTCTCGAACGTACGGTTTGAAAGATTAAAATTTAAAGTGGGATAATTTGACCAATTATCGAGAACCAATCCTTGATGATGGTATAGAATGTTTAAATCCCAGTTAGAACGAGGTCCAAGTAACAGTGCCCCAACTGAAGAACATCGAGGCAGCAGGAGTCGATGGGTCGCCGGCTGAACTGTTTAAGACCGGAAGCGATACGATGATAAGGCGTATGCATAAGCTCGAACGCATACACGATGATTGAAACCTCAGCATACTATTGGGTCGCCCAAAAAGTAATTGCGGATTTTTTAAAAGAAAGTAAATGCATTTTTAATAAAACTTAGAATGAACTTTAATCAAATATACTTTTTTTACACTTTTTTTCTAAAGCAAGCTAAAAGTAACAGCTGATAACTGGCAGAAGAAAGAATGTAATTACAGAGTCACAAGCTGTGAAAAAATTTGTCAACGCCGACTATAGAAAAATCCGCAATTACTTTTTGGGCAACCCAATATGTCCCGTACACAAAAAAGAGGATAAGACAGAAAGCGTCAACTACAAAGTACTACGTCTTCTTCCTACCACTCTCGAACGTACTGAGTGAAAGATTAAAATTTAAAGTGGGATCATACTATACAAAAAAAAAATTTTCAATTAAAAATCTAATTGAAAATAAAATTGTTTTCAATTAAAAAATTAATTGATTCAATAATTTTTTAATTGAGATTAAACTTTTTTCAATAGCAGTCGTTATTGAAAATTTTGCCATTTTCAATTTGAGAATTTTTTCGATCACAATCGCGATTGATATTTTTTTAATTTTCAATAAAAAAATTAATTAGTTCCATCATTTTTTAATCGAGTTTTAAAAAATTTTCAAATATGGTGCTTAGGTGAATTCATTAAAGGCTATATTGTCCCCTACATTATAAAGGCAAGGAGATTTCAAACCCATGCGTCCCATATTTCGACGAATACCATAGCAGCCGGTTCTACATGTCGTATTAACCCGATGGGGTCCTTATTCGGCTGTAGCCAGCAACAACAAATCTATAGGGCACCCCTACCCAAGAACCCAAATTTTTAGAAAGTCCACGCGGGGAGTTTTTTTATATTTGTGGCCACGGATCTTTGGCCAAACAACGCACCAAATATAGAAATTAATTGGAATTTTCAAAAAATGTCAATCATTTTTTATTGGATCAATTAAAAAATTAATTGACAATTTCAAAAACTTCAATCATTTTTTAATTGATCCAATTAAAAAATTAATTGAAAATTTCAATCGGTTCTTAATTGAATAAGCAATTTTATTGATTGAAAATTTTTTCAACTAATTTTCAAAAACGGTGATTGATATTATCATTTTCGTGATTGAAGCAATTTCAGTTAAAAAATTAATTAAAAAATTAATTGGTTTTTAAATTGATCCAATTAAAAAATTAATGGAAATTTTCAATCGGTTCTTTAATTGAATATGCAATTTTATTGATTGAAAATTTTTTCAACTAATTTTCAAAAACGGTGATTGATATTATCATTTTCGTGATTGAAGCAATTTCAATTAAAAAATTAATTAATTTTTTTTTCTGTTTAAATATGGCTTTAGGTCTCCTAAAACCATCATTGAGCAGCTATTCCCACTGCACCAAAAATTGGAAAACAACTAAAGTGGAACAGGTCAACTCTTACCATCTCTTCGTTGGCAGTACTTGCAGTGTTTGGGAGTAATTTATGGACCAGTTTGCGTTGATAGAGAGTATTGAAGTAGTATTAAACATGAACTGCTGTATGAGCTGTATGACGACGTTTGCATAGTTAAACGTATCAAAATACAAGGGATACGTTCTACAGGTCATGTTGCCAGGATGAATGAAGAAGCTCCAGCGAAGCAGTTTGATGGCAGAGGGAGGCAGGAGGCGCTTGGAGCACTCAATTATTCAAAACATGAATATTTAATAAGTCAAAAGTTTAAGAGTAAGTTTAATGGAAAATTTTAGGGTATTTAAATGATTTGCAAAATTTATGGTTGAATGAATGAATAAAATATGTTGGTTTGGGAGTGTTTATAATTGTATTGGTACGTCTTTACTGCTTCGCGTCATCGCAAGCCCTGAACTGTGGTGGTTGATTGACGCATGTTGCAATTGGTGCCATTTGGTACCAAGAGGTCTGACATTTGTAATGTATGTATGTACAACTAGGAAATATATGATGGGTGACTAAATGATCTATTCAAAATTCGTACATTTTGGTACCCAAATTGGTACGATTTGGTACTTTCTTTAAAGATATAGCTAGAGGGCTGAAATTTGGCATGCAGGTACAACTAGGAAAAATAAGATGGGTGACTATGATCTTTTTACAATTCGTACATTTTGGTACCAATATTGGTATCATTTGATACTTTCTGTGCAGATGGAGCTAGAGGTTTGCATTTGGCATGTAGGTAAAACTAATAAATATATGATGGACCACTAAATGAACATTTTGGTACCAAAATTGTTACCATTTTGTACTTTCTATGCAGATAAAGCTTGAGGTCTGAACTTTCACATGTAGGTACAACTAAGAAATATGTGATGGGTGGCTAAATGATATATTCACCACTCCCACATTTTAGTACCGAAATTGATACCATTGGGTACTTTCTTCATAGAGGGAGCTAGAAGTCTTAAATTTGTCAGGCAGGTACAACAAAGAAAACAATTCTCTAGAAAAAAATTAGTCAGAAATTTTTCCAAAATTTTTAATAAATTTTTTTCATACGCATAAAACACTTTTTTGGTCCAAGGACTAACGCTGTTGATATTTCATTTGATATGAACTTTTAAGTCTGAAGTCCGATCTGAACAATATTTAGTATAAAGTGTTCTATTTGACGACCCAAAACGCGTCTTCAAATCATCATCAAAATCGGTCCAGATATGACTCCATGTATAACTTTCGTCAGATATGGCCTTTTTAGGTTGTAATAGCCACAATTTCCCTTTACAAAATTTTAATATGACAAAGAAATTTTCCCTAAATAAAGAATTCCTAAGATATTTTCTATAAAAAAGTAGATTAAAAATTAATTTATTTGACGGAAATCCTTTATAGAACTGTCGAATAAACATTTTTAAGGCTTCATTAAGTTTTGTGAATAAGGACGAAAATTTCTAAGACATTTCTTCCAAAACAAATTTCTATAAAATTTTCTCTCAAAAACGCATTCTCTAAAGATTTTTATGAAGAAAAGATTTCTAAGAAATTTTCCATATAGAATAAAAATATTTACATATTTCCTTTCAATGAAATTTTCTCCAAAGAATAAATTACTCAGAAATTTTTCCAAAATTTCTAAGAAATTCAAGCAAAATGAAAGTTTCTCTAGAGGCAAAATTTCAAAAATATTTCCTTAAAGAAAAAATTTTAACTATTATGCACCACTTAGCAATTTGCAGAAGAAAATGTTTGGAAGCAAACAAAAAACCACTGGTATATCCAAAAGACACTATCCTTCCCTCTAGATTTCCCCCTACAAATGGTTCATTAAGAAGACAAGCATGCAACACATGTTATTATGACATGTTTTTAACGCATTACTCATGCAAATATATGATGGTTGGCCAAACAGGCCGATATGTAGCTGGCTGACTGACTGATTGGTGGGTCAGTTGGCCAGTTGCTATTTGGTTTGTTTGTCCATTGGCTTTAATTACGCATTCCCGTTTTGTATGCGTGAGGGTAGACACTTTTGAATTAAGCGGGCCACTGTTAACTTAGCACAAGTTAGGTAGCAAGCAGCATTCTTCTATGATTTCTAAGCACGTTCTTAGTTTTTGTTTTTGTAGTCTTGGTTTTTTCTTTCTTACTTTTGTGGGTTTGGTTAATCGTAAATTATTCACACTACTTTTACCGTAATGAAAACACAATGACGGAATGACATTTTGTGTTTGTAGTCATTTTGTTCTTCACTTAACCCAGTCATGTCTTTAAGACCTTGCTTTTGCTTTTCCTTTTCTTAGATGTAAGGTTCACTTACAACTTTACCTTGAGCTACTCAATAAAATTTAATTCAAACATAAAATGACCGTTACACGAACGCACTCTATTTGAGAAATTAGACCGTCATTAGACTGTTGCTTGTTGTGTAGCGCTTTTACTTGTTATCCTTGCTAAGGAAACGGAAGTTGAAACCGAACTGAAGTCTAGGCCAACAACAAAGCATTCCTTTAGTGGTTTCTTAAGCAACGGCCTAACAGTTGGTGACATGTGAATACCGTGGGGGTGTAGTGATTCGGCGCCAAGCAAACAGCTGTTTAATGGAGAACTCAATTGTGCTCTCTCTCTCCCTCTCTCTCTCTCTCGTATTTGTTTTTTTTTATTTTACCGTTCTCTTGTTTGGTTTCGCCTCAACCAAGCGAAATCGGAGCATGTGTCATAATATACAAAGAATAGCAAGCACAACAACATGATTGGTGGCAAAGACAAATTGAATGATTAAGGGAAATTAAAAGTATAAACAAAAAATTAACAAATATGTAAGTCAAAGCAAATACAAAACTCATGTTAATGAAATTTTCTTTGAAGACAAAACTTTAGACAAATTTTATCAAAATTTAAAGATAATTTCTTTAAGGAAAAATTTTAAAAATAGTTTTGCTGAGTCAACCTTTGTAAGAAATTTTCTACTAACAAAATTTTTAAGAAATCTTCACTAAAGCCAATAAAAACAAATTTTCAATAAAAAAAAATTTCTAATAAAAAATCTCAAATGACAAACTTTCTAAAAAAAATTTCTCTGAAAAATTTCTATGGAATTTATTTTGAAGACAACATATTAATAAAATTTTTTTGTTAAATCAAAATTTTCTCCAAAAACAAAATTTTTATGAATTTTTCTCTAAAGACAAAATTTCTATGAAATTTTTCTATGAAATTTTCTCTAAAGACAAAATTTCTATGAAATTTTCCCTTAAGACAAAATTTCTATGAAATTTTCTCTAAAGACAAAATTTCTATGAAGTTTTCTCTAAAGACAAAATTTCTATGAAATTTTCTCTAAAGACAAAATTTCTATGAAATTTTCTCTAAAGACAAAATTTCTATGAAATTTTCTCTAAAGACAAAATTTCTATGAAATTTCTCTAAAGACAAAATTTCTATGAAATTTTCTCTAAAGACAAAATTTCTATGAAATTTTCTCTAAAGACAAAATTTCTATGAAATTTTCTCTAAAGACAAAATTTCTATGAAATTTTCTCTAAAGACAAAATTTCTATGAAATTTTCTCTAAAGACAAAATTTCTATGAAATTTTCTCTAAAGACAAAATTTCTATGAAATTTTCTCTAAAGACAAAATTTCTATGAAATTTTCTCTAAAGACAAAATTTCTATGAAATTTTCTCTAAAGACAAAATTTCTATGAAATTTTCTCTAAAGACAAAATTTCTATGAAATTTTCTCTAAAGACAAAATTTCTATGAAATTTTCTCTAAAGACAAAATTTCTATGAAATTTTCTCTAAAGACAAAATTTCTATGAAATTTTCTCTAAAGACAAAATTTCTATGAAATTTTCTCTAAAGACAAAATTTCTATGAAATCTTCTATAAAGACAAAATTTCTATGAAATTTTCTATAAAGACAAAATTTCTATGAAATTTTCTATAAAGACAAAATTTCTATGAAGTTTTCTATAAAGACAAAATTTCTATGAAATTTTCTCTAAAGACAAAATTTCTATGAAATCTTCTATAAAGACAAAATTTCTATGAAATTTTCTATAAAGACAAAATTTCTATGAAATTTTCTATAAAGACAAAATTTCTATGAAGTTTTCTCTAAAACAAAATTTCTATGAAATTTTCTCTAAAGACAAAATTTCTATGAAATTTTCTCTAAAGACAAAATTTCTATGCAATTTTCTCTAAAGACAAAATTTCTATGAAATTTTCTCTAAAGACAACATTTCTATGAAATTTTCTCTAAAGACAAAATTTTTATGAAATTTTCTCTAAAGACAAAATTTCTATGAAATTTTCTCTAAAGACAAAATTTCTATGAAATTTTCTCTAAAGACAAAATTTCTACGAAATTTTCTCTAAAGACAAAATTTCTATGAAATTTTCTCTAAAGACAAAATTTCTATGAAATTTTCTCTAAAGACAAAATTTCTATGAAATTTTCTCTAAAGACGAAATTTCTATGAAATTTTCTCTAAAGACAAAATTTCTGTGAAATTTTCCCTAAAGACAAAATGTCTATGAAATTTTCTCTAAAGACAAAATTTCTATGAAATTTTCTCTAAGGGCCAAAATGCGATAAGTTTTTTTTTTAAGAGACAGCATTATTAAGGAAATGGTAGCACCGCTTCGCCTACCATTTCCTCAATAAGACGCGGCTACAGAGTGTGGATATTGATTTTGCATCCATCCCTTAACCCTCCGGTGGCTGAGAAGGTCCCTGTGGACTGTTTTTAAGGTCTTGTTCATAGATGTCTAAAAAATACAAAATAAAACCAAATTGCGATGAGTTTTTCTTTAAAGATACACCATTATTGAGGAAATGGTAGACGAAACAGCATACAGCTACAGAGTTTGAATGTTGATTTTTTATCTGCCACTTAACACTACGGCGGGTGAGAAGGTCACTGGGGACTTTTTTCAAGGTTACTGGGGACCATGTACACAAATTTTAAAATTGCGTTTTCCAATTCCATACAAAAAGTACAAGATCCCTGTGGACCTTGTACTTCGGATCCGGCATCGGATGACTCTACTGTCGGAGGATTAACATCAGAAAAAGTAAATCTCTTCCCACGACTATTCAAAATAGTCTTGACTTTGCTACTTTGCGGCATATGAAAAAAAACGGCTAATCTAGCTGCTTTTATTCATATTGTGATGGAATTTTGGCCAGAGGGGTTAGATACAGGGTGGCTGATGAAAGCCGCTACCAAAAAAAAATGTAATAACTTTTTTTCTATTTAATAATAATAATTTAATAATTAATTTAATTAATTAATTAATTAATTTAATTAATAATAATTTAATAATTAATTTAATAATTTAATTTAACATGAATAAAAGAAAAATGTATTCCATACACCGAAAAAAAAATGTAGCAATATTCATCATTGTAGCAATATTCATCAGCCACCCTGTATGTGTCTCCTGTTCGTCTATTCAACTTTCCACCATATTTCAATGAACACACTTCACAATAGTTACAACATTTCTAGAGTTGTGCACCAGAGAACTGGAAGAGACCTAAAATTTTGAACTCAAAAGCAACTTTGGCCAAAGCAACTGTCTTTATCGCATGCCACATAAAAACAAAGTTATCTAGAAACACACGCACAAATACAATAGAGTGAAAATGCGCAAAAGTTTTAGTTCAGTGGACATATGAACACCACTCAGATGAGTGCCATATGAAGCCAAACCAAGCAGACCAATGAGACATCAAGTTTTGTTGAGCGCCAAAGATATACTTCGTTTTTTTGCACTTGCATTTTTATTTCTGGATCAGAAGGGAATTTTTGCCAGTAGCGCAAGTGCTGCCTGTCTCTATCTGTTCAAAAGCGACAGACTTACTTCCACTTTTTTCTTTACCCAAGGCATTACGAAGCAAGCAAATTTATTTCAACTCTCATAACTTTGAACGGTAGCTGTGTGTGTGTGTCTTCTATTCAGTTACGATCAATGTTAGCCAGCAATCATTTTATTCTCATCAGCAAAAACACTTACTCAACGAATTTAAAGGAGTATTTTATGTTTTGAGTCGAAAGCGTAAACAAACGATTGCTAGTATAAGGTGTGATCTTGTCATTCGCTGCATGTCTACCATGTGCACTTATTTTTAAGGCGGCTTGATGCTGTTCTCTGTTGTGCACACGACGAAAAAAAAACTATTAAAAAAAATAGCGTGTGAGAACGGGCTAGCGACATCGTGTGCAAAATGTCAAATCCCCAGGTTATCCGGACGCCTTTTGATAGGCCCCTAAAGTTGATCACTTCGGTATTTCGAAAATTTATTGGGGCTGCTAAATCTTTGTTTGTTGTCCGCTTGTGGTCTACAATATGTCTTGTTTCGATGACTTTTCGACTTTTATTTTTTTTTTGCAATTTTTACCGTTTTACCGAGACCTGCTTCGACAAATGAAATGAAATTTACAACCACTTTGCCGCAAAGTGTCCACATCTGATAATTTAGTTAAAAGTTATTCTGTTTCAAAGTCAAAAATGTTAAAAAGTGTATTTTTTGCATTTTTTAGCACCACAGCTCTAAGCAGGCGCGTCATTGGCGCCGTTAAAAAGCCAATGGCCAACCTGTTCCTGCGGCGAACGGTCCTTTGGCCCGGAACGAGCTTGCTCACCTGCAGAAGCTTGACGAGGATCGACACCTCCACATGAAAATGTGGCTACAACAACAACCATTCCAAATTTTCAAAGAGATATCTCTACCCGTTCATAAACGGCATATATTGGGTTGCCCAAAAAGTAATTGCGGATTTTTTAAAAGAATGTAAATGCATTTTTAATAAAACTTAGAATGAACTTTAATCAAATATACTTTTTTACACTTTTTTTCTAAAGCAAGCTAAAAGTAACATCTGATAACTGACAGAAGAAAGAATGCAATTACAGAGTCACAAGCTGTGAAAAAATTTGTCAACGCCGACTTTATGAAAAATCCGCAATTACTTTTTGGGCAACCCAATATTTTACCAGTTTTTTCGGTTCTATCTCACTGTGCGAGGGAACTTTTACTTACAAACAATAGATGAAGACATAACATACTGTTAAAACAACAACCACCCAACAACACCCTCTATGAATATTGTTGAAACAACAACAAGCTAACAACACCCACTATGAGTTTTTAATATTGTCTCTCTTGTTTTCAGCGTTTTACGTAATTGAAAATTATTTAGAAATAATTACCGTTATGTCGATTAACCCAACAAAAATGCACCAAACATAAAATTTTTTTAAAAGGTTAGGTCTTAGGCGCAACTCCAAGTAACCTACCCCAACCCATCGATAAACTTCATAACTGTGATCGTTTGACGCATTTTCTCTTATTCTCAAAAATCTTTTAAAAGTTTTGATCTTACCCTCACATAAAGATTACATACCCTAAGCCTTCAACTAACGTCAGCGTCAATTGTTTTACAAGCATTTCATATGGGGCTCTCATGCCGCTGGGTTCTGACGCTAGCGTCAGCGGTTTTTATTTCCCATATGAAATATATGTAAACAAATTGGCATTGTCCCTTAACACTTTAATTGGGTTTAGACTCAAATTCTTCCTCTTCTGAGCGCCCCTTCTATTTTGAGCCCCATAGCATGCTTTGCTAACATATTTCTCGAGTGTAATATTGATATTTGCCTTTCATCCTTGGACATATCTGACATCAGCAACAACAAAACATGCATGCGAATGGGTATCACTTTAAGTGAGAGCCAATTTCATACACCTGTGACTTTTGAAAGACGCCTCCAAAGGGCGATAAAAATAGCGCAACATAGACGCGGCTAACGAAAATACTGAAATGTTTAGTCATATATATATTCGAGCCACCTGTCTACCATCTCTCTGCCTTCCTTCCAGCCCCTTGGCAAACTTTTCCACTACTTGTGTCTGTCTGCCTGTCTGTTTGTCGGTCTATGGGTTTGTGCAAAATCAAATGTGAAAGTTTTTCAAAAGTTTCATTCAGTTTATGCACACTTTGCCAACTCATACAGAGAAAAAACAAAAATAAAAAAAATAATTTTTGCAAAAATTTGCAAGAAAATACAATAAACGCTTACCGCCGCCCGCCAAATGACGACTGATGAACAAACGAAAAACGTGAGTGAGTTCGATTACAAGGCGAAATATTTGTGTAAAAGAGAACAGCTAACAATGGAAAAAAGATAACAAAAAAGTTTTGCCTTTGTTGGTAATTCTTTTTTTGGCCACGTTTTAGTGTTTTGGTTTTAAGTTTTGCGTGTGAATTTGTTTGCCGCTGCCGTTGCCACATGAAACATTGGCTAGTAGGCCGGTGTGCCTATCACACCCATGGGGCGGGAGGAGACCGTCAATGGCAAGAACCCCTGCCGGTGTAACTGAAAGCGGGAAATGTGGAATTAGTTTAGCGTAAGGCAAATATGACACACTTACCCATGGTTTTTGTGAATATTTGGAAATGAATAGCAAGAAAATCAAAACACCAAATTGTTAGAGCTTCAAAAAGTTTGCTGATAAGGCAAAAACCCCAAGTTATGAGTGACCTACTTTAATACTCCTAACTTAAATCACACAATTTGGGATTTAATATGGAAATGAAAATTTCCCACGAACATCCTATAAAGGAAATGCAGGCCGACATCTGTCCTAACAAAGAGTGGTGTTCGATTTATGTTTTAGCTTGATGATAAAGGAGCTCTTTTTTATATCGGGTCTTCATAGTTTTTAGATGAGAGACACCTTTTCATAGAAAAGTTTTATAAGTTTGTTCAAGGCCTTAAAAATGTTTGATGTTTTCGCTAGTCTTTGAACCCAATTTTAATTTTCAGAGGTCGATGTGCTAACCTATGCGCCCTCTTGGTCCATCGGCTTAAGGAGAATCAATGTAAGAAGCTTTCGCTTTCGTATGGTCTAATCTAAAAAATCAATCGACTTCGAATCTGCGGGGCCATTGCGATAAGTGGTGCCAAGCGTGCGTGGTGTCAAGAGTCCATTGCTAGCACTAAAGAAATAAATTTGCTTCCGGCAACATATAAGGGTCGACCTTGGAATCATTGAGAGTTTTATCTTCTAAGTAATGTAGGTTTTTTTCTATTGATCCCAGATGTTTAAATGTGGTCATCGATTTGTCTTTAGGTGAATGTATCACCCATAATCATAAAAGATAAAGGGTGATTTTTTTGAGGTTAGGATTTTCATGCATTAGTATTTGACAGATCACGTGGGATTTCAGACATGGTGTCAAAGAGAAAGATGCTCAGTATGCTTTGACATTTCATCATGAATAGACTTACTAACGAGCAACGCTTGCAAATCATTGAATTTTATTACCAAAATCAGTGTTCGGTTCGAAATGTGTTCATTCACCGTAACGTTGCGTCCAACAGCATCTTTGAAAAAATACGGTCCAATGATTCCACCAGCGTACAAACCACACCAAACAGTGCATTTTTCGGGATGCATGGGCAGTTCTTGAACGGCTTCTGGTTGCTCTTCACTCCAAATGCGGCAATTTTGCTTATTTACGTAGCCATTCAACCAGAAATGAGCCTCATCGCTGAACAAAATTTGTCAAAATTTGAACACATTTCGAACCGAACACTGATTTTGGTAATAAAATTCAATGATTTGCAAGCGTTGCTCGTTAGTAAGTCTATTCATGATGAAATGTCAAAGCATACTGAGCATCTTTCTCTTTGACACCATGTCTGAAATCCCACGTGATCTGTCAAATACTAATGCATGAAAATCCTAACCTCAAAAAAATCACCCTTTACATGTACAATAGCAAAAAATCGTCATAAAATGTGATGATCTTAATGTGTATGGCTACTTTGGACCGGAAAATATTACTCATCCACTTAAGATGGTCCAATGATTATGATGACAAGATCGCGAATAATAAAATCGCAAGTGTGTACAATAAGTATTCGTACTTTAGCGTGTCAGGCAAAACTTTCGTTCTTCCTAATAGAATTTTTAATTGGTTAAGTTGATGAGTAAAATATCCAATAAATAATAATAATTCTGACAAAATTTTTATCTTTTGATTCAGGCAAAGAAAAATTCTAATCTAAAATTCTATATGATCATTCCATGAAGTATGTATGTTCTGATGGATATTTAAACTTCAAAGTAATGACTAATAATTACGAAAGCTCAATTCTTGCACATTGAAGGACTGCATCAGCCGAATTTAAGGAAGAGTGATTTATGTGACATCAACACATTGTCGTGTAACGCTATGTTGTTGTAATTGCAAGACGAAAAACACCACAAACTACACCTAAAGATGTATTGACTACCGTGGATAAACCGTATGGTAGATAAGCAGTACGACGAATAAATCTCAGGGCTAATAAACCGTGTGGATAATAAACTACAAGGAAGGTATGGTGAATGATCCTATTGGTGAATGATTCGATTGGTGAATAATCCGCATGGTGAACAATAAACATGGTGAATAAGTCGCATAGTGAATAAACAACATGGCGAATAAACCGCATGGTGGATAATCCGCATGGTGTATAAACCGCATGGTAAGTAAACCACATGGTGGATAAACCGCATGGTGCATAAATCCCATGATGAATAAACCGCTTGGTGAATAGGCGATATAGTGAATAAACCAAAATGTGAATAAACTGCATGGTGTATAAACAGCATGGCGAATAAATCGCAGGATGAATCAACCGTATGGTGAATAAACCGCATGACGAATAAACCGCATGGTATAAAAATCGCATGGTAAATAAACAACATGGTGAATAAACCGCATAGTGAATAAACCGCGTGGTGTATAAATCGCATGGTGTATAAACCGAATGGTGAATAAGCCACATGATGAATAGACTGCATGGTAAATAAACTGCATGGTGTATAAATCGCATGGTAAATAAACCACATGGTAAATAAACCACATGGTAAATAAACCACATGGTAAATAAACCACATGGTAAATAAACTACATGGTAAATAAACCGCATGGTGAATTGACTGCATGGCGAACAAACAGCATGCCAAATAAATCGCATGGTGAATAAACCATATGGTGAATAACCCACATGGTGACTAAACTGCATGGTGAAAAAACTGCATGGTGAATAAACTGCATTTTGTACAAATCGCATGGTGAATAAACCTTATAGTTAATAAACAGCATGGGGAACAAACCACATGGTGAATAAGCCACATGGTGACTAAACTGGATGGTGAATAAACCGCATGGTGTATAGATCGCATGGTGAACTAACCGTATGCTTAATAAACAGAATGGTGAATAAACCACATGATAATTAATCGCATGGTGAATAAACTGCATAACGAATAAATCGTTTAGTGAATGAACCGCATGGCGAATAAATCGCGTAGTGAATGAACAGCATAGTGAATGAACAGCATGGTGAATAAATTGGATGGTAAATAAATCGCATGGTAAATAATCCACTTGGTGACTAAGCCACATGGTGAATAAACAGCATGGCGAATAAATCGCTAGGTGAACGAACCGCATGGTGAATAAACTGCTAGTCTAATAAATCGCATGGCGAATAGGCTCCATGATGAAAAAGCCACACGGTGTATTAAAGGAATGGTGAAAAAATCCCATGGTGAATAAACCGGAGGGCACCGTGGTGCAGAGGTTAGCATGTCCACATATGACGCCGAACGCCTGGGCTCAAATCCCAGCGTGAACATCAACAACATTTTCGCCGGTGGTTATCCCCTTACTAATGCTGGCTACATTTGTAAAGTATCCTGCCATTTTAAAACTTCGTTCGGACTCGGCATAAAAAAGGAGATCCCTTGTCATTGAGCTTAAACTTTAATCGGACTGCACTCATGAGTGCAGTATCCTTTCATGAGTGCAGTCGTCTCTCATATGTGAGAGGAGTATCCCCTCATGAGTGCAGTATCCCTTCATGAGTGCAGTCCGATTAAAGTTTAAGTTGGTGGAAAATTTAGTAGTAGAATAAACCGCGTGGTGAATTAACCTTCATTACAGGCAGAACAATATGAAGATATGTCTTATGCATTCATATTTTGGTTTGGGCGAATTACAAATACAAGGCAACTCAGCAAGGTAACGATTGCATTTCCAAAATTTTTATTAAAAAAAGCCTGATTTCGGAGTATGTAAGACGATTTCAGATTTACAATCCCATAGGAAGTCAAGAACAAAATTTTGGCCTCCAAATTTTGGGAAAGGTAGATGGAGGGGACAACCCCAATCCAGAACACTCCATAGCAAATACAGTTGCAGAGATATATGTCTACATACCTTAACAAAATAGCAGTTACGTAAACTGACAGTATTGTAGTTGGGATAAAAATTTAATCTTAAAGTTTTAAATAATTATAATAATTGGAACCATGGTAAACAATTTTAACAACAAAAGTCATTTGTCATAAAAACTTTCTCGTACAAACATTTCATTGGGAGTTAAGCATGTATTTGATATCCGGCGAAATAACTGAGGGGCCGTACCACCCCTAAAAACAAACCCCAAACAGGAATTATTTACCGACCATGGGTAACAGGTTCAAATAAAAACTAATTGAATCAATTAATTTTTTTAATTAAATACCTACATTTGTATCCCATATTAACTTTTTAATTGAAAAAATTGCGTTACATGTCCTTCTTCTGCCGAGGTAGAAAATCTATGCTCATAATCAGATTTCCGAGAATATTTCTAAACTATGTACCTACATATTTGCCTTGAGACTGTGGCAAGCATTCGTCATACACTATGCACTTGTATGTGTGCATTTAAAATACCTCTACGCTAAAAATTAAAAAGAAAAAATCCCACTATGCCTATGGCGTGTTAAAAATTCATCAAACATAAGTCAAAACATCACGAAAATCTCAGCTAGTCCCTAAAGTAGTCATAAAACTCCCTTGTTTTTTATGTTCGGGAGTTGTAAACAACTCAATCTAATAATCTATTTATACCTATTTGGTTACACCGACAATTCCCCGAAAGTTTTAGGCTGATTTTCTATTTCTGTCTCCGGTGAACTGTCAAAATTATAATGATCATCACCATCGAAACATCTCATTCGTAAGAAATTCGAGAACAGAAATGTAAACAAACTGTTACAAAAAACACACACAGCATATCCCACACCAACTCACACAACTTTAGCCCATATACAGCACAGCCACATATAGCATGGCAAACCAACGAAATGCAATGAGGAGAAAAAGAGGTGGTACAATAAATTGAGGTGTGCTCTCAACGAGTTGATAATGTGTGAGAGGTGAGGTGGGGGCAAACAAAACAACAACAAAAACAAAAACAAAGCAGAGTGAGCAGCCCGTCATTCGATTAAAAACAAAAACGTACCAACAACAGTGTCGCGGCACAAACATGAAAAACCAGACACGGCAACTACAAACATTGGAAAGGGGGGGTTGGGGGCGGAGAGAGAGCGAAGCCAAGAATGCAAGAATGAGAATGGTGAGCAAACAAACATATGATGATAGTATTTTGTGTTTTCTTTAGCTTGCAGAAAAAAATATTGCGCGGAATTATAAAGAAATATGCATAAAAAGTAGGAGATAGATAAGCAAAAGATAAAATTATTGCTAACAAAATAGGTTAAGATAATTAAAATAGCAAAAAAAGCAATTCGCTGCGATGGAGAAAATGTAGAGCGACCACTTAGTATTTTGCTCGTTTATACTCTTACTGCTAAAGCCGCTAAATGCTAATTAGGGTTGTCCAAAGAGAAATTTCGAGAATAAAATCGCAGGATGATAAAAAGTAAATTTATTTTGTTTTTTTTAAATTCAATGAATCAATTACGTAAAGGAAAATTTCCTTAAAATTTCATTGTAGTATGCTTTTCGAAAATCAAAAAACAAATCCCCATTTCCTCGCCCAAATGAAATAGTGCGGAATATGGACAAAAAATATCGACCGTTTTTTAGAACATTTTTTTCTTCTGGGCGCTTCTATAAAAAGATAAAAAAGCGCATAAATTTGGGTTCTAAATTCAGTTTTCACAGTGGAACTTTATATAAAAAATAGTAAAAACAATCTGTGAAAACATATTTATTTATGGTACCTACTAAGTTCTTCACTGGTGGAAATTTGAATTTGGAGGACATGATAAAAACTTAATTTTTTAGCGTTTGTGTTCATTGGCTTTTAAATAAATTGCAATTGTGAGCAAATAAATCTCTTCCACTTTTTTATACTAACACTACGCAAACAAGATTTACCAAAATAAACCCTGGTAAAAAAACATATTATGGGGCTGCGTACAGGACTTTTTATTGAAAATACGCCTTTTTGGGTATTCTTATAATAAGGGTAGAAATGTTTTGTGAAAACTTTCCACAATAAACGTAACACTTACCTTTAAAGCGAAACATTTTTTGAAAATACAAAAAGGGGTTTTTATGATTTTTTTCCACAATATGGTCTCCATTTCTAAAAGCAGGACTCTTCCTAACCAAGGGATGCAATTTTTTACTTTTGTCATATTTGTGTTCTGTGCAAAATGTGTTAGACCCCAAAGGCCTAAGTCCAAAACGGGTCCCATATTTTTGCAAATGCAATTTTGCCCATGCACAATCCATTAAAAAACACGGGCGAACTTTTCACATATCAATTTCATTCGTCCGATTTAAAAAAAAAAACATAATTTTTTTATTCTTTGGGGCTTGGGCCTGGAGCCCCCAAACGGGCCTTCGCCTTATATAGCGAAATGGTGCCGAATATAGGCAATATGGTCCTCAAATTAAAGGCATTTTTGCGTAGAATACAAATATGACAAAAAAAGAAGGATTTTCGTTTATAGTTATTTTTTCAAGCAGGGCAGCATCGGAATTGACATTTATGACTTTCTCCACCATATTCGTATTTTACCCAAAATTTTCTTTAATTTGAGGAACATATTTATATATTCCGTACATTTTCACTTCAAAAGGGAGTAGGCCCGAGCTCGAAAAATTGGGTTCAAAATTCTTAAGACCCCATTCTTCCCGGGTCAAAATTTTGGACATTTTATTGCAAATTCGTAATTTACTAATCAATACCTTTCATTTGATTCCCATATTGCCTAGGTTGGACTGCATCTACAAGGGGGGTTTTTGGCCCATATGGGGTCCAAGGGCCCGATCCCCAAAAACTGACTTCATATTCGGGTTCCTAAGGTCAAAATTAGGGGGGTATGCAAAAAATGTTTTTTTTTTTTCGAACTACCCCGTAAAATACAGTTTTGCCCAAACATTACTTGTTCTTAAGATTCCCACGGTGAAGCAATTCTCTAACGACATCCCTATTACCTACATACTAACTCACACATTAAAGTTGGGTCGTTACCTTGTTTTTGTAGATGGTGAGAGCGCGCTATACCGATTGAACGCAGCAGAAAAGAATGAATAGCAGTAGACTTGGTCACTTTTTCCGATGTTTCTTTTTTACTTTGATTTATTTTTATGTAATATAAGAGCACTTTAGATGATTAATTTATTGTAATAGGTATATTATTTTGTATATTTTGAGATTTTGATGTTACTTTACAAACAAAAACACTTTGTCGAAATTAAAAATGAACACGATACAGATCCTCGTGAGGGGGATTGCAGCAGAAGAAACACTCACAGACTCTTTTATTATCGATTTCACAAAATGATCATTTGCAGAAATGGATTTTTAAACTTTGCTTCTCAACAACAACAATGTAAACTTTTTAGAAATTTTTAATTTTCTTTACTTTTTAATTATTCATAAGGCACAGCACAGCACAGCACTGATGGTTTTTGCGTTTTGTACAAGTTGTATGCAAAGCAATAATTAAAACAACAACTACGAAGACGACGTTTTAGCTGCTGTTTCGTTGCTTACTAATAGAAAGGTATGTTGTATGCACACTCACACAGAAATAAAACGAAATGAAACCCAAGAATTATAATAACCAACAACACACCAAAAAAAGAGGAGATTTGAGACGTGTTGATTCCTTGGATGTTGGTTATTATTTTTTGTTTTAATTTTTTACTGTTTTTATAGCCGAAATTCACTTGTAATTTTGTTAATAACAAAAGTAGAATGAAGGAACGAGTAGAGTAGTTGGTACCCGTCGGACTGATTGGTTTAGTTTATTTATTTGTACGACCAACGAAACAAACTAATAAGAGGAGATAAGCGAAAAAGCCACGAAATGAACCTTCGGTAGTTTGGTGTGTGGAACAACAACAACAACCCAACTGAAACTAAAATGAAACGCAACAACTGATTGTTTGCGGCGAATTCACAATGACTACTGGCACTGGTAGTAGAAAGTAATTGGTATAAGCTGTCAAATTGTGCCAAAATATATTCATTCTAGTACGATCAGCTATTTAGCTTGAGTATTAGAAGATTTATCGTACAACAAATGTAAATTTTATTAATATGAGAAGGGATAAACTAGGTTTTTCTTACCAAAAATCCAATTGGAAGTAATCACAGGAAACAGGAAATACGAAATGCGATATGAGTTAAGCTGTCATCACAATATATGTGCTTGTCTTATAACAGGCCACTTTTGCATTTCATCATGTACAGGGTGGCTGATGAAAGCCGCTACCAAAAAAAAATGTAATAACTTTTTTTCTATTTAATAATAATAATTTAATAATTAATTTAATTAATTAATTAATTAATTTAATTAATAATAATTTAATAATTAATTTAATAATTTAATTTAACATGAATAAAAGAAAAATGTATTCCATACACCGAAAAAAAAATGTAGCAATATTCATCATTGTAGCAATATTCATCAGCCACCCTGTATGTCGGAAATGTCTTTTTGCATACCATTCATCATTTTAGCTATCACACTTGTATGTTATTTTCGTATGACATAACCTAGAAATATGAGCAATAGCTGATTTTTCTTGTGCGTACAAATTGTTAAAGTTATGATAAAGCTGGTTTAATCATAAAGTTGTAAAAACATTTTAATTTGGGGTTGCTTTCATTGAGTTGACAACAAATACAATCGATATCTTTATGTTTTTGTCAGAAGCATATGTTATTTAATCGTTTGCATGTGTTTTCACAAAGCAAAACAACTGACACGTTTATCTACATTTAAGCGCAGTATGCACCTCTGGCGAAATTTTCGTTGCCATAAGAAACGCATTGACATAAACACGTTTTGCCAACACACGTTAAGAAATTTGCGTGCGTGTGCGTAATAGACAAAGAATATGCGAAAAAGATGAAAACAAAGAAAATGCAAACAAATCTGACATCCTAATACCGCTAAACCTGACCGGCTGTTAACAGTTGTTCACGTGAGACCACCTTTTTAAATCCGCCTTGGCTGCAACCATGACATAATTACCAGGTAGTGTACCGTAAACAGCTGAGTACATTTTTTTCGCGAAGTGCACTATTTTTCGACGAGTTTTGTTTGTGTGTGTGTGTGTTATAGTCAAGAACTATAACACTCACAATCAACGAAATATGGCGCGAACTAGTAACATACATAAAATCAGAGTAAAAATCACTGATTTGACAGACAGTGCACTCAATATTTCGTTGTTGGGCTGCAACCGAAAATTTCGCTGGAGGTGCATACTCAGCTTTACGAGAGAGCATAACCAGGCCTTAAACCTTCTATCAGTGTATCCTGTTACCACCGATGCCAATGACAAATCCGACCAACTCATTGACAACGCTTTAATTAGGTTCTGTCGTATTTGTATACCACATTATAACAACTCTGGCTAAGAACCATCTGTCAAAAGTCAGTGTCACTAGAAGCCGTAACTGTTATAACTGTTGACATTTTACTTAAAAACCTCGTGGTTCTCTTTTCTTTAGTTCTTGTAAACAAAAACGTGCATTTTTGAGCGGAATTATTAAAGAAAATTCCCATAAAGTGCGACTAAAAGCAGGAATTGAAATAAATATCAACACAGAGTTGTTTTATTTCTAACAAAAACTGTAAAATATGGGCTTTGGTGGAGGCGGAGGACGTGGCCGTGGTGGCGGTGGTGGTGGTGGTGGCGGCGGCTTCGGTGGAGGTCGTGGTCGAGGAGGCGGTGGTGGCCGTGGAGGATTTGGTGGACGTGGCGGTGGTGGTGGAGGTCGTGGCGGTTTTGGTGGTCGCGATCGTGGAAACTTCAACCAAGGACCACCAGATCGTGTCATACCCTTGGGTCATTTCGCCTACAAATGTGAAGATGATTTGGTGTGCAAAGTCGAAATTGATGATGTGCCCTATTTCAATGCTCCCATCTTTTTGGAAAATAAAGAACAAATCGGTAAAATTGACGAGATATTCGGCACCGTCAAAGACTATTCGGTATCGGTGAAGCTGTCGGAGAACATGAATGCCAGCAGTTTTAAGCAAAACCAAAAACTGTTTATTGATCCCTCGAAACTGCTGCCCATAGCCAGGTTTTTGCCCAAACCTCCACAACCTAAGGGAGCCAAAAAGAAGGGTCCTGCTGGAGGTGTTGGTGGTGGTAGAGGTGGTGGCGGCGGTAGAGGAGGTGGTTTCGGCAGAGGTGGTGGAGGAGGCCGTGGTGGAGGCGGTGGCTTTGGTAGAGGAGGAGGTGGAGGTCGCGGAGGTGGTGGAGGCGGTTTTGGCCGTGGCGGAGGAGGTGGTGGCTTTGGCAGAGGAGGCGGTGGCGGCGGTCGTGGAGGAGGTGGAGGCCGAGGACGCTGGTAACGGACTACAAATTAGATTTTAAGTAAACCTATAGTCTTAGGATTATGTTAGAAGAGACAATTTTTTAACATTTTCAATATTTTTAAATACAAATAAGTTTTGTTTTTAAATGTAGGGATTGTGTTCTCTACGAGAAAGAATTAACATGAAGAAATAATACAAAATACGAAATATTTTTGTATGCATAAACATTTTGTAAACTAATTAAAAAGAAAATCTTGAAAAATTTAGGAGACCAATAAATTAGTCTTCGGAAAAAGTTTAAAGCGTTTTATTTCAAAGGGGTAGGACAATTTTTAGTGTTTGGTGTTTACTTTATAGATTGGCTTTTAGGAGACCCCATTGTTTTTCCTTCATTTTATTCAATATAAAAGCAGGTTCCTTCGGTAGGTATCATACAACTGGCACAACCCAAAAGTTAAGACAAATTATTTTCAAATGGGCAAATCGGCAAGTAATGCAGTTTCTGTGATTCATATGGGGGCTCTTATGTTTTTATAAACCTTTCGGGTGTACATGCCATACGAGAGTGGAGAGGAAGTGACCAAAGCTTTATGTTAATGCCTTAGGGTTAAAATGTACATAAACGATTTTCTATTTTTAAGAACGATTCAGACTCTAATTTTGTTGACATAATTAGATCATATAAATAAATAAGGAAAAAGAAAATATTGGAAACATAAACCCTTCAATCAGCTTCCAAGAGCTCTACACCCAAGAAACATTCCAAGCCTAAGTTTGTTGTCCTTGCATAATCTAACAAAAATGCATGAAAAGCTTTCCACCATCCAGCTTTTTTACCATCCTCATTTCGGCAACTACCGAGTTGTTAGAATGCTTGCTTAAAAATATTTTTTTTAAATCATTTAATTTTGAATTTTTTTCTTTTCATAAATAAAATTTTATTTTTAAAATGCTTAACATATTTTAGAAAAACATACATACATATGTATAGAAACAATTTGGAAGCATGCCTGCTAACATAACAGTACTAATGCGTCAATTTCGTCCATTTTTCACTTACTGCCCATAGCCATTTGGCCAAGGCATCATCTTTGGCTTGTGGTGCCACATCCTTCAAATCGCAATCGCTAAAATATTGACCACTGACTGTGTTGAGGTCCTCATCTAGGGCGGCGTATAAAGTAGTCTGGGCACCATTTGCAGTAGTCTTAAGAAAAGGCCAAGATAGAGGTTTAAAAATCAAACTAGCAAAGAATGAATTAAAAAAGCCCATATGGCGGAAGAGTTCTGTATCCACAACACCAGGATGTAGAGCATTTACAGTGACACCGGAACCTGGAGAGTAGAAGAGACAATTAAATGGGAAATAAAATGAAAACTGAAACTTCAATATAGCCCTAATTAAGTGCAATCATGTTGTATTTGCATAGTAATAAGTGGTCAAATTTGAGGACATTGCATATATCTTTTTATTTTTCTTAAACATACCTTCAAGTCTTTTGGCCAACTCCCTGGTAAACAAAACATTTGCCAATTTACTTTGATTGTATGCCTTGCCCTCATCATACGACTTTTCACTATTCAAATCACCAATGTTTATTTCGCCTCTTGTATGGGCCATACTGGAAACTACAACAATGCGACTAGGGGCTGCTTTCTAAAACATAACAAATTATGAATAATACAAATAAGAGTAGTAGAGCATTAAGTTCGGCCAGGCCGAATCTTATATACCCTCCACCATAGATCGCATTTGTCAAGTTCTTTGGAAATTTCCTTTTAATAAGCAGAAACTGAAAAATGAGAGGCTATAATAAGGATTTGGTTATATGCTTGAATA
The DNA here is from genome assembly GCF_963082655.1 of Stomoxys calcitrans. Taxonomy (NCBI): domain Eukaryota; kingdom Metazoa; phylum Arthropoda; class Insecta; order Diptera; family Muscidae; genus Stomoxys; species Stomoxys calcitrans. The sequence continues at coordinate 140,966,799 of NC_081556.1, read as the reverse complement.
AGAAGTACGCCCTCTAGAGGATGCAAATGCAAATTTGCCAATGAACATTCCATTAAGAAACTTGGGCAAACTTTTCACAACTCAATGAGTGCTGTCCAATCCAATTTTAAGCTCAATGATAAGGGACCTTCTTTTTTATAGCCGAGTTCGAATGGCGTGCCGCAGAGCGATACCTATTTGGGGAGAAGTTTTTTCATGGCAAAGTACCTCTTAAATGTCGCCAGCATTAGGAGGGGATAACCACCGCTAAAATTTCCGATATTCCTGCTATGATTCGAACCCAGGCGTTCTGCGTCATAAGCGGACATGCAAACTTTTGAGCTACGGTGGCCTCCGCCCTCTAGAGGATAAAGAAGTAAAATCTGGAGATTGATTATGTGGGATCTATACCAGATTATAGCTCGATTCGGACCCTGATTGACATGAATGTTGAAGGTCGTAATAGAAATCAAAGGACAATTTTTCAGTCAAATCGGATAAAAAGTGCGCCCTCTAGAGGCTCAAGAAGTCAAACGTGTTTATATGAGATCTATGTCAGATTATGGACGGACTCGGCTTGTGTGAGCACCACACAAGCTGGAACATTGAGGTCCGATCTGTGTGGTGTTCATTGCTGTCACAAGAAGCTTAGCTGCGAGCACCCAGTAGCGTCCACAGGTTACTGAAAGTGGAATGCTCCATCCGGAGTAGATGTAACTGTAGTCGCGGACAATCAGCGGCATCGAGGGGAGAGTCTCAGTGAGAGGTCGCGTGGCACCGGCTCTTGCACAAATACTTAGTGCCTACGATGCTCGATACGACAAGGCGATTTATTGACGCCTTAAAATAACCAATGGCCACCCTGTTCCCACTGCGATCGGTCCTTTGGACCGTTACAACAACAACATGGATGGACTCGTCACATTCTTGATAAGAATTTTGTAGGCCTTAGGCGAAATTAACGAGCAACATTTCGCCAAATCGGATAATAATAACCCCTCTAACTGGCTCAAGAAGTTCAATCGGAAGATCAGTTTAGCGGGGATAGCTGTGAGTACCACACAGACTGCAACTATGAGCTCCAATTTGTGTGGTGTTCATTGCTGTTATGAGAAGCTTAGTTGCGATTCACAGACGGACGCGTGCACAGGTTGCGGATAGGGGAATGCTTCATACGGAGTGGCTGCAACGGCAGTCGCGGACAATCAGTGAGAGGTCTGACGGCACCGGCTCTTGCATACATACTTATTGCCTATGATGCTATATATGACAAGGCGAGTTATTGGCGTCTTTAAATAACCAATGGCCACCCTGTTTCCGCGGTGATCGGCTCTTTGTACCGGAACGAGCTTGGTCACCTACAGGAGCTTGACGAGGATCGCCACCTTCACATGAAAATGTGGCTACAACAACAACAACGACAACATGGATAGATTCGGACCGTACTTAACATGAAAGTTTGAGGTAGTAGGGGAAATTATCGAGCAAAATTTTAACCAAATCGAATAATAATTACGCCATCTAGGGGCTGGGTGTGATTACTATCAGATTTGAACCTGCATACCATCAATAATATTTATAAACGCTAAGTCCTATGGTGGATGATAAATAATCATAATTGTTAAGATGAATATTTTTCTAAAATAAACACATAGTGATAGATTTTTAGGTTTTTTCTTGCTACATAAATGCAAAACTCTTCTGACAAGACTTTTGCATTTTGTATGTGCAACCTGTTCTATGCATTGAAAACTTTACTCACTTTTAGTTCATTTAATAAAAGATTTGTCAATAAGAAATGACCCATGTGATTGACACCCAATTGCAATTCAAAGCCTTCTTTGGTTAAGGAACGAGGACAACGCATAACACCGGCATTATTTATAAGTATGTCCAAACGATTTTGTTCAGATTTGAACCTGTATAACAAAAAAAAAAAAAAAGGTTTATGAACAGCCAAGGAAAGCTGGGGTATTAAAAAGCATGCACTTACTTTTCCGCAAATTTTCTTATGGAATCTAATGACGCTAAATCACATTCACGACAATAGACGTATTTGTTTCTTGTTTCCAAGACAATTTCTTCGCGGGCCTGAAATGGCAGGGAACATATTTAATTTTTTTTTTCCAAATTGTTTGTACGAATTAGAAATTTACCTCTTCACATTTTTTCATATCTCGGCAGGCCATATACACTGTGGCACCTCTTTTCGCCAGCTCACGTACAGTTTCTTTGCCAATGCCGGTATTCGAACCGGTTACAATTACAATTTTTCCATCTGCTTTAGTGGGTTTGGTAAATTTGCCACCTTGCATTAAATCCCTATAAAATAGAAAAAATATTAAAAAATTAATTTAAAATGGCTATGTAGGATTGCGTAAAAGGTTAGAGGACAACATTGTCTCAGCTTGTGTTTATTTTAACGGGGTTTGTGTGTGACACTGAACCAACCTGTATAAACTCACAGGTTCAGCGCTAAGAGAGTCTTTAACTCCAGCAGCGTATCAAGACAGGTCTAAACAACATATACGAGGATACGCTTTTGGAAGCGAAATCAGCTTTAAGTGAACGTATCATCCAGCATATTTATACGCTAGTACTCCTTTTGAGCTGGGCTAACCAAGTACGGCAGAGTTCCAAAGTTTGGTATTTAACAGACCCTAGTTAAGAAAATGAGTATGAAGACATAACACACGGTTATATTAACTTAACCATCAAACACCCAAAGGTAGCCGGGTTCATTTGTTATTGTAGCCAATACTTGTATATGGGGATAGCGATCGTTGCCAATCTGCCTTTGTGGAGCAAAGTCGTTTCGGTGCATACAAACTGTCGATCAGGAAAGGTTGTTTTTGTTGTAGCCACATTTTTATGTGGAGGAGCAAATTCTCGTCAAGTTCCTGTAGGTGAGCATGCTCGTTGTGTTCCAAAGGACTGATCGCCGCGGAAACAAGGTGGCCATTCGTTATTTAAAGGCGCAAATAACTCGCCTTGTCATATCGAGCATCATGGGCACCCAGTACTTGTGCAAGAGCCGGTGCCGCCCGGCCTCTAACCTAGATTCTCCGCACGATACCGCTGATTGTCCGCGACTGACGTTGCAGCTATTCCGTATGGAGCATTCCACTATCCGCAACCTGTGGACGTGGCCGGTAGCTCGCAGCTAAGCTTTTCGTGACAGCAATGAACACCACACAGATAACGGGATAGATCCAGGATCATGGTCATGGACTGCTTACTTCCGCAAATCTGCGGTTACAACAAAAACATATGAGGAGAAATTGCACAAATATTTTCTTATGCCAAATGAAACCCAGGCACACGAATACGAAGTTCCTTATTGGGACCCTGGCCTAGGAAACCCATACAACGCTTAAAGAAAATGACGCAACATATGGGCAATATTTAATAGCACAGGCTGAATAGCGAGGTAATTGAATGAACATTATCCCTTTTTTAATCTGTACTTGTTGGTAAGAACTTCACCAGTCTCAATAATTGCATCACAGTACTGCACTATACTTGCGATACTGCGAATGATTCATTATCTATATTTATTTGTATTTTTTAAGTAATTATCTTTGTTTTAATCAATTTGGTTTCTATTTTAATTCATGTTTAACTTACTTAACAAAACAAGCCACTCCCACCGTGGAACCGGTAACACTAACCCAAAACACTGGTCGGCTCTTAAGAAAATTAAACAGACCTTCCATATTTGTTTGTTTCTTTGCGATACTTTAAGCAAACACTCAAATGCAACTTATAACAAAAAATAACATAAATGTATTAATTTTATTTTTTCATTTGATAACAGGTTAATCCGATATAAAAGTTTGGCGAAAAACAACTTATTTATCAGCTGTTCGCAAAATAAAGGTATTGGTTGTTTACATGCGTCTAAAAGAGTCTTGACTGATGATGCATATAGAGTAAATGGTAAGCTTCGACAATGAGGAAAATCTGCCGGCACTAGATGGCTTTGAAGACAACACGGGCAGATAAGCTCCAAGACTTGCGGATAGTCGAATGCTCGTATACGGGGTAGTTGCAACTGCAATCAGCGATATCAAGGGCAGAATCTCAAATATAGGTATTTACGGCAATTTTTCTGCAGCAAAACAATCTTGCCCAATTGCTTGTTACTATTGAGCCAGCTGACTTTGATTTTTAACCCGAACAACAGTCTTATTAACAAAAATGGAGTCTAAGAAAATGTGAACGCATTCCGGGGAATTCAATAAGGAAAATAGTAGCGACATGTCGCTGCGTCAATCTGCATTTCGCTTTAATTAATTGCAAATGTAATTAAATGCTCACGAAACAATCAACACTGTTTTTAATGCTGCTCTCTTTGTTGTGTGTTGTTGTTTGAACTTTCTTTGTGTTCTGGCGAAGAAAGAGTCCATCGAATTTCGCAATAACTTTATAGGAATTTTCGTTGCGAATGAAGATCTAGGCCTTAAATTAATAATTTGCTTTGTATTTTTCAACCATTACAAACTCCAAGGTGGATTTATTTCAATTTGTTTTATTACATTTTTATTGTTTCGCCATGCAAAACCCCTATAATTAAAATAAGTAACATATGGCCACACGATTTATCTCTGGGGCTTGTCTTTTGTCGCATAATGGCTGTTGCATCACATCCCGCCATATAAAGCATACCTAATTGAACAACTTGCCCACTTTTGAGCCGCGGTCTTTCGAATTAGATGAACTGTGCAAAAAACAAGTGTTTTTGTTTTCTTGTGTAAAAGTATTGTGTTTTTAAGTATTTATTAAAATAATTTAAGTAAAATATGCCCATAGAAGCCGATGTGGAAGCCTTTCGAGTTTGGGCCACCAAACTTGGTTGCCCACAAGAAGCCATGCCAAGTGAAGATGCATTGAAATCGTAAGTTCTTTTTGCAAAAGAAATTTATACAGTAATTTTTTATATTGGGGGTCCTGTCAGGGTCAAAGTATAGCTTTTTTTTAGCAAAAGTGCCATTTATTATTATTTTAACTGGTGGTTGTTGTTGTTGTAGCCACATTTGAATGTGCAGTTGGCGATCCTCGTCAAACTCTTCTAGGGGAGCAAGCTCGTTCCGGTCTATTCGACCGATCGCCGCGGCAACATGATGGCCATTGGTTATTTAAAGGCGCCAATAACTCACCTTGTCATGTCGAGCATCATAGGCACTCAGTATTTATTCAAGAGCCGGTGCTGCCCGGCCTCACACTGAGACTCTCCACTCGATACCGCTGATTGTCCGCGACTGCAGTTGCAGCTACTCCGAATGGAGCATTCCACTATCCGCAACTTGTGGACGCCCGGTAGCTCCCAGCTTAGCTTCTCGTCATAACGAAGAACACCACACAGGTTGAAGTTCGAAGCTTCAGCCTTTGTGATGCTCATAGTTATCCCGTACCGGAATTGCCGGTAAAAGTAAAAAAGCTTACTATATATCACTTGATTTTAAGGATCTTAGATTTGCGAAGGATTCGAAATGACTGTCGAATATGAAGAAAGGGTCAAAAGAGAACTGAATGCGCTGTACTTCAGTCGCAACTCGAGTTTGGCTTTAAGGTCACGGACGTTGCACTCTATGTTTACTGCGGTTGTTCGGCGGATTCACACCGATGGGTGCCTGCTGTGGTATCGATTTTTCTCCAACTGAGTCCTCAGCAGATGGTCAAAAAGGTACGGGGTACTGCAGCGGTGCTTGATCTCATGGAAAAATAGGAGTGTCCCTTGAGATGCCCTGAATGCCATGCTCAATGTTATGCTCGAACTCGAAAGGCGCCTGTATGGTGGATATGTTGCAATAGAGTTTGCCCTAAGACCAGCGAGAGGCACAATAATATAGTTGAAAACACAAAATGGCGCTTGTATGAGGGACAGTAAAACCCGAACAATCAACCAAGTGCAGTCAATCCCATGGCAGACGGTTATACTTGACCCGATGGAGTTCTTCATCGGCAAGAGCTGTCTCCTTAGTGTATAACACACTGCTACAACAAGAAAAACAACTAAGAGCAGTAGCTTTGTAAAATAACAATGAGTCGACAGAACGAAGCCATACGGAGATGCCGTGAGCCTAAGTTCTCTGATTGAAGGGTTTGCACTCGCGTGGCCTGCAATCTAACCCGATGTAACCTTGAGAGACTTGGAGGTTGGATTCGTGAGGCCATTGAATCTCAGATTCAACTACCGGCCTACTTCCGTTGTCCATAGTTAACAATGTGGCCGAAGATTTTGATAGAAGATATGTTCTAATTTCTTGCAGCTATATCGGCAATCGCAAATGTCATCAATGAAGAGACCTGAAGCCGTAGTCGTACAATCATCCACATATAATATAGTCTCGTTGGCATGCTGAGGGTAGAGGGTAGATAGAGCTCAAACAGTACCGGTTTAACTCTTCGGGGCTTCGAGGTCTTATCATTAAATTCCACATACGACTGGCGACCCTTGCCCCTTACTCGGGTTGTTTTTTTGTCTTTAGTAGCCTAGACACTGCTAATTTTCCATACATCGGGAACAATAAGTTTGTCCAGAAAAAAGTTGAAGATGTTTGTCATGCACTTGATTCAATTCATACAAATGCTCCAGCATTAGTAATGAAAATTCGTTTGGGACCAGCCACTTGAACGATGGGGGGCCTGTTGACGTCGTTTGTAACTTCGGTTATGTGACCACAGATGCGACCTCTCGTTGAAATATTCTTCGAATGGTCACTAAATTGATAGAGCTGTCTTCGCTTAGTGACTGAGTTCTAATCCTTTGGGGTTCCATATAGAGATGAACATCTACCCAATAAATTCACATACATTGGGTTCTTATCGATAGTTGACTGAGTAAATTCCCAATGAGTGGGAATTTATTGGGTAGATGCCTATCTCTGATTTCAGACTCATTCAAATAAAAATATATCACATCTAACATATTTCCTTTGGTCTTACTTACAGGGTTTTTAAATCTCGCCAAAGGGATTTATTTTGTAATCTAATGCGCCGAGTCCGCCCACGCCAAGAAGTTAAAGACATTAGGGAGAACATTCTCATACATAAAACGGAAAAAATAAAGGGACAAGTTGTTTCGGTAATTAAACCAACCTCAACCAGCAGACACTGCTAAAAACATGTTAAAAACTTCTGCTTTTTTTCAGGTTTGTGAACGCTCCTTTTTGCCACAGGAAATGCAAAATCAACTTAAAATGCAGGATTTGAAAAAGAAACACAATGATATGAAGCAGAATTTGGAGGAACATAAGAAGAAATATGAAACGCTGGGAGTTTCAATTAAAACAAAAAGTGTGTCAGAAACTGGATCACATTTCTTTTACATAATAATGGTCTATAAAATTTAAACTTTCAGATATACAAATAGCAAATATGGGCAATAAATGTGAACAGCTTGAAGCCAGGGTCCATATCTTTGATTTTAAATCCAAGGCTTTGGATAAATGCCTCAAAAGAGAGGAAGAGAACAAGGAAAAAATCTTAGCCACTATGCCTGTGATTCTAACCAATGACAATAAAAGCGAACAGAAGGCTAATGAGGCGGTGCTAAAGGCTTTAAAAGAATTGGAGGACTTTTATACATTATCTGAACAAGGCAGTAACTGTAAGATGCGATATTATCACAAAAATATTTTAAAATATAAACTTCTTTGTAATGAATTTTTTTCCACAGATCAAATCTTGCAAGAGGCCAAGACCAAACTCTGGTCAAATGTGCGTCAAATTTTCAGTAATATACCCAACTTTCTTATTTTCAATACTATTTTACGTTTAAAAGAGGAACAATTGCAACACATTATGTCATTGAATAAGACCACTACTAATGATTCTCATCTTGCTGCCCATGGCAGTGTGGAACCTTTGTCAAATTTCGAAATTCATTTTATGAAAACACAAGCAAATCTTTTAGGCATAATTGGCAAATACTTGGCCGCTTGTCAGGAGCGTAAAAATTTGGAACTGGAATTTCCCAAAACGTATGAGGATTTCGAAGACAAACTGTTGGAAAAAGTTAAAATATTCAATGCCGATTTGGATACGGAGCAAAGTGAAGAAATAATGCGAAATTATGTGGTGGAATATAATTTTTTGAATTTTATAAAAGGTGAAAATGAGTATTTAGTACAACAAATTGAGGCATTGAAAGCGGAAATAGAATCCTCGCAAAAGTATTTGGAAAATCATGAGGTAAGAGAAACGAAGATAATTTTGTTGTTGCTGTAACCTTATATTTGCATGTGAAGATAGCGATCCTGTTCAAGCTCTTATGGGTAAGCAATTTCGTTTCGGTTCTTAAGACAGATTTCTGCGGGAACGTGATGGCCATTGGTGATCTAAATTCGCCAATAACTCATCTTGTCGCATCGAGTGTCATAGGTACTCTGTATTTAAGTAAGTGACGGTGCCGCTCGGCCTCACACCAAGACTTCCCTCTCGATACCGTTCATTGTCCGTGGCTATAATTACAGCTACTCCATATACTTACCATATACCTTTTGTTCTTACCTACTCCACTGTGGCCCGGTACCCAAACGGGAAGGCGTCCTCCGAGAAGGCGTTAAACTCTTTCTTACACTCCAATGCTGTTCGTGAAGTTACCGTCCTGATTATTAAATCCCTCCTGGCACGGGAAAGCTGTGAGCACCACACAGGCTGGTACATTGAGGTCCGATCTGTGTGTTGTTCATTGCTGTCATGAGAAGCTTAGCTGCGAGCTACCGGGCGCGTCCACAGGTTGCGGATAGTGGAATGCTCCATACGGAGTAGTAACAACGGCAGTAGCGGACTATCAGCGATATCGAGCGGAGAGTCTTATTTAGAGGCAGGGCGGCACCGGCTCTTGAACAAATACTGAGTGCCTATGACGCTCGATATGACAAGGCGGGTTATTGGCGTTTTTAAATAACTAATGGCCACCCTGTTCCCGCGGCGATTGGTCCCTTGAACCGAAACGTGCTTGCTCACCTACGGGAGCTAGACGAGGATCGCCACAAATGCCTGTCCGTACCCTCGGTAAAGATGTTCGCATCCGACATCCTCGCGTTAAAACCATACCACATCATATATTCCGTGATCCTCCGGAAACAGATCTCAGGCTCTGCATCCTCAACATAGACCACTCAGGCTCACTCTGTCCTCTGGCTTTGATTCAACCGTGTAGCATGAGCATCCAGATGGCAATACCAGAGTTCGTCAAATTAAGACTGCCATTCGTCGATTTAAAACTGCGTCTACGGGGACTTTAAAGAGAAATGTGGTAGAAGATATTGAGAATTCGGCCCATCCGAACACAATCCTCTTTTCAAATTTTTTTTAATTCTCGGTTGACTTTTTTTCATTTTCTTCCTTTTTTATTTACTTGCAGGTCCTTCTCGGTTCCATCAAAAATGTCTATGGTGAAATAAGTGCTTCCGTAAATCGCATACAATACGATATGATGCAATTGTCACAAATCAAAGATAGAATCATCTATTCAAAGAATATCATGAAACATCAGTTGGATGATTTAGAGGCATTGATGGCCAACAACTCTCATGTGAAATCGAATTTTAAGCCAGCCAAAATGAAAGTCACCCATAACAATATGTCCTTGTTGGGGGTGGACAGTTTTGAGATGAGCACTGACAATGTGTTCTGTAGTACCCAATTGGATTTCGATGCAACCGTGTGTAATTTAAACAACACATCATTGCGCCGCAGTTTTGGTGGAAATGATGTAACCTTAATGCCATCACAGGCACAAAATACAATTTTACCTTCACATACCATGGAGTTGACAACGTTTTGTGAAACTCCTATGCATCATTTGAGTTGCATGAACAAGGAGAGGTATGAGCAAGAGATCAAGATATTTTCTAAAGCTATATAAATGCTATTTGATATTGCTTCTTTCTCTGCAGCTCCTATTATTTGACACCCAATCCTTTGATAACCGAATCCAATGAGCTCTCCTCAACTGTGCAATTGGCCCCAGGTGTTTTGCTTACACCATTTGGTGCCTTGCAGGAAGTACGCAATCGTATTTTGTGGGCCGACTCAATTGCCCAACATTCAAATGATTTAAAATCCAATGTGGACACATTTTTGGGTATGTTCATGGTTTGGATGATATTTCAACATTTTTCTATGTTCTCATTTTCTTACAGTTGAGCCGCAACAATACAAATTGAAAGCCAAACAACAGCATGATCGGATTATTGAAATTTTAGATAAAATCGATGTTTGCTCAGTCAACACTCTACACAACCTACAAAAATTGTCTAAATTTTATGATTTCCTTATTGAAAATCCTTTGCGGCATTTTATACCTGCCACGAAAACCTACAACAATCAGACCTATGCAGACTATGAAGGCGAACTTGTGATGTATGCACGCATTGCCACCACTGGGAACTCTATTAAGTGATTGTCACATTATGCTGCAGCCACATTATGATTTCAAAAGTGGTAGAGTAAGTTGTAAACTATTTTAGCTTTTGAAAAAAACACCCCTTAAAAAACCAATTAAAAAGATAAAAACTGGCAAAAATGCATCTGATTAGATCTAATCCTTCAACCATATATATTTAGCTAAATGCTGATATTTTTCTTTGTAATGTTTCCAACAAACAAAAAATGTCCGTGTTACAACTAGGTTATAACGAAACCCTATCCTATTAATTGAAAAAAAAACATTTTAAGATATTTTAAATAGTTTGAAAACAAATGTTTTTTTTTGGCAGTTATTTTATGTGTTATTTTTATTTCCTAAAATGCGAATATTTAAATCATTTAATTTAGAAAATACAAATGAATTAAAAAAAATGTATATAAAACTAGCTTTCGTCACATTTCAGAAGGTTAGGTAAGACTTTGAAAAGAGGGGGATTTAATGCGCCCCATGCCATTATGGATATACACCTAAGCTAGTCATAGGATTGTTGTGTTCTCTTAATCCGAAAAGTTTCCCCGAAAAGATGTATGCCAAAAAACACATCAAATTTTAGATTTTCGTCTAGAAATTTATAAAGTTAGTCGAAAGATTGATTCTTGGAAAGTTTTATCTCTATATATCGAAAGTATTTATCAAAATTTTGAGCGGAAAATTCTTTTTTCAAAAACTGACAGTTTTGGGTCTATTGGGCCTAAAAAGGCTTCCGATTCAATTAAAAAATGATTGAAAGAACTTACTGACAGTTTTTGCAAATTCAATGAAAACAGCTGTTTTCCTCTATAAAATCATTTCTTTCCAATGAATTGGCAAACGAATCGAGTGACAAAAAGAAAAAAAGTTAGTGGTCTTGGCCGTTTACAAAATTTTTTTGCAAATTTGCACAAATTGTTACTAGAATTCGTTCGCGTACTCTATTTGCCAACAGAAGAGAGCGGAAGAGTGCATGAGAGAGAGGTTTTTTTCTCCGCCGAAAATTGCAGCATCGAGCTGTTTTATGAAAATCAGCTGTTTAATTCAAATAAAAAGCAAAAGAGAGCAAGAGAGCTGTTCATACTCTCCTGCAAATTTTTACTGAAAAAATACGCGAACAGACCTATTGTTTGATTGAAAAAGATAAAAGTTTCAATCACATTATATATATAAAATGTAAGATTCAGTAAATAAAATGATTGAATCAATTATTTTTTTAATTGATAATTTCAAAAATTTTAATCACGATCGTAATTGAAAAAAGTTCAGATTCAATTAACAAAATGACTGAATTCATTATTTTTGTAATTAAAAATTGCCTTTATTTCAATTACGATCGTAATTGAAAAAATCCAGATTCCATTAAAAAATAATTGATTCAATTAATTTTTTAATTGAAAACATTTTTTTTTGCCTGTTAAGGGGAAGGTCATGCTACAACTTGAATACAACTTCCAAAAGATGCGCAGATGAGTTATTCTAACCAAATGACGAAATGCGTCCCGTAGTGATTGGAAGGATGCACTTATAAGGTGAGGTCATCCGGACAGCTGAGTACAATTTTTTTTATTTTTATAGTAAATCTAATTATCAAAGGCTTGATAACACAGATGGGATTTTTCTAAAATCATAAAAATATATTCGTTTTTAACCGATATTCCACACATAAGCAACAAAACCGTGTTATAATGATGAAAATACCAATACAAAACACATTTGGAGAAGATAAGTTGTAAAACAAAGTTTATTTCTAAAACACTTTGACATTTCAATGTACGACATATGCCACTCAAGGTAGCTTCGTTGGGGGTAGTTGAGCTAATGACGTTGACGTTGACGTCGTTGAGCTAATGACGCTGTTGAGACACTAATCTCATAAAAACAACGCGTACAAGTTGTAAACTTTTCAACTTTGAGTATAGGCAAAAACTTCATTGTTGGCGTTGTCTTCATGTGACACTTATTTGAGTGGTTTTTATTTGCAAACATCACACGATGTCCTTCGACCAAATTGACAATCATATCCACTGAACGATTACTATAATGTTCGGACATTTTTCTAGCTAATTCTATTGGGTTGCCCAAAAAGTAATTGCGGATTTTTTAAAAGAAATATATTCAAATATACTTTTTTTACACTTTTTTTCTAAAGCAAGCTAAAAGTAATAGCTGATAACTGACAGAAGAAAGAATGCAATTACAGAGTCACAAGCTGTGAAAAAATTTGTCAACGCCGACTATATGAAAAATCCGCAATTACTTTTTGGGCAACCCTAGTGGCATCAATACAGACAATTACTTTCGCCAAAGTGGCTATAGAGTGCCAAAGTTTGGGTCTCATTCAGTTCTATGGTGTGAAAGATACTTGCTTGTTTGAAAAAAGAAACTTTTTTAAGTAAAATTACTGCTTCCTAAACTTTAGTCAGTGATCTATTCTAAACATTTAGGGTAGATCACTGTTAAAAATCCTTAAAATAAAGAAAAAATCTATTACTAAAGGAACTGAATCTTAAAACGTTGGAAAATTGAGCATCTCAAATATTTGATGTAAAGAAACTGATTTGATGAGTGTAGTTCATCAGATCAGTTGGATGCCTAGTAGCCCAGCTAGCATTCTTTAAATCAAGAAATTGTATCCTCAACGATATTATGTTTTTACTCAAGGTAAAGAAAATTATTGTTTATACGAAAAAGAATGTTTAAGTAAAATAGCTTACTCCATACGCGTTATGGACTATATCATTTATACTAACGATAAGTTAATTTGACTTGCACTGAGTAACTTTTGTTAGCTTGTAAGTAATTTTAACCAAAAATTCAATTTAAATTTTTATTAAACAAAGTCTATTAAATATTTGTAGGATTCACAAAGGCTCCCGCTAAAAAAATATTTTTCTTATCCCAAATAAAATAAAGGAATGGGCGATTGGCATCAAATTCTTCTGATGTGCGAAGTGACAGCATTCGCAGTGCAATGCCACCAGCTGTTTCTGTGCCAGCCTCGTTTACTTCAATTGAAGACTTGTGGAATACTTTGGAGATGTGAATATGTGCGTCTGTTTCCAAGATATTATAAAATTCGGCACGTTTACTGAAAGCGGTTGTAATGCCCATCTGGAAAGGAATAAGCATAAAATTTAGTTATGAAAATCAATTGAAAATCCAAAAACAAATTGTCCTAAAGCAAAAACATCAGACAGAAGCCTATGGTACAGATAAATCCTTGTCATGATGAAGGTGGTAATCTAGTAACAGTGTGCTGAGAATTTCTTTTGTTGTTCTCGCTAGAATTTGAATCCAGTGTTCAGCCTAAAAGGCATACATGCTAATCTCTGCACTGCGATGGCCTCAAAGGAGTTTTGATTTTTGTTTTAAAATGAATATTTTGATTATAATCATCACAAAAAAGCCAAAGTTTTCTTACCTCCTTTAGTACATCCGATAATTCAATGGAATATTCAATTTTGAATTTGGGAAATCTTACGACCTTATCACGCACATTTTCCAGTCTTTTATCCAAATCCCATAGATTAAAGTTTTTCAATTTCTTAGCCAAATTCTTTAAGCCGTCACGTTTGACAGGCAATAAAACCAACATGCTGAGATCTGAGTCGTTATAAGGTAGTTCTAAGCCTTCACAGTCCCAGTCCTTTATAAATCCATAACGAAATTTAGACTCAATATACATAAATTTCAACTTCACTGATTGCTCCTCATTTAGCCAGAAATCATCTTCTCTAGTCTCATGTTCGTAGAATTTCTGCTGCCATTCTCCCTTAAAGTGCATAAAATTTAGTAGAACCAAGCGGGGGTCGGGTCCCAGTGATTCAGCGGAGATTAAATCGTTGATTTCAACTGCAGTCTTGCTCTCAATCCAAGCATTTATGTTATGAGCGGCAGCTTCGCTTTTAGTAAAATCCAACGTTTCAGCGGCAGCTTGATATTGATCCTTGATCACGGCGGCATATTCCAGTTTGATGGCATTGCCTTCTTGAACATAGATTTTGTTGGCGATTTTTACCCAAGGACTGTCTTGATACTTTTCCAAAACTAAACGAAATGAATCACCCACTTCCTCTGGTGAATGAGATACAAATCTCATAGCAGAGGCAATTTCTTCGGCAGTCTTACCTTTGGCCCCAGTAAAAGCCATAGCCATGGCAATTTGTATGGACAAGGGTGAAAGTAGAATGTTGTGCCTATTTGTGGAAGCCTGTAGCTTGTCGAAAAGTTTCAAAGTCAATTCCCCAGCGCCGTGGTCAAACTTCATTTCATTTTCGGCCATTTTATTTAATTTAAGAATTCTAATTTTTGATATTTGTTCTTGCTTTGAAAATGCAATATGATTAAGATTATGCCACGAAATTATTTTAATTAGGTTCAGTGAGTCTGATTAGAGCTAATTTTTAAAAATAAAACCGCATTCTTAGAATACTGAAAATAAATGCAAATATGGGCGTTTGTGGTTATACGGCGTTTAAAAGATCTAAGTTTTGTTTTCACACACAACTCTCCTCTCTTTGCTGGTTTCTCTCTTGCACTCGATTTCTATAGTGGACAGCACATAATGTGGTACTAAAATTCAGTATTATAATTTAGTTCATGTGTTTGTTATACACAGAAGAAAGGGAGATAGATACATTGATATGTACACAACTTGGAAACAGTTTCTGATTCTATTTAGCTATGTCCGTCCGTCTCTCTGTCTGTCTGTTCATGTTGATGTGCGCACAATGTACAGTTCGAAAATTTCATCCGATCATCTTAAAATTTGAAATAGACATTTTTATATCCCTTACCTTAGGATGGGGGTATGCTAATTTCGTCATTCTGTTTGTAGCACCTCGAAATATGTATCTAAGACCCCATAAAGTATATATTCTTGATCGTCATTACATTTTAAGTCGATCTAGCCATGTCCGTCCGTCTGTCTGTCCTTCCGTCTGTCCGTCCTTCCGTCTGTCCGTCCATCTGTCTGTCGAAAGCACGCTATCTCTCGAAGCCAGGCGCTTGAACTTTTGCACCAATACTTTTTATTAGTGTAGGTCGATTGGGATTGTAAATGGGCCTTATCGATCCATGTTTTGATATAGCTGCCATATAAACCGATCTTGGGTCTTGACTTCTTGAGCCTCTAGAGGGCGCCATTCTCGTCCGATTTGACTGAAATTTTGCATGTGGTGTTTTGTTATCATTTCCCACAACTGTGCTATGGTTCAAATCGGTTTAAAACGGATATAGCTACCATATAAACCGATCTTGGGTCTTGACTTCTCAGCTTTTAGAGGACCAAGTTCTTAGCCGATTTGGCTGTTATTAAGCACCTGATGTTTTGGTATCACTTCCAACAACTGTGCTAAGTATGGTTCAAATCGGTTCATAATCTGGTATAGCTGCCATATAAACCGATCTTGGATCTTGACATCTTGAGCCGCTAGAGGGCGCAATTCTCATCCGATTTGGCTGAAATTTTGCGTCAAGTGTTTTGTTATGACTTCCAATAACTGTGCTAAGTATGTTTCAAATCGTTTCATAGCCTGATATAGTTGCCTTATAAACCGATCTGGGATCTTGAATTCTTGAGCCTCTGAAGGGCGCAATTCCCATCCGATGAAATGAGAATAAAAATTTATAAAATTTGATTTTTGTGGTTCGATTCATTTCGATCCAATTCTTGTCCGATTTGACTGAAATTTTACACGTGGTGTTTTGGTATCACTTCCAACAACTGTGCTAAGTATGGTTCAAATCGGTCCATGATCTGATATAGCTGTCTTATAAACCGTTCTGGGGTCTTGACTTTTTGAGCCTCTCGATGACGCAATTCTCATTTCGATTTGGATGAAATTTTGCTTGAGGTGTTTCGTTATGTCTTCCAACGACTGTGCCAAATATGGTTTTAATCGAGCCAAAACCTGATATAGCTGTCATATAAATCGATCTGGGATCTTGACTTTTTGAGCCTCTCGAGGGCGCAATTATTATACGATTTGGCTGAAATTTTGTACAACGGCTTCGAAGGAGTAAAGCTAGTCTCTTGAAATTTTGGAAAAATACTTCTTGTTAGTGTAGGTCTGTTGGGATTGGACCATATCGATCCATGTTTTGATATAGCTGCCATATAAACCGATCTTGGATCTTGAATTTTTGAGCCTCTAGAGGGAGCGATTCTCATTCTGATTTGGCTGAAATTTTGCATGAAGTGTTTTTTTATGACTTCCAACAACTGTGCCAAATATGGTTTTAATCGGGCCAAAACCTGATATAGCTGCCACATAATCCGATCTGGGATCTTGACTTAATGAGCCTCTAGAGGGCGCTATTATTATTCGATTTGGCTGAAATTTTGTACAACGGCTTTGAAGGAGTAAAGCTAGTCTCTTGAAATTTTGGAAAAATACTTCTTGTTAGTGTAGGTCTGTTGGGATTGGACCATATCGATCCATGTTTTAATATAGCTGCCATATGAACCGATCTGGGATCTTGATTTTTGAGACTCGATTCTCATTCCGATTTGGCTGAAATTTTGCATGAAGTGTTTTGTTATGATTTCCAACAACTGTGCTATGTATGGTTCAAATCGGTACATGATCTAATATGGCTGCCATATATACCGATCTGTGATCTTGACTTATTGAGCCTCTAGAGGGCGCAATTATTATCCGATTTGGGGACCAATGCGATCCATGGTGGAGGGTATATTAGATTCGGCCCGGCCGAACTAAGAATAAATTTTTTTTGTTGAAACATTTTTTACTACTTTCACCGGAGGCGGAGTCGAGAAAATTATTTCGACTCCGGGCAAAATTACTCGAATCCGACTTCGCCCTGGTTACCGCAAGCATTTTTACTGTTTTTACTAACTAATGTCTATGAGTGTATGCCGTGTGTGCTGCCTATCTATGGTGTCTTTCCTTACCTGTTGCAAATGCAATGGGACAAAGCGATGCATTTGTTTATATGGACTTGTTGTAAGGTCACCTGTTGCTCATCAAGTATGTGCTACACAAAAATAAAAGTGAGTAAGAAAGAGGGGAGGGTCATAAAGTTGTTTTAGAATTAAAACTTAGGTCATGACAATGCAAGCCAATAAAGCCCATTGTTAGAACTTTGCATTTATTTTCAGAGTTATAGAAGGTCGGCCTTGGGCGAAACTTATTTTTGCAATACAAGCTCTCGTCAGACGTGCTGGTCATAATGACTTTTAATAGCTTGATAACATAAGAATCAGTTGCATTGGAAAAGCTAGAAAAAAATATATAGAAACTTAAAATGGCCCAGAAAGAATTTAAATTAGCCCCCGGCTGTGTGGAATTGACTTTAAAACTTTTCGATAAACTCCAGGCATCCAAAAGCAAGGAAAACATTCTAATCTCACCCCTGTTCATACAAACATCCATGGCTTTGACCTTTGCCGGGGCCAAAGGTAAGACGGCCGATGAAATTGCCTCTGCTATGAAATTTGTATCCAACTGTCCAAAGGAAGTGGGTGATTCATTTTGTTCGGTTTTGGAAAAGTTTCAAAACAGTCCTTGGATAAAAATCGCCAACAAGGTCTATGTTTCAGAAGGCAATGTCATCAAACCGGAATATGCTGCTGTGATCGAGGATCACTATCATGCTGCCGCAGAAACCATTGATTTTGCTAAAAGCGAAGATGCTGCTAAGCATATAAATGCTTGGATTGAAAGCAAGACTGCAGGTGAAATCACCGATATAGTCTCCGCCAAATCTTTGAGTTGCGATACCCGTTTGGCTCTCATTAATGCTTTGTATTTTAAGGGAGAATGGCGGCAAAAATTCAGACAAGAATACACTAGCGACCACAATTTCTGGCTAAATGAGGAGGTATCGGTGAAGGTTAAATTTATGTATGTTGAATCAACATTCCGTTATGACTTTATAAAGGAGTTGGATTGCGAATGCTTAGAACTACCCTATAAGGACTCAGATCTCAGCATGTTGGTTTTATTGCCTGCCAAACGAGAAGGCTTAAAGAATTTGGCTAAGAAATTGAAAAACGTCAATCTATTGGATTTGGATAAACAATTAAAAGAGGTCTTTGACAAGGTGGTGAGATTTCCCAAATTTAAAATTGAATATTCCATTGAATTGTCGAATGTGCTAAAAGAGGTAAGAATAATATGGAATATTTTTTTTATTATTTATATAAGGGGACAACCCAATATGAAAAAAGTTACTGCAAACAGCACAAAGTCTGCTGAAAAAAATTGTGTACGCTACATTTCATAGTTTCCTGTGACTTGTTATACCCTCCACCCTTGGATGGGGGTATACTAATTTCATCATTCTGTTTGTAACACCTCGAAATATGCATCTAAGACCATAGAAATATGGGTTGCCCAAAAAGTAATTGCGGATTTTTCATATAGTCGGCGTTGAGAAATTTTTTCACAGCTTGTGACTCTGTAATTGCATTCTTTCTTCTGTCAGTTATCAGCTGTTACTTTTAGCTTGCTTTAGAAAAAAGTGTAAAAAAGTATGTTTGATTAAAGTTCATTCTAAGTTTCATTAAAAATGCATTTACTTTCTTTTTAAAAAAATCCGCAATTACTTTTTGGGCAACCCAATATATTCTTGATCGTCTCGACATCCTGAGTCAATCTAGCCATGTCCGTCTGTCTGTCGAAAGCACGCTCACTTTCGAAGGAGTAAAGCTAGCCTCTTGAAATTTTGCACAAATACTTCTTATTAGTGTAGGTCGGTTGGAATTGTAAATGGGCCAAATCGGTCCATGTTTTGATATAGCTGCCATATAAACCGATCTTGGGTCTTGGCTTCTTGAGCCTCTAGAGGGCGCAATTCTTGTCCGATTTGACTGAAATGTTACACGTGGTGTTTTGGTATCACTTTCAACAACTGTGCTAAGTATGGTTCAAATCGGTTCATTACCTGGTATAGCTGCCATATAAAACAATCTTGGATCTTGACTTCTTGAGTCGCTAGAGGGCGCAATTCTTATTCGATTTGACTAAAATTTTGTACGTGGTGTTTTGATATAACTTCCAACAAATGTGCTAAGTATGGTTCAAATTGGTTCATAACCTGGTAAAGCTGCCATATAAACCAATCTTGGATCTTGACTTCTTGAGCTACTAGAGGGCGCAATTCTTATCAGATTTGGCTGAAATTATGCATGAGGCGTTTGGTTATGACTTCCAACAACTGTGCTTAGTATGGCGCAAATCGGTACATAACCCGATATATCTGCTATATAAAGCGATTTGAGATCTTGACTTCTTGAGGCTCTAGAGGGCACAATTCTTATCCGATTTGGCAGAAATTTTGTACAACGGCTTCTCCTATGACCTTCAAAAGACGTGTCCAATATGATCATAATTGATCTTTAGCTTGATACAGCTCCCATATAAACCGATCTCCCGATTTTGCTTCTTCTTCTTCATTTTGCAGATAGTGTTCTGTTATGACATTCAACAGCTGTGCCTAGTAAAATTCAAATAGGTCTATAACCTGATATATTGGGGTGCCCAAAAAGTAATAGCGGATTTTTTAAAAGAAAGTAAATGCATTTTTAATAAAACTTAGAATGAACTTTAATCAAATATACTTTTTTTACACATTTTTTCTAAAGCAAGCTAAAAGTAACAGCTGATAACTGACAGAAGAAAGAATGCAATTACAGAGTCACAAGCTGTGAAAAAATTTGTCAATGCCGACTATATGAAAAATCCGCAATTACTTTTTGGGCAATCCAATAGCTCCCATATAAACCGATCTCCCGATTTGACTTCTTGAGCCCCTGGAAGCCCCAATTTTGTTCGAATTGTCTCAAATTTTTCGAACTTAGCATGCTTTTACTTGTTCAATGTGAGCTATCGTACATCGGCTCAAACAACAACATTTTTGAGCTCTCAAAACATCGATTTGATGACTCATCCGCCGTATAGTCCTAACTTGGCACCGAATGACTTTTTTTTATTCCCGCACGTAAATGAGAGGTCAACGTTTTTCGACACCTGAAGAAGCGGTTGATGCGTTCATGTTTTGGAGATACCTCAATCAGAGTAGCAAAAGTACTTCGACAATTGGTTCAAACGCATGAAAAACAATAAAGCGGGTTTTCGATGATTAATAAATAAATACAAGAGACAACCTTCTACACCCAATAAAGTAGTCATTTATTGGTTTATAGGTATCTTTCTTCACTTCATCGTGTTTCAAAACACGTTGTGTCTATATACCCAGTATAATAGGGTGTTACTGCATCAAAACCATTACTTTGTCTGATATTTCACTCTCTGATAAAATCATCGCACTTTATTCCAGGTTTCATTTGATTTTCATTAAAACTAAGTTTTCTTTTTAGATGGGCATATCTACGGCTTTTGGAAAACGTGCCGAGTTTAGCAATATGTTGGAAGCAGGTGAACGTTTTAACATCTCCAAAGTATTTCAAAAGTCTTCAATTGAGGTGAACGAGGTTGGCGATATTTATCCTGTGCCGTCTGCCCTGTTAGCTTTTCGCACTTCCAGAGAATTTGATGCTAATCATCCGTTCCTTTATTTTGTTTGGAACAAGAAAAACATTCTTTTTGCGGGAGCCTTTGTGAATCCTACAAATGTTTAGGTGATTTTTTTTATTAATAAAAATTAATGGCAAATTTATTGGACAGCAATTTCATATGGCGAGAGTGATTAAAACTCTATCTCGGTTTGGTGGGGCGGTACAGACCTTAAAGGAAAAACCTAAAACATGTGGGAGAATCCTGCAGGCCATGCACACACTGTTTGGAACTCTAAACTCCGATTTGGGCGATGTTCATCTTTATCACGAGAAGCTCAGGTGATGTTCATCGCTATCACGAGAGAGAGAGAGAGAGAGAGAGCTACTTGGTTTTATGGGATTTGATTGCAGAGTTTCACTTTTTTCACGCAAAGTCATGGTAGAACTAGTCATGGTAGGACTAGAACGTTTGGTTATTTTCTAGTCCTACCATTACTAGTTCTACCATGACTTTGCGTGAAAAAAGTGAAACTCTGCAAAATTTTTCTATGCAACCCTGGTGGATTGTTTACAACTCGTGATGTCAAATGTCATTCAGCTGCCAGAAAGATGTGTGCTGAATATTGTGATCCAAGACGAAATGTCAAAGCCTTTATTTAACTGTTTGTGTTTCAGGACTTTCAAGAGGAAATGCCTCATCATTTCCAGGAAATTGTGCAAAACATTGATGTTACCCTCACCAGCTCATATCCTCCTAATGAGGGCGTACTTGCCGTTGCCGCTTCATCATTGGCCAATTCTGCAATTTTGACGTCGGGGTCTGTGTGATCTTTCTTTGGGCAATATGGGCAACCCGCCTTTTTCTATTTCATCTGTGGGTACTTATTATGACATGAACTATAGAGCGTTTTAATACCAGCTGTGGTTTCTTGGTGAAGCTATCACCCAATTGCCGTTCAGCCGAAAGAAGACGTCCCTTGGATGAATGTAACAATGATGTGTGATTATGATCTATCGCCCTCTGATAGGGCGGATCGTGTGAACATGATGCGCAAGGCTAATAAAAATCTCGACTAAAATATTAAACGTGAGGTCCCTTCCACTCTATAGGGTGTCATTGATTATATGGCATGACCATTAAGGTGACGATTGTACTTAGGAATGACAAAGAACAAAATTTGACAAGCCGCGATTTTTATCCGAATTTGTTGAGGGAGATTTAGCTCCCATATTTTAGCAGAATCCATGGTGGTGGGTTCCTAAGATTCGGTCCAAGCGTGCCTGTTATGTCTATTATCATCTGCATCTCGAATAATCTTCTCCAGTAGGATATTAAAAAGATCACACGATATGTGTCTCCTTGTCTGAAACCCCGTTTGGTATTGAATGGTTCGGAGAGATTCTTTCCTATTCTTATTGAGGCACATGTATCAGCAAGTATTATCCTGCAGAGTCTTATTAATTTTGTAGGCATACCAAACTCAGACATGGCTTGAAATACGTATGAACGTATTGGGCTATCGAAAACCGCATTGTAGTCCATCTTGGCTCAATTCTAAGTTAGAATTTAATATTTCACACATTACGCTCGAGTGTATCATGTATGCCATGTAAAGGAGAGTTATTCCTCTGTAGTTCGCACATACTGCCTTGTTCTTTTTTGGGTACGGGACATAGTATGCTGAGGTTCCAATCATCATGTACGTGTTCTTGAAGCTAAATGGTGCAGACGAACTGATGCCTTCGCCATACCAGCATGTCGCCTTTGGTATTAAATAGTTCAGCTGGCAACCCATCAGTTACCGCTGCCTTGATGTTTTTAAGTCAGGTCACTGTACCTTTTTTGGGTACGGGACATAGTATGCTGCGGTTCCAATCATCATGTACGTGTTCTTGAAGCTAAATGGTGCAGACGAACTGATGCCTTCGCCATACCAGCATGTCGCATTTGGTATTAAATAGTTCAGCTGGCAACCCATCAGTTCCCGCTGCCTTGATGTTTTTAAGTCAGGTCACTGCTACTTGGGCAGCAGTGCGCCACCGTAGCGCAGAGGTTAGTATGTCCTCCTACGAAGCTGAACGCCTGGGTTCGAATTCTGGCGAGACCATCAGAAAAAATTTTCAACGGTGGTTTCCCCTCCTAATGCTGGCAACATTTGTGAGGTACTATGCCAGGTTAAGCTTCTCTCCAAAGAGGTGTCGCACTGTGGCACGCCGTTGGGACTCGGCTATAAAAAGGAGGCCACTTATCATTGAGCTTGAACTTGAATCGGACTGCACTCATTGATATGTGAGAAGTTTGGCCCTGTTCCTTAGTGGAATGGTTCTCTTAGTTGGACTGAGGGATCCTACGGCCTGTGTCAGTCAGTCAACCAAGTAATTAAGCCTCCTGCTTTACTTCAAACACATTTCATTTGGGTCCGACATTATGCCAATCGATCTACATACTCACACTCAAATGGAAATTTTTAGAAATCTTGCCCTTGAACATTCCATTAAAGACCAGGGGGGATACTTCTCTCATATCACTCTGTCAGGTACCAGTTTAAGGTCAATTATATGGGAACCCTTTTTTAGTGGCGATTCAGAACGGCTTGCCGTGGAGCGATACCACTTAAGAGAGAAGTTTATAAATAATAAAATGTCAAGCCTCAAAGGCTAACCTCTGAACCACTCACTCCCACACTCACCATATGAAATTAAACTCAAAATTAAAACTACACTCTCCAAAAAACTTGCCATTATTTTTATTAAATTAAATATTTTACACATTTCTAGGATTTACTAAAGCTCCCGCGAAGAGAGTGATTTTCTTATTCCACACAAAATAGAAAAATGGACGGTCAACACGAAGCTCCATTGGCAGGCAGCATAACACTATTTCCAGTGCAGTGGCAGCAGCTGCTTCGGTGCCAACCTCGTTTACCTCAATCGAGGACTTGTGGATTACTTTGGAGATGTGAATTGGTTCGCCTGCTTCCAAAATATTGCACAACTCTGCCCCATTACTGAAAGCGGTGGTAATGCCCATCTGAAAAAGAATAATTAAAAATTTAAATTTTAACAAATTAAGAAAATTAAAAATATTTAAGGAATATATGGACAAAAAATAACTAGAAATTCTAATTTCTAAGAAAATTTATTTTCAAATAGGGTACTATTGGGTTGCCCAAAAAGTAATTGCGGATTTTTCATATGGTCGGCGTTGACAAATTTTTTCACTGCTTGTGACTCTGTAATTGAATTCTTTCCTGTGTCAGTTATCAGCTGTTACTTTTAGCTTGCTTTAGAAAAAAAGTGTAAAAAAAGTACATTTGATTAAAGTTCATTCTCAGTTTTATTAAAATTGCATATACTTTCTTTTAAAAAATCCGCACTTACTTTTTGGGCAACCCATATAGACCGATCTAGCGCCTCTCTCGAGTTAAGGTTTTGGGGCCAACCCAAAACCTTAACTCGAGAGAGGCGCATTTATTGTCCGATTTCTCCGAAATTTGGGACAGTGAGTTGTGCTAGGTTCTTTGACATCCCTCTTCAATTTGGCTCAGATCGGTTCAGATTCGGATATAGCTCCCATATATATCTTTCATCCGATATGAACTTTTAAGGCTATAGAAGCCACAATTTTGGTCCGATCTTTACAAAACTTGGCATGGGGTGTTTTATTTGACGTCCTCACTTGTATGCGAAATTTTACCAAAATCGGTCCAGATTTAGATATAGCTCCAAGATTTAAGTTTTATCTTATATGGAATTTTAAGGCAGACACAATTTTGGTCCGATCTGTACACAATTTAGCGTGAAGTTCGAGTGCAAAATCTCAATTCGAGTGCAAAATTTCATAAAAATCGGTTCAGATTTAGAAATAGCACCCATATATATCTTTTATCCGATATGGAGTTTTAAGGCTAAAGCACATACAATTTTGGTCTCATTTATCTCATTTATTTATTACATTTATTACTTAATTCAAGTTAATTTCGCCGAAAGTGAATTATCAAAGAAAATGTGATCTATGTTTTCTTAATTTTTCATGAAAATAAAGGAAATTTATTAGGCACCATTTGGAATGCTATGACAGTTTGTATAAAAATTGGTACGAATTTCATTAAATTACTTATCTACAGATCTACTTGTTCTTTTTCTATCTTTAGGATAGGGGATTGACAAAGGATCCGGCAAAAAGTAGTTCTTTCTTATTCCATATAATGTAAATAAATCCTCGATTTGCCCTAAATTGCCTAGGCATGCAGTAAAATACACCTTCTGCAGCAGTGGCTGCTGTGACTTCGGCACCTTCTTCGTTAACTTCTATGGAGGTTTTGTGTAAAACCTTTGAAATTCTAATACCCGCTGATGTTTGGAATAAATTACTGAAATTGGCAGTTTGTTCGAAAGCACTGACTATTCCCATCTGTAAGAGGAAAGTGGTAGGATAATGTAAATATATTAAAAAATCTTATATTAAAAATTCAAAAATTGGGTCCAAGTTACAGGGGGGCCGCTCTTCCAAACCCAAAACTCCTAAAATGGGCTTATTGGACGATCATGACAATATGGGACTCAAATGAAAGGTATTCGGGAGTAGATTACGAATATGGTCATGAAGAAGCAATAGCCTACATAATTTGTTGATATCGTAAGGGGGCGGACCCTCCCCGTTACCCCAAAAATACCAACCAAAACCAAAAGTGGACCAATAGGGACAATATGGGTATCAAATGAAAGGTATTCGAGAGTAGACTATGAATATGTTTTTAAAAAATAGGATTCCAGCACCTAAGGTCCCACACCAACCCCAAAACTCCTCCAAACAGACATATGTGTCGTATTTTTCAATATATAACTCTAATGAAAGGTATTCGGGAGTAGCTTACGAATATGGTCAGGAAGTAGGAATAGGCTTTATAATATATTGATAACGGAAGGGGGCGGATCCTCCACCGTTACCCCAAAAACACCACCCAAAATCAAAAGTGGACCGATAAGGACCATATGGGTATCAAATGAAAATTATGCGGGAGTAAATAACGAATCTGGCATACAAACTCATGTCGAAGTATAGGGGTCACCATACCCCCACAAAAACACCCAAAATGGGCACATTAGTCAATCACTGAAAAACGGCAGCACCGATTTTCTCGAAATTTTTGAAGGAAGCAAACATTGACTATATATTTTTTCGGTATTGTAAGGGGGAACGGACCCTCCCCCTTATGCCAAAAATGCAACCCAAAATCAAAAGTGGACCGATCGGGACAGTATAGGTATCAAATGAAACGTATTGGAGAGTAGAATACTAATATGGCATTAAAATTTGAGTCTAAGTACCCATCGGGCCGCCCCAACCCCAAAACTCAACCCAAACAAACATATTGGACGTTCATTTCAATATGGGGCTCAAATGAAAGGTATTCGGGAATAGATTCCGAATCTGGCATACAAAATCAGATCGAAGTAAAGGGGGTCACGCCACCCCTCAAGGACGCCATTAAACCCATTAAGACTGAACCCATTTTCTTAAAATTTTCATTCAGATTGTGTACGTTTCCTATATGACAATATGGACTCAAATGAAAGCTATTTGAGAGTACAAAACGATTTGATATCCAATTTTGGACCAAGTGTTTTGAACTTGGTCTGAAAACTGAAACTTCATTTCCGTTGGGAATAAAGAACGAATTTGATGCAAAGTACCGGTGGCCGCCCCAGCCCCAAAACACCCTCCAAACGGTTCATATTTACCGGCCATGGCAATATGTGGCTCAAATTAAAGGCATTTGGAAGTGCAGCACGAATTTGATATCCATATTTGAGTCGAAATGTCTGAGGTGCCATCCCTCTCCCAAGGAAGAACATTACCATCAGGAATCGACAAGGGGCAAATTCTCACACATCAATGAGTGCTTTCCGTTTCAAGCTTAAACTTAATGATAAGGGACCTTTTTTTATAGCCGAGTCTAAACGGCGTCCTGCAGTGTGACACCTCTTTGGGGAACATTTTTTAAATGACCATGCATGACATTGTACCTCGCATATGTCGCCAACATCAAGAGGGGATAAACACCGCTTTGTCCGATGTTCTCGCCAGGATTTGAACGCGTTCAGCGTCAAAGGCTACAATAGCACGAATTCGATATCCGCATTTAGGGTGAAGTGTCCCCATCCTAAAAAGATATAAGAGAGTTAAAGAAGGCGTAGCGGAGCGGGCCCGGTTCGGCTCGTAACATATAAGATACAGCATTTTTACTATCAGGCCTAATTTTTAATGGGTGGTAGGGAATTCTTAGTTGTAAGCTTTCTGGTGTTTATTCATCAACCACAGGTAAGATGAGTAATACACTGTTTTCGCCTCTTTTTTCCATTAAACCCCAAACATTGTTCCTCTGTATGAGGAATAATAAGTACAGTCTACTTACTCCACAGAGGGAAATCCTGTCGTGAAGTCATAGATTGAAAATCCACTAAAACCACTCCAATCACTCCACTCCACTTACCGCCGCCATGTCTACCTAGGAATCCCCCATTCTTGCGCATATTGAACCTTTTTACTTTGCCTAGGTCATACTGTCAGAATAGAAGAAGAAGTCTCAGCTAAAAAATCTTTTGGATAACGACCTAATGCTAAAGATGGAAAGGGAAGACCAAATCTCCGATGAAAAGAAAAAGTGGAGAAATACGTCTCAAAACTAGGTTTCAGAAATTGGAGAAGCGCAGAGAACAGAGTAGCGAGTAGCGCAGATAACAAACTTTCTATGATAGCCAACTAAGTAAGTAAAGTAGCATTAAGTCTTAATTAAATTGGGCTGCAATTATTAATATGAGCTAAGTTTCTCTCGTTCCTTAACCGCATACCTGTAAAAGGGTGTTGTCTTTTACCAATACCCTTAGCAATTAGACATCGATAGCCATGGGTCCATACATGGATCAAAGGTACATTTTGGTTCTAAAATTTATATCGGAGTTACTTTTTGAAATATTTGGAAGTGTTAAAGCAATTCATCTTTTATTTTACATACTATGAAGTTAAAGAACTATTCCAGAAAATATTTGCTGCATCTGATTTTGGTTTTCTATGATTTAGAAAGAGGATTTATACAAGCTCCGGCAAAGAGGATGTTACTTTTATTCCAAATTAAATAAAAGAACGCCCTATTAGCAATAAATGTGTGTGGCATGCAATGAAAACGAATTTGCAAGCCAGTGGCAGCTGCTGCCTCACATCCTTCTTCATTGACTTCTATGGATGTTTTGTGCAAAACTTGTGATATATAAAGACCATGGGCCGATTCCACCATATCAGTCAAATCAGCAGAACCAAAAGCAGTTTTTATAGCCATCTGAAAGAGAAGGAGGAGTGAAGAGAAATGAAGAGAGTTAGGTTGCTGGAGGAAATATTCCCAAGTCTTATTTCTATGTGGAATATTATCGTAAATTGATTTCAATTTTGAGTTGATCACTTAATAAGCGGGCAGGTCATCAGGATATCGTATTGTATTGGACTATAGTGAAGTGAACTATAAAACAGTTCCCCTTCGAAGTATTATTGGTATTAAGGTGATACTAGCATTTTAAGTTATTTTGTGTGAACTATAAAACAGTTCTCCTTCAAAGTATTATTGGTATTAAGGAAATATGAGCATTTTAAGTTATTCTGTGTTCATTAATGTTCATTAATAAAAACTTCGTTAGACTCCAAAGATTTTTACTGATTTTAGGGAGATACTATAATTTTAAGTTATTTAAACACCCCATCCTAAATTCTCATTCATCGCAAACCCCGCAGAAGTTCAAATTTTTCTGTCCATGATCATCACAGCTCCCATATAAATCGATTTTCCCATTAAACTTCTTGGTTCTAGTCAAAATTTGATTTCACCAAAATTTTTGTAAAAATTTTATCAAATTTTGATGTGGACCTTTTCATTAAAACTTTATGTTTTTAGTAAAAAACTAAATCCAACTAGATTATAATATTTATTAGAAATATTGGGAATGATATATACAAAAATCATATACATGCTAGTATTTGAGAAAAAAATATTTAGTTTCTTGTTACTGTTGGGATTGAGGATTTGCAAAAACCCCTGCAAAAAGTATATCCTTTTTATTCCAAATGAAGTAGAAGAAGCCGTGGTTTGCACAACATTGCATAGGCATGCAATAACCTACGGCTACTACAGCAGTGGCAGCTGCAGCTTCAGAACCTTCTTCGTTCACTTCAATGCAGGTTTTGTGTAAGACCTTTGAAATTTTAATACCTTGGGGTAATTCTAAAACACTACCGAAATCGGCTGTTTGTCCGAAAGCATTGACAATTCCCAGCTGTAAAAAAAGAACAAAGTGTCTATAATGTGGATTTAAGAATTTGAATTAGGGCAAGGAATGTTTCGTTAATAGAAAACATTTTCAGTAGTATCGGTAAACTTTTTTTGTATATATAAGACCATATAATCTATGCCTAAGGTTCATCATTTGTGTTGAGTACTCAAGCCGTTCATAAGTTAGCTAAATGGAAAGCCAATCATGGAACGTCGTCTGGACTGGGCCATAAAAACAGCCGGCTTAACATTGAATTTAACTTGAATTAGGCAGGAATTTGCGCAATTATCTTTGTAAAGGTTTCGTCTCCTAACTAAACCTTTAACAATTAGACACATGGAGCCATGAGTTCATATGTTGATTAATGACAATCTCTTGGCAGGGAGCGACTGTTCAAATCCTGACGGCCTAAACAATTTTTAGCCCCCGTTATCACCTCACCAAATGGTAGCAACATTTGTGAGTATTTCAGCCATGTACAACTTCTCAACAAAGAGGTGTAACTTTTAAGTGGGACGGCGTTCGGACTCGGCATAAAACAGGAGGTCCCCTTATCATTGAGCTTAAATTTGGGAAACTCTCAAAAAAACACTATCTCTTGGGTAGACATTAAAGTGTCTAAAATAGTTTTTTCCTTTTCAAACCATTTGAAAATGTTGAAAGAAAACACTTTTTTTTATTTCACACATTTTAAATTTACAAAAATATTCGAAAAACTAATGGAGATACTATTAACTGTTGGGGTTTCTAAAATTTAACTTTCAGCTGGAGGTTTTACAAAAGCACCGGCAAAGAAAATGTTTCGTTTATTCCAAATGAAGTAAAAGAATGCATTATTAGCTGAAAATCTCCGTGGCATGCAACGAAACTGTATTTTAAAGCCTGTAGCAGCTGCTGCCTCACATCCTTCTTCATTGACTTCTATGGAAGTTTTGTGCAAAACTTGTGACACATAGAGACCATGGGCCGATTCCACCATATTACTCAAATCAGCAGGACCAAAAGCAGTTTTGATACCCATCTGAAAGAGAAAAGGGAGGAAGGAAGAGAAATGGGAGAAGTGAAGTAGCCAGGTTATTGTTTATTCCGCTATAAAAAATATATTTTTTCACTTACAAAGGATTTTCAAAAATTAAAAAAAAAACTTAAAAAACAAGGACTTTTTGTCTCTATTTGTAATAGAAGCAGATTACCCTATAGTCTATAGCCGGACAATATCTGATTATATGGATTTTAATTATATTTTTATTTGAGCTCTTCAGAGTTTAAGGAGATACAACCATTTTAAGTTATTTTGTAAAAAAATATGAATGAAAATTATTGTAACGTCAATTTACACGTCTCAAGTAAAATCGTACAAAAATTGTGGTTTCTACAGGCTAAAGTCTATTTCGTATAAAAGATATATCAGGGACCTATATCTAAATCTGAGCCGAATTTTATGAAATTTTGCACACGTATTAAGACGTCAAATAAAAAAAACACCTCGTACAACATCTTGTTAAGATAGGACTAAAATAGTGGATTCTACAGCCTTAAAAGACCACATCGGACAAAAGATTTATATGGGAGCTATGTCTTAATCTAGACCAATTTATACGAAACTTTGCACTCGCATTGGGACTTTAAATAAAACAACTCACGCTAAATTTTGTAGAAATCGGGCCAAAATTGTGCCTACTACAGCCTTTAAAGTCCAAATCGGATGAAAGATATTTTGCACACATATGAAGTCGTCAAATAAAGCAGACCATGCCAAATTTGGAAAAGATCGGACCAAAATTGTGGCTGCTACAGCCTTAAAACTCCATATCGGATAAAATATACATATGGGTGCTATATCTAAATTTGCACCGATTTTTATGAAATTTTGCACACATATAAGGACGTCAAATAAAGCACCTCATGCCAAATTTTGTAAAGATGGGACGAAAATTGTGGTTTTTACAGCCTTTTAGAGCCATATCGGATCAAAGATATATATGAGAGCTATATCTAAATCTGTACCGATTTTTTTCAAAGTAACTTAATCACAAGAATGCATGGACTGACGACGAACAGACGAACATAGCTAAATCGAATCAGGAAGTGATTCTAAGCCGATCGGTATACTTATCAATGGGTCTAGCTTTTCTTCTTCTTAGCGTTGCAAACAAATGCACAAACTTACCATAGTGGTGGTGTAGAGTATAAAAATACTTTACATAGCAAAAATTAACCAAATCGGAGAAAATTCAAGGCTTCTTGACACTCATAAGGTCAATTCCATTTTATGTGGAAGGTATATTCAAATTTGAATCCATATGGCCCTTTTGTAACCCTCAGAGTCCTCATCAATAAGACCTAACTTTGCAATGTTTCAAGCGGATACCGCTATACCGGACTATAACTTGATATGGCCCCCATTTAGAACGATCTCCTGATTAGAAAAATTTTGGGGAGTTTGGTCGAGTCGAACCATATTTCGATATGGTCTGACCTGGGTTCATAAATGCTGCATTTTTCGCAGGATTTTCACAAAATTTGATTAATACGCATATATATCAGAATTTTAGTGTATCCTAAGTTCGCTCGGTTAAACTTAATGCCATTTTATATCCATCACCAAGGGATAGAGGGTAGTCATTCCATTTGAAACGAATCAAATTATTCATACCCGAGGTGTTGAGCCAGAATTTGCCACAGATCCGTAATTTGAACGGCAGATCCGTTTTTGAACGGGCAGTATCTGTCAAAATCAGTAATTAGTGCAATTTTGATTTTGTGCTAGTTCGTTACTAGTTCGCGCCATTTTTCGTTGTTTGTGTGTTATAGTTCTTAACCATAGTACACACACACAACCAAAACTCGTTGACAGATAGTGCACTTCTTGAGAAAAAATTTTACTCAGCTGTTAACGGTACACTACCTGGTAATTATGTCATGTGTCTATACAGACAAGCCCGCTTCATTTGACGGATGATGAGACAACATTGAAGCATTTATTCGAGAGATACCGGCCGAAATGTTGGAAAGAGTATGACAACATTTGCATGAAATAATCTTTAAACATTAAATCTTAGACATTAAAGATTTCATGCATTTCTCTGAATTTTAGGTGTTTTTTGTTTGAAAAATTTTCCTATAGCTCTTAAAAAATCGCTTTTATATCCATGGTGGGAGGTGTTCAAAGTACAGCACAGCCGAACTTAATACGTCTTTACTTGTTATGTATTTATTTGTTTGAAATTTGGTTAACAATATTATATTTTCTCTAATTTTTGAAACAATAATTTGAACCAGTTTGTTGTAAAAGACTTCACTTCTCCATGTATACACACACATTTTTCGGCACACTCTCATACCCATTCTGTGAGTACAGCTTTATGTTTTGAAATTGCACTCGAAGTAATAATGAAATGACATACATCTAAGAGAGTAAATATTACTCTTCATATTAACTCTCTTTCAATATTCCCATAGTTATTTACTTTAGATTTTATTTTCTCTTCTTCAATTTCACTTAAGTTTCAAAATTTTGTCAACGGAAAAGTTGGAGATCTATAACCAAAGATGATAAGAGTGCGTGGGATCACCCTAAATCCATTTCTATTCCTTTCACTTTAATGAAAAAAAATTCAAACAATGCTTACCTCTTTCAGCACATCCGACAATTCAATGGAGTATTCAATTTTAAATTTGGGAAATCTCACAATCATATCATCGGCATCATGTAATTTCTGATCCAAGTCCAATAGATTGACGGTTTTTAATTTCTCAGCCAAATCCTTTAGGCCATCACGTTTATCGGGCAATAAAACGAACATGCTAAGATCCGAGTCTTTGTAGGGCAATTCTAAGGCTTCACACTCAAACTCCCTTATATAGCCGTAGCGAAAATTTGACTGACGAAACATAAATTTCACCTGTACTGATTCCTCTTCATTAAGCCAGAAATCATCTTCGCGAGTGTCTTCTTCATCGAATTTCTCTTGCCATTCTCCCTTGAAATGCAAAGCATTGAGAAGGACCAAACGGGTATCGGGACCCAATGATTCGGCGGAGACTAAATCGGTAATTTTTCCAGCAGTTTTGTTCTCAACCCAAGCATTGATATTTTGAGCGGCAGCTTCGCTTTTGGCAAAATCCACGGTTTCAGCTGCAGCATGATACTTTTCCTTGGTCACTGTGGCATATTCAGGTTTGATGGCATTGCCTTCTTGGACATAAACCTTGTTGGCGATTTTCACCAAAGCACTGTCTTGATACTTAGCCAAAACAGTGTGAAATGATTCAGCCACTTCCTTGGGACACTTGGATACAAATTTCATAGCAGACGCTATTTCATCAGCAGTCGCACCTTTGGCACCGGCAAAGGCCAAAGCCATGGCTGTTTGTATGGACAGCGGTGAGAGTAGAATGTTGTCCTTGTTTGTGGAGGCCTGTAGTTTGTCGAAAAGCTCCAAAGTCAATTCGGCTCCACCACGAGCAAATTTCTTTTCAATTTCGGACATTTTTTACTGGAGAATTTTAATTTTATATTTCACTATATAGGTATGACTTGTTTTTCAAAATGCCAAATGATGCGAATGATGTCACGCAATCAAAAGTGAATAGATCCAGTAAGATGAGAGTTTGTTTTGCGAAAATAACCTTCCGCGAGCGCTGTCTTCTTTATAATGCTGCCAAATATATGCGAAGTTCTGCCCATGGGTGTTTAAGTTGTGCGTTTGAATGGCCTTAGTTGTATTTCGCTTATAACTCTCTCTCTCTTCTATGGCGGCCTTTCTCCTTCTCTTACTCTCTGTTTTTGTTTTTTGGGGAACATATATTGGGGAGCAGCCGGTGACTCAAACAAGTAGCCCACATATACAAATGTACATGCATGTGTATATGGATCAGGGATGGAAAATACAAATTTTGAAATGGTACTTAAAAGGTACTTTTTGGGCTGAAAGAGTAAAATGAGAGTTTGTTTTGCAAAAATAACCTTCCACGAGCACTGTCATTAGAATGCTGCCAAATATATGCGAAGTTCTGTCCATGGGTGTTTAGGTTTTGCGTTTGAATGGCCTTAGTTTTATTTTGCACATAACTCTCTCTCTCTCTATTTTTTGGGGGAACATATATTGGGGAGCAGCCGGTGACTCAAACAAGAAGCCCACATATACAAATGTACATGCATGTGTATATGGATCAGGAATGGAAAATACAAATTTTGAAATGGTACTAAAAAGGTACTTTTTGGGCCGAAAGATTACTTTTCAGGTTTTCATAAAGATTTGAAAAATATTCTAGTGAATAAATCAAGCCTTTGGTAAGATTCAAATTATTTTAAGTAAATTCAAAAAAAGTTAACCACACCACAATACCGTTATTATACCCGCCACCATAGGATGGAGGTCATACTTATCTAGTCATTCCGTTTGTAAAACCTTGAAATATTGATATGCGATCTCATAGAGTCTAAACAGCCATGTTCGTCTGTCGAAATCACGATAGCGGTCGAACGCTAAGTACGATCCGAATCGGTCTGTAAACAGACATAGCCCCCATATAAACCGATCCCCGGATTTGATTTGTTGGGCCCTTAGAAGCCTAAATATTCATCCGAGGTGGCTTAAATTTGGAACAAAGACTTCAAATATGAATTTTAACATCCATGCAAAGTATGATCCGAATCGATCCATAAACAGATTAGCCCCCTATAAACTGACTCCCGTATTTGACTTATTGAGCCCTTAGAAGCCTCAATTTTCATCCGATTTGGCCGAAGTTTAGAACAAAGACTTATGTTATGACTTCCAACATCCATGCCGAGCATGATTCGAATCGGTGTGTACATAGAGATATAGCCTCCATATAAACCGATCCAAGGATTTGACTTCTCAAGATCCTAGAAGACTCATCCGATTTGACTGAAACTTGGAACAAATGCTTGAGTAATGACTTCCAACATCTATGTCAAGTATGATCCGAATCGGTCTGCTTCTTCAGCCCTTAGATTTTATCTGATTTGACTGACATTTGGCCCAACCCCTATATAATGACTTAAAACATCAGTGCCAAGTTTTATCCGAATCGGTCAATGTGTTGTAATAGGCCCCTCTAAGTATCACAGTAGCGCAGAGGTTAGCATGTCCGACTATGACGCTGAACGTCTGGGTTCGAATCCTGATGAGAACGTCATGAAAATTTTTAGCGGTGGTTATCCCCTCCTTATGCTGGCGACATTTGGGAAGTACTGTACCATTTGGTATGGTAGCCATGTAAAAATTTCTCCACCAAGAGCTGTCACACTGCGGCACGCCGTTCGGACTCGGCTATAAAATGGAGGTCCCTTATCATTGAGCTTCAAACTTGAATCGGACAGCACTCATTGATATGTGAGAATTTTGTTCCTTAATGGAATGTTCATGGGCAAATTTGAAATTTTTCACTATTTTTGTTTTAGAGAATAAAAAAAAACTTGCTGGTTCCATTCAATACAACATTCTCTGCTATATCTAAATCTGGACCGATCTGGACCAAATTGCAGAGGGACGTCCAAATGCCCAACACAACTCACTGTCCCAAAATTTGACAATAAATCCGCCTTTTGTGGACCCAAGACCTTAAATCGAGTGATCGGTCAATATTCAAATCTGGACCGATCTGATCCAAAATGAAGAAGGATGTCGAAGGGCCTAACTTAACTTACTGTCCCAAATTTCGGCGAAATCGGATAATAAATGCGCCTTTTATCCGATCTGGGCCAAATTGAATAACGATGGCGACTGGCCTAACGCAACTCACTGTTCCAAATTTTGGACCCCAGACTTTAAATCGAGAGATCGGTCTATGGGCCAAATTGAAGAAGGATGTCGAAAGGTCTAACACAACTCACTGTTTCATATTTCACCAAAATAAGATAATAAATGTGGCTTTTATGGACCTTAAGTCGGCGGATCGGTCTATATGGGGGTTATATCAAGATATAGTCCAATATAGCCCATTTTCGAATTTAACCTTCCTATGGAAA
Source organism: Stomoxys calcitrans (assembly GCF_963082655.1). Classification (NCBI taxonomy): domain Eukaryota; kingdom Metazoa; phylum Arthropoda; class Insecta; order Diptera; family Muscidae; genus Stomoxys; species Stomoxys calcitrans. The sequence continues at coordinate 140,930,601 of NC_081556.1, read as the reverse complement.
GAAAAATAATATGTGCAAAGTTTCAATATCTCAATATCTCTATTATTAAAGACTGTAGCGAGATTTCAACAGACAGACGAACGGATATGGCTACATCGTCTTAGATTTTAACGCTGATCAAGAATATGTATACATTATAGGGTCGGAAATGAATATTTCAATGTGTTGCAAACGGAATGACAAAATGAATATACCCCCATTCTTCGGTGGTAAGTATTAAAACGAGCAGATGGAAAGGCATGAAAAACATCCAAATTGTCCAAATAATTCTTTGGGCTTGAAAAAGTACTAAATCAGTCACGGGGATATTACAGTACTCCTCGCGTCGAAAAGTACTCAAAAATGTCTATATTAATGACTTTTCCATCCCTGATATAGATATGTCCCCTTCTAGCGTTTGCTCTCACACTAGTTGCCATTGAAATTTCTCAACGGAATTGTTTTTGTTTTGATGGGGAGTGTTGATATTGTATGGTATATTTTTTTTATATATGTATGCATGTGTGTACGCATATATTTGTGAGATTGAAGAGCGAATTGCAATATCTGCTGGATGCAGATATTGCATCCAGCAGATATTGCAATATTAAATGAATTCGATATTATTATTCTATTGGAAACCCATCTTATCATGGAAAATACAAGACAGGCAGAAAAATACTTTCCCGATCATTGTATAAACTGGATAAATGCTACAAGATTAAGCCGATTTGGAAGGGCAATTGGTGGAGTTATGATAGGTGTAAAAAGGTCATTAACAAAATATAACATCAGCTACCACTTTCATAGCACCAATGAAGTACAATGCTTGCATATCAAAACTGCCTACTCCACGCTGCGAATAATACCATTATATCTGAGAAGCGCAAACTGGTCTAATGATTACTCGATTGTTAAGAACTTCGTGGAACAGTCAGATTGCGATAATTACATTCTAATCGGAGACTTAAATATACGTATAGGCAATTTACAGCAAGATATTGCTCCACTATATAGAGAGCTATTTCCTGCTGGAAAAGCAATAAGAAAATCCAAAGATGAGGAAATAAATGCAAAGGGCCGAACATATTTGGAATTCTGCAACGAAAATAATCTGATGATTCTAAATGGGCAAACCAGAGGTGATGAAAATGGGAATCTTACGTTTATTAGTACTGTTGGGGAATCTGTGAATGATATCTGTTCAGTATCTCAATCTTTGTTGAAATATGTGGAAGGCTTTCATGTTGATGAAAAAATATGGTCTGACCATCTACCAATAGTTCTAACATTGGAATTAAACTCGCCGAATAATGCTGAAAAAAATTTGAAATTATTACCTAAATTGCACTGGAAGGATGCAGATAAATATATTTACCAGAGCAAGCTTAATAGAAATTTGCAAACTATTCTGGAAAACAATGAAAGAATATGTCTAAAAGATTTGACTGGAGTTATAACAGCATCATCAGAAGCGACAATCACGTCAAAATTCACACCAAAGATGAAATGGTTCAATGAAACATGTCATTGGGCCAGAAGAAAGGTTTTTGAAAACTTGCGCAAATTTAGAAAAAATAACAATGAAATACAGAAGCAAAAATACTTAAGCGCAAAAAAGAAGTACAAAGAAGTATGTGAGATGAGCAAACGTAGGTACTTTTGTCTCATTAATGAAAAAATTAACAATATTAAAAATGGCAAAGAATGGTGGAAGCTAGTAAAAGAAATAAATAATCAAGAGCTTAAAATAAGTCATAAAATCTCAGTCGACATGTTAAAAGACTACTTCATACGGCTTTTGAATCCTGAGCAGACTTCATTACCAATACTATATGCCCCAATGCTAGCAACAGACCACTTGTTGGATATGGAAATTACAGTGGACGAAGTTAAAGATATGCTACAAAATGTTAAACTGCACAAAGCGCCAGGGGAGGACAGAATTCCGTATGAATTTTTCATACACGCCACTGAAGGGTTTCTATCGGAATTAGCTCGTGGATACAACAAAGTGTATGAAAATGCAGATGTGGAAGATACATTTATAAAGACCATAATATTCCCGATCCACAAAAAAGGTTGTCTTAGTGATGTTTCGAATTATAGAGGAATCTCCTTTATGAACTGCGTTGCTAAAATCTTCATGGGAATCCTCAATGAAAGGCTTATTACCTGGATTGAAACACGAAAGTTACTGCTGGAATATCAGGCTGGATTTCGCAGAAATTATTCAGCCGCAGACAACATTTATAACCTTGCTGCAATAGTTAATATCAAGATGGCAGAAAAAAAGAAAGTATATGCCTTCTTCGTTGACTTCAAGGCTGCATTTGATAATGTCAGTCGAAGTCTACTAATTTATAAACTACATGAACTTGGTATTTCCTATAAATTTGTTAAAATGGTAGAAAGCATTTATAAAAACACAAAATCAGCAGTTTGGGCAGGTGAGGAAATATCTGAATATTTTGATACATTATCGGGCGTGAAACAAGGCTGTCTGTTATCCCCGCTGCTTTTCGCGTTATATCTCAATGACCTCCATGATTTTTTAAAAGGTGGCTTGTATATAGAGGGCTTGAATATAAGATTATTGCTATACGCCGACGATATCGTTATTTTGGCTGAGGATAAACAGATACTTCAACTTATGATAACGAATTTAGAAAAGTATTGCTCTAAATGGAATTTAACGGTCAACATGGCAAAGTCGAAGATAATTGTATTTCGAAAAGGAGGCAGATTAGCCGAACAAGAAAAATGGGTTTTTAAAGGAGAACAAATTGAGATAGTTTCACAATATAACTACCTTGGAGTAATTGTAACGCCACAAATGTCCTTTTTAAAACATATACAAAATCGAAATAGCCAATCGAAGAGTGCCATAAACGTCACATGGAAGAATTTTATAAATAAAGATGAGGTGCCCTTGGCCCAAAAGTGGAACATGTATCAAGCTGTGTGCAGGGCAATCCAATCATATGCTGCGCAAGTGTGGGGCCATTTACATTTTGACGAAGTAGATAAACTACAACGATTTTTTCTAAAACGTGTTCTGAGATTACCTGAATCAACACCAAACTACGCTATTTCAATTGAAACAGGTCTTGATGCTGGCCACATTTATACACTTAAACTGCACTTAAATTATATTTGGAGGACATTGTTTCAATATAACCAAGAAAGGTTACCGTGTCAATTAAGTAAAATAATAATTCGGAAACAGCTATTTTGGGTTAGATCCTTAAATGATTTATTAACCGAACTGGATATGCAGACAATAGAGGAAAATATTTCACCAAATGTCTGGAAATTTATGGAAGCGGCTCTTATAGAACGTGTAGCAACCAATAACAGAACAAAGGATTTGCGTAGAGCACGGCAAAGTAACTCACGTATCTATAAACACTTAGATCTAACACGAGGCACATGTTATTTCAATGGTAATTTCAACAGACAAGAAATCTCCTGGATTTTTAAAGCAAGGTGCGACCTAATTTGTCTTAGTGGAAATCGTTATATATCAGGCACAGATGAAAACAACAACTGTACTATTTGCAATATAAATGAAAAGGAAACACTTCAGCACTTTCTCGGTAACTGTCCAATTCTCAGAGAAATTAGAATACAAATATTTGGTAAACCCCACCTTCAACAACACGAAATCGTATCAATACTAGATGGACATGATGGGGCTGATTGGAAAAAATTAGTGTCTTATCTTATATCGGCGCTTAGATATCGAAAACTTATACTTAATGAATACAATTAAAACAAAACATAACGAAAAAGCCAAACAAACAAGAAACAAGAATATATGCTCTCTTTAACATATAAGTAAATGTACATATTTTTACCGACTGACGACATAATGTCATAGTCGTGAATCCACTTTATTTTTTTTTTTTTGTTTTGCCCAATTGTAATTAAAATTACATTTATATTTAAGAAAATTTTGAATTGTACCAATTATTAAGAAGAAATAAAGTGATACTACTACTACAATAAGAAATAGTCAGCAATTCATAAGTTTTCTTCAATTTTTACTTTTAAAATACTTTTACACCCAGATTCAGAGAAAAGTATTTTTTTTTTATCGTTTTCACAAACAGAAAATAGTCAATTTGACTTTTATTAAATTTATGATAAATAAGAAAAAGTTTTTATTGCTTTAAGTTTTAAGGAATAAGCTGGAGAAAAACGTAAGTACTCATAATTTTTGATTTTATTCAAAACATTTAAAAGATATAAAAATATTGCAACAAAAATATTAAAAATGAATTTTATTTCGTTTTATTCAATATTATTTTATATTATTTTGCATATTTTCATTTTGTTTATTTTTTTTTTGTACAAAAACGCCCCTTAAACTTAATTGGGAGCATTCACAAAAGCTCCTGCAAACAAAATAGTCTGTTTATCCCATATCCAATAGAGGAATGGATGATCCGCTACAAATTCATATACAATGGGTGCGCAACGTTTCCTTATAACTCCTGCCGTGGAAGCAGCTGCCTCACAACCTTCCTCGTTCACCTCTATAGAGGCCTTGTGTATAACATTGCTTAGGGAAATGCCTTCAGCGGGGTCCAGCATATTGCTGAGATCTGCATCATTTCCAAAAGCTTTTTTAATGCCCATCTAAAAGAAACCAAAGAAAAAAGGGTAAAATAGGTCACTATATGGGATTATGCAGGAAATTAAATATTTCATTCGGAAAATTAAAATTTCTCCAAAAACAAATAATAAAAACGCATTATTATTTTAATTCTCTTTCGAAAGGTGTTTAATGATCGAAGATTTTTTTGCAATTAAAAATAAAGCCAGAAGATTACACAACACCAAACAGAGTATGACGCCTTTCGACCTCTTGGTTAAGGAGGTCATCATCGACTACCTTTAGGTATAAAGGCCTCAAGGACCTCATGTTGATAGGTTGTACTTATATCGAATTCATTACGAAAATGCCTTTGTGATATAAGAACGGCACTAACCAAGTTCGACACCCTATCTACTAGTTGTTTTTTTTTTCAATCCATGTGTTTGTATTGTAATATGGATTTTTAGTCCACCAACTACAATTGCTTCCCAAAGGAAAGGGTACTTAAGCTACCCTTTCGCAAAGGAAAGGGTACTAAAGCTACTATTTGCCAAAGGAAAGGGTACTAAAGCTACCTTATCCTAAGGAAAAATGTACCAAAGCTACCCCTTCTCAAAGGAAAGAGTACTAAAGCTAATTTTTCCCAAAGTAAAGTGTACTAAAGCTACCTTTTTCAAAAGAAAGGTTAAAAAAAGCTATCATTTCCCAAAGGAAAGGGTACTAAAGCCACCCTTTCTCAAAAGAAAGTGTACTAAAGCTACCCTTGCGAAAGGAATGGGTACTTAAGCTACCCTTTCCCAAAAGAAAGGGTACTAAAGCTACCCTATCCCAAAGCAAAGTATACTTAACCAACTCTTTCCCAAAGGAAAGGGTAAAAAAGCTATATTTTCCCAAAGGAAAGGGTACTAAAGCTACTATTTCCCAAAGGAGAGGGTACTAAAGCTACCATTTCCCAAAGGAAATGGTACTTAGGTTACCCTATCCCAAGGGAAAGTGTACTAAAGGTACCCTTTCTCAAAGGAAAGGGTACTAAAGCTATCCTTTCCCAAAAGGAAGGGTACTAAAGCTACCTTTTTCCAAAGTAAAGGGTAGTAAAGCTACCTTTTCCCGAATGAAAAGGTACTAATGCTACATTTTTCCAAAGGAATGGGTACTATAGCAACAATTTCCCAAAGGAAAGGGTACTATTGCAACACTTTTCCAAAGGAAATAGGAAAAAGACCCATTTCTCCAAGGAAATGGGATTTATGCTGTCCTCTCTCAAAAGAAAGTGTACTAAAGCTACCATTTTCCGAAGGAAACGGTACTTAACCCACCCTTTCTCAAAGGAAACCTACATTTTCCCAAAGGAAAGAGTACTAAAACTTCCCTTTCCCAAAAGAAAGGGTACTGAAGCTACCTTTTCCCAAAGGAAATGGTACTAAAGCTAAGCTTTCCCAAAGAAAAGGGTACTTAAGCTACCTTTTTCAATGTAAAGGGTATTAAAGCTACCTTTTCCCAAATGAAAATGTACTCAAGCTACATTTTCCCAAAGAAAAGGGTACTATGGCAACACTTTCCCAAAGGAAATAGGAAAAAGCCCCCTTTCTCCAAGGAAATGGAATTTATGCTGTTCTTTCCATAAGGAAAAGGTACCAAAACTATCCTTTCTCAAAGGAAAGGGTACTAAAACTATCCTTTCTCAAAGGATACGGTGCTATAGCTACCCTTTCTCAAAGGAAAGTGTACTAAAGCTACCCTTTCCCAAAGGATAGTGTACTAAAGCTACCCTTTCCTTTCCCTAAGAAAAGGGTATTAAAGCTACCTTTTCCAAAGGAAAAGGTACTAAAGCTACCCTCTCGCAAAGGAAAGCTACCGTTTCTCAGAGGAATGGGTACATAATTTACCCTTTCACAAAAGATGGGTACTAATGCTACGCTTTCCCAAAAGAAAGCGAACTAAAATTATCCTTTCCCAAAGGAAAGGGTACTAAAGCTAACCTTTCCCAAAGGAAAAGGTATTAACGGAAAGGAAAAGGAACTTAATCTACCCTTTCCCAAAGAAAAGATAACTAAAACCACCCTTCCTCAAAGGAAAGGGTACTAAAGCTACCCTTTCCTTATCATACTTGTCTCGAATGATGAGGACTCTAAGACAACTCGGTGTTCTAAATATCATAAAATTCTTTTGAAAAATTTCCCTTTTAATGGCTCAAGGCCATAAATAGGGGGATAGGTCTCTATGGCGCCTATACCCTAAAATGACCCTACGGAGACCTAGTTCGGCAAATATGTTGAGAGGTGAAATTAGTCAAATTTCGGCAAAATCGGATGATAAACGCACCTTGTATGGGCTTAAGACCCTTAATCCGCAGATTGGCCTCTATGGCAGTTATGTCGAAATATGGTTCAATGTAGAACAAATTCGATTTGAAAATCAAGAAACCTATTGCAACTCATTGCTCCAAATTTCAGCAAAATTATCTACAAATGCGGTTATTTTGGGCCCAAGACCCAAAATATGGCCTGATATAAAACATATTGGGTTTGGGTTTCGAAAATGCATCTCATTTTTTTAAAATTTCAGCAAAATCGGCAATAAATGAGGTTGTTATAGGCTTAAGACCCTAAATGGGGACATCGGTCTATGAGACAGCTATACAAATATATAGACCAATCGGGCTCATACACATTACCATAAACTGTGTATGAACAAAATACGAATGTGTGCAAAATTTCAGCTTAATACTCGTATCTCAAGTTTTGAAGGCCCTAGCGGGTTTACAACTGACAGACGGACGGACATGGCAAGATCGTCTTACACTTTTAGTACGATCAAAAATTTGTGATGTATGATCGAAATGGACATTTCGATGTGTTTCAAACGGAATGACAAAATCAATATACCAACAGGTATAAAAAAAGAGTCTAAACGAATCTGTAAAACAGGCTGCTCCAATAAGCTAAGAAGTACTTACGTCACTAATGCTAGTGACATATCTGAATATTTTAGCCTTGCAAAAAATGGGTGAAGCATGCTGTCCGTTATCATTGAACCTTAATTTAAATCGTGCTGCACCCCTAGATTTGAGATAACTCTCTTCATTTGAGATAACTCTCATAATAATACGTGAGAATATTAGTATTTTTTATTTCTTATATAAAGTTAAAAAGCATAAAATCTCCCCAAAAACATAAATTAGTGGGCGTTAAAAAGATTCAATTGAATTTGTTTGCTTTTGTTTCTTGTTATGTGTATTTTCATGAATTTTTTCATAATTTTTGGGAAATATAAAATGACGCAATTAGATAGATATTGCTCGTGACAAACAATCAACAAATTCTATTCCAAACATTTTTTTGCCAATAAACGTATTAGGATGTGCCGATACATTTTTTCCAAGTGACAAAAGTCTTCTATCCCTAGTTTGAATCTAAGTTAGATTGAATAAAGGATTCACGACTTCATAAGTATCCTAAAACGTTGTATAAGTTTCGAAAGTTGGCATAAATTCGAATGTTTATTTATCATCACAATCTAATATTACAAGAGTAGTAAGTTTCTTATGACCAGTTTACATGGCACATCATGATGCGTGGTTATTGTGAAAGTATTAATTAAAATAAGGGTGTATGCGTCACCCGTACACATAACCATCTTAGGAGTCCAAAAGTCTGTCGTGACATTGCCTTCAAAGGCTTCTTTAGGACAATTTGAATTTTTTCACCGATATGGCATATCTGCTGACGTGTCTTACTGATAGAGTGTTATAAAATTTGATTGTAGACGAATTCACTAACTGTGTCCACGAACAAGTCACCACAATATTTTTTATTGAGAAGTTTAAATTTTTTAATTTTAAACGGACGCTCTATAGAGTAAAGGTTATAGACCTTTCACTTGAATTTTCATGAGACATGATAAGATGTTCGTTCGCAATGTCGCTTAAGATATCATGCATGGATTTCGAGACAACTAGATGAAGATGTCATCAACGATTTGTATGGGCTGTCGGCTATATGTCTTTAACGATTTAACATGATCGAGCACCCTTCTTTTAAGACGTCTTGATGACGCGGCATTAGGTTAGGTTAAATGGGTCGCCCATCAAAGGTGAGTTCTCTCGGAGGCCAGTTTGGCCCATTGTGATACCCTAAAGAGAGAAAGGGAAGAAAAAGGAAAACATGTGAGACCTCTTGCTAGAGGTTATACACGAAAAAAAGACAGGAGGAGTGGAGAAACCCGAGCGGGAGGTGAAGAACCGCCTTTCGCTACTCAAGCGGGGACCTACCTACACCGGAGCCTGTGTCACCATCCATTCGGAACCATCCTATTCCCTCAACAAATCTCAGGAGAAATACCAGAGGTACATTCGCAAGTTCACCCAGATCATAGTAGAAACGGCTCCCCAGAGTTCTCCTTTCTGGGGAGCCGTTTCTACGTCTCTGTAGAACCGGACAGGAACAAAGCAAGTGCTCTATAGTCTCCTCCTTATCCTCATCGAGCCAACTCCTACAGAAGTCATTGTGCGGTATCCCCATGCGTGCCGACATGCGGTCTATGGCACATTGTCCCCTATTAAAGTTCTCATCGACCTCTTATCGAACGCCAGCAATTCCAACTACCTCCTCCAGTCGATGACCGGCCATAGCGCCTTCGCAGTCCGTCAACATCTACCGTGTCCCATCTCGCCACCGACGCCGACCTGGCCATCCTCTCTACTTTGTTCAGTAGCTCGACAAATGGCACACAGGCAAGACCGATGACCGGGCCGCCCGACGCAGACGAACACCCTCCTGGCGCGCTCGTCCGTCCTGATATTTCCTGGAATTCCCTCATGCCCATGAACCCATGTCAGCGTCACATTGTGGGCCCAGAGCTAATCCAAGGATTCCAATTAGTCCGCCACGCATCTCGACCTCACCATCCTCGACCCCAAGGCCTTGAGCGCCGCCATACTGTCCACATAAATTCTGAGTTTTGAGGGCGGTAGGTTCCTTGCCAGAATTTCTCTTGCGGCTACTGCAATGGCACCGACTTCTTCTGTCAGTCTCAGAGACATACTGATATTGAGTGCATCAGAGTAGACCCCCAATCCAGTCCCTGATGCCATCTTGGAGCCATCTGTGTAGATTGAGTTCTCATCCTCCTCAAGTACACTATCCACCCCGACGCGGCATTAGTCATGGCTGAAAGATCAAATTCATTTGATTTTTTCGACGATTGTCGTCTATCGATTACCGTTTTAGCCTAATACTGTCTTCAATTATTCCGAAATCCGACGGACTCCATTTTTTGCCAGAACACAAACAAAAGTCAAACAATAACACACAATAAAGACAACATCATTGAGTTGATTCTCATTTAACAATGTCTTGGGTCTTGACTTCTTGAGCCTCTAGAGGGCGCAATTCTCGTCCGACTTGACTGAAATTTTGCACGTAGTGTTTTGGTATCACTTTCAATAACTGTGTAAAGTATGATTCAAATCGGTTCATAATCTCGTATAGCTGTCATATAAACCGATCTCTTGGATCTTGACTTCTTGAGCTAATAGAGCGCGCAATTTTCATCCGGGACCGATTTCGTGGATGGTTTCGGTTCCAATTCAGTACGACATAAAATTTCACATCCTGGAATTTTGCTCTGACATCGGTTTGATATCGGTACAATATGGCGGTAAATACACCAGATTTCCCTCAGTCGTCTCTCATTTTTAGTTACGATGTCGGTAAGACATCGTATCCGATATCGGATTATTCATCCGATTGTCGGACCGATATCGGAAAGTTATGTTAGCTGGGTTAATGCCCATTTCGTTAGCATTTAATAACCTGGTGTTTGCCTACAATAACTTAGAGAACACGAAACCTTTTTTGGCAACCCTAGTTCCGTACGTGGGATGGTGGAAAAAACGGGGCAATCGGAAGGACAGCATCAACGACACATGGTATAAAGAATTGAATTTTATTTTACTTGTATGTCAATAGAATTTTTTTGTTATATTTTAAGATTTGTTAAAAATAAAACTTTTTTTAGCACTTTTTTCCTTCTAATTCTATTTACTTACCTTTTGCAAAGTCTTTGCCAGATCAAGCGAATATTCAATTTTAAACTTTGGAAACATAACCTGGACATTTTTTCTTTCACACATTTCCTTTGACAAATCCAACAAATTTACATCTTTCAAGTTTTCTGCCAAATCCTTTAAGCCATCACGTTTGTCGGGCAACAGAGCAAACAAACTCAAATCAGAATCCTTATAAGGCATTTCCAAAGCTACACAATTGTATTGGTCGAACTCACCATAACGGAAAGCGGTCTTTTGAGTCATGTATGGCAGTTTAATCGATTCTTCGGCGCTTATCCAAAAATCTTCCTCTGAGGTTTTGGCCTCATCGAATTTCTTACACCATTCACCTTTGAAGTGTAGAGCATTCAAGAGTACCAAACGAGTGGAGGCATCTAAAATACCCTCCTTTATCAAATTCGTTATTTTACCGGCGGTCTTTTCCTCCACCCAGTCATTAATTGTTTTGGTGGCCTCTTGGCTTTCAGCAAAGTCTATGAGCTCAGCACTGGCATTATATTTATCTTTTGTTATATTGGCATACTCATCCCGTAATTTGGATTCTTTTTGTAAATAAACTTTATTGGCTATTTTCAGTAAATCATTTTTGTGGTATTTTTGCAGGATATTTTCGAAAGAGGCAGCAACTTCATCGGAAGAGTTGGAGACATATTTCATTACCTGGGCTATTTCTTCGGCAGTTTCACCCTTTGCTCCCGCAAATACTATAGCCATGCAAGTTCGAATGGAGAAGGGTGAAAAGATGGTATTCTTTTTGGTAGTGGTCACCTCCAATTGTTTAAATAGTTCTTGGGTGAATTGAGCACCGCCTCGAGCATATTGCAAGTCCGTATCAGTCATGTTAATTTAATAATTTTAGAACAATTTAGGTGTTAGTAGTCCCTTTGCTTATGGTGTCTCGAGAAATACTATCTGAGATTGAATGCCTTTGCTGTGGACCGTTGAACTATTTGCTGCTTTCTCTCATTTAAAGAGAAAGTTTTTCATACCCGTAGCAGAATAGAGTTGCCAAATAAAAAAATTTCGTTGACCAATATTTAGTTTTAATACTCACCACCGAAGAATGGGGCTATAGTCATTTTATCATTTCGTTTGCCACACAGCGAAATTGATAAACTTCCGACTCTATAAAGTATTTATATATATTCTTGGTTAGCAACGGTTTGCGCAAATGGTCCTTTTACAACACATCGAAATATTCATTTCCGACCCTATGCAGATGCAAATTTGCCCCAATACATTCCATTAAGGAACAGGGGCAAATTTCTTACATATCACACATCGATTCAAGTTTAAGCTCAATTATAAGGGCTTCGTTCGAATTCGGCTATAGAAAATAGCCGAATTCGAACGGCGTGCCGTAGTCCAACACCTTTTGGGAAGAAATTTTTACATGGAAAAGTACCTCACAAATTTCGCCTCAAATAGAAAGGGATAACCACCGATGAAATGTTTTCTGATGTTCTCGACTGGATTTGATTCAGTGTCATAGGCGAACATGCTAACCTCTGCTCTTCGGTGGTCTCCGATATATATTCTTGATCGTCGTAAAAATCTAAGACGATCTAGCCAGGTCCGTTTTTCTGTCTAGCCGCCCGTCTAATGAAATCACGCTACAGTCTTTAACAAGTAAAAAGGCGTTAAGTTCGGCCGGGCCGAACTTTGAATACCCTCCGAAGTAAACCACCTTTCGTCAAAATCCAATGGAAAATGCATACCCCCAGCAGCTATATCGAAGTATGTTCTGAATTTGACCAAATACTTATAAGTACAAGTCATTGTTTAATTGTGTATAACAAAATATTGGTATTTTTAGTAGCTATATCTAAAAGTACACCTATCTGAACCATATACGACACGGATGTCGAAAAGCCTAACAAAAGTCACTGTGTCAAATTTCAGTGAAATCGGATTATAAATACGCCTTTTATGGGGCCAAGACTTTAAATCGAGATATCGGCCATATCGGTAGATATGGCAGCTATATCCAAATTTTGACCAAATTGGGGCAAGATTTAGAAAAATGTCTAAGGGCCTAACACAACTAACTGTCCCAAATTTCGGCGAAATTGGATAATAAATGCCCTTTTTATGGGCCCAAACTTTTAAATCGAGAGATCGGTCTATATGGCAGTTATATGCAAATCTCGATCGATTTGGACCAAATTGCAGGAATATGTCGAGGGGCTTAACTTAACTCATTGTCCCAAATTTCGGCGACATCGCACAATAAATACGCCTTTTATGGTCCCAAATCCTTAAATCGAGATATCGGTCTATATGGCAGCTATATTCAAATCTGAACAGATCTGGGTCAAATTGCTGAAATATGTCGAAAGGCCTAACACATCTCACTGTCATAAATTTCGGCGACATCGCACAATAAATTCGCCTTTTTATGGATGCAAAACCTTGAATCAAGAGATCAGTCTATATGGCAGCTATATCCAAGTCTGGATCGATCGGTGCCATATTCCAGAAGTATGTCGAGGGGCTAAACTTAGCTCACTGTGCCTAATATCGGCGTCATCGGACAATAAATGCGCGTTTTTGTGGGCCCAAAACCTTGAGATCGGTCTATAAGGCAGCTATATTCAAATCTGGACCGATCTGAAATTGAAGAAGGATGTCGACGGATCTAACACAACTCACTGTCCCAAATTTCAGCAAAATCGGATAATAATGTGGCTTTTATGTGCCTACGACACTAAATCGGCGGATCGGTCTATATGCAGTTATATCCAAATCTGGTCCAATCTGAGCCAAATTGAAGAAGAATGTCGAAGGGCCTAACACAACTCACTGTCCCAAATTTCAGCAAAATCAGATAATAAATGTGGCTTTTAGGGGCCTAAGACTCCAAATCGGCGGATCGGTCTATATGGGGGCTATGCCAAGATATAGTCAATATATATATAGATATAGCCCATCTTCGAACTTAACCTGCTTATGAACAAAAAAGAATATGTGCAAAGTTTCAGCTCAATATCTCTATTTTTAAAGAATGAACAGACGGATGGACATGGCTAGATCGTCTTAGATTTTTACGCTGACCAAGAATATATGTATACTTTATTGGGTCGGAAATGGATATTTCAATGTGTTGCAAACGGAATGACAAAATTAATATACCCCCATCCTTCGTTGGTGGGTATAAAAATGGAAAAAGTGAACGCGTTGTATTTAGCTAACGGCATATTAGATGCATTGCTAGAAAGTTCTTCATGCGAAGACGAACATGCGATCTTTATTATTTGATCAAAATGACTACAATGGGCATATGAAAAATCGGCCCCACCGAACTAAGCACGTTTTTACTTTTATTTTTATACATTTATCTGAACGTTGGTATCCCTGCATCACACTCACATCTATAGACTTTGGATGACGTCACGAAACACTGAGACCTCTATATTTCTATTCTTCACTCTCGCTCTCTCTCTCTGTCTAGATATTCAAATTAGTGACTGCTTAAAATCTAAACATAAACAATGTGCCGGCATTTTTGGTTTGTCACACAAAATTGCATATGCTTTGCATTTATTAGGATGTAACGTAAAATGAGATTTAAACATTTTTCCGTGCCGATTTTACTATAAGAAAAAATAAAATTTGAGAATTTTGTGAAACTCAAAAAGATTTCCCTTTACGAATGTATGGAATTTTTAATTTTGCCTTTTGTAACAAAAAATATTTTTATTACTTAATAGCTTTTGTTGATATAATGATGAAAATTATTTAAAAATTAAGAGATAAAAACAATTTCTGAGATTTACACTTGCTTTAATTTTTGTTAAGTACCTACATTAGCAAATACCCCTGCAAACAATATTAGCTGCTTATTCCAAATCCAATACAAAAAGGGATGATTAGCCACAAACTCTTTTACCGTTAAGCCACAACGGCCTTTTACAATTGCGCCTGTTGCAGCAGCTGCCTCAGAACCTTCCTCATTGACTTCAATACAGACCTTGTGGAAAACATTGGTAATGGATAAAGGTTCAGGAGATTCCAAAAAGCTTGTGAAATTTGCGTCAGCATCAAAAGCTTTAGTAATACCCATCTAAAGAGAAGAAAAATATTAAGGAATATGTTCGGCCAGCAAAATCGTATATACCCTAAATCAGGGACAGCAAGCATATTTTGATTTTGTTGTGAGCTACAGTTAACTTATAGTTTAAGTCCATGATAAAATCGTTCAAGGAACTTTACAAATGAGATCCATAATGGAAGGTGTATAAGGTTGACCAAACTTAACAACTTGTTTTACTTTTCAATTTAATTCAACTTTTTATTTTCATTATTAAATGGTCTTCCATAGTATGACTTACCTCTTTCAAAAACTATTTTTAGCTGCTTTAGAGTTGTTACAGAAATCTATTGATTCTGCCTCGCCATGATAATGATCTTTGACTACAGCATGATATTCTGATTTAATACTTTTACCTTGCCTGATTGGTTCTAAGGCTTAGTGCAAATATTGCGCCACCTCGCTATGGCAAATGGAACCATATTTCAAAGTATTGGCGATTTCATTGGCTGTCTCGCCTTCAGCACCCGCATAGACCAGAGCCATACATGTTTGTATGGAAAAGGGTGAAACAATAATATTTTCTTTGCTACTGAAGGCTTTTAGTTGCTCCAAAAGTTCTACGGTAAATAGGACACCACCTTGCATAAATTTTGGATTGAGATCTGTCATTGTGAATTTGTATGTATACTATGCTAATGCTTTGAATTTGACTTTTTCTATCCGTGATTTTTAGAGAATGTTTGACAATATTTTGGGCATGTTTGCTGGTGCATGTTCGTACGTACATATACATCTGTATTATGACGTAAGCGTTTCTCTCAGTTTGACCGTTAAGAGCAGATTTTTGAATGAGAGATTGCCTCTCTTTCTCTTGTCTTGCATAGAAAGCAAAAACAATAATTACCTTTATTTAGTATGTTTAGTATACTGTTATGAAATTGGGATTGCGTTCATTGTTCTCACAATAGTGAATGAGTGGCATTGTCTATAATAATAAACAAATTTGTATATAGTATTGGGCTAATCTTTGCTACATTAGTATTAATTTTCTTCATGATGGACCAAAAACTGCATATATTAAGAGAAGAGAAGACAAGACCTTGAAACTTTTGAATGGGTTACAAATGAGAGGTATAGTTGTCTACTATCTAGCAATGTCCGTTCGCTGTCCGTCTGTCTGTGGGAATACACGCTAACTTTCGAAGGAGTACTGCTAGGCGCTTGAAATTTTGCACAAATACTTCCTACTAATGTAGGTCGGCTAGGATTGTTAATGAGTCATATCGGTCTATATTTATAGCTCGCATATTAACCGATCTTATTTCTTGAGCCTCTAGAGGGCGCAATTCTTATTCGATTTTGCTGAAATTTTGCGTAATGACTTCTCCAAGTTACGTGCCAAGTATGGTTCAAATAGTCCTATATCCTGATACAGCTCCCATATAAACCGACCTCCCGAATTGACTTCTTGAGCCCATAGAGGGCGCAATTCTTATCGGATTTTGGCTGAAATTTTGTACTATGACGTATTTTATGACAGTAAGTGGATGTACTAAGTATGGTTCGAATCGGTCTTAAACCTGATATAGCCCCCATATAAACCGTTCTCCCGATTTTACTTCTTGAGCCTTATACGATTTTGTTGAAATTTGGCACTGTCACTGTATCCATGACTTCTAACAAAATGGTCTAAATCGGTCAATAAGCTAATAAAGCTTCCATATACACCGATCTCCCGATTTTTCTTCTTGAGCCCGTGGAGGACGTAATTTTTATCCGATTTGGTTGAAATTTTGAATTTTACTATTGTTTTAAACATCCAAGCCAAGTATGGCCCGGCTAAGTTTATAACTTGACATAGCATAGCAATTCTTATCCATTATCCTTTGTTTGCCTAAAAAGGGATACCGGGAAAAGAACTTGACAAATACGATCCATGGTGGAGGGTATGTAAGATTCTGCCCCGGCGAACTTAGCACGCTTTTACTTGTTAAAGTTAAAAAAGTAAAATATGAATAAATTCGGCTGGACCAAATCTTAAAAACTCTTTACCAAGAAAGATTTCTTATTAAAGGCTGAAACTAGCAGAATATAACTAGAGCCCATAATCTGTACAAAATTCAAGCTGGACAGTTAAATGTTACGCACAGTGGGATTGGAATATTAGTGTAAATAAGTCTGTCAATTGTTAACGGATACAGATCTCTTCAATGAAAACACAGTGTCCGTAGCCGCCACATGACCAAATAGAAAGCTCCCTTAGCCTCACATCAGTGGTCGCAGCAATTTGTCTGGCCGCAATATTCAGAAGCATTAAGAGGATAGTCCAAGGTTCCTTTGTCAGCACACCAAGTGCTGCCGACAAGGGTCTTGAGAACGTTGTTTCTACTTTTGTGTACGGTGATGGCATGTAAAGCAGTTGTAGTCCTATGCAGCCTTCGAAATGCAGGCTGATGCTCGAAGAATGAAAATTACCAACGGCAGGATCGGAAGGAGAAGTCCCTTAGGCGTCATGGCTCCTTATGAAAGAAGACAGATCGGTCTGTACGACTTCCCCTTGCTCGTGTCCTTTTCTGGTTTCAGGCTGAGGACAGTTGTAAGGTACTCGACTCCAGACAGATCCAGAGTCTTCAGCATCAGTGTAGAGCACGGATGAAATTCGTAGCTTCGTGCAGTGTAAATTGTATTGGCTGTCCAGCGGCACGGAGATCACGGATACTACGAATGGCGCCCCTTCTAGCCTTGTCACTCTCGGGCCAATAAATTGACGTTTATCTAAGGAAAAAATGTTTTCTTAAGCAAGCAAAGAAAAAACCAACCAAACCAAAAATCAGCTGTTCTGCAAATTTTCACTGGAAGTCGTTCGCGTTCTTTTGCCTGCAATTTTTCAAAGAGTGTAAAATGGCGCGTACTCTTCTGCAAATTTTGACAGACAAATTTTTACTGGTAAGGTACGCGAACAGACCTAAAAACTCGTCGAAGTGCACTTCACGAGAAAAATTTATACTCAGATGTTTACGGTACACTACCTAGTAATTATGTCATGGATGGTAGCAGCAAATATGGTACTGATCAGACTATATGTATATATAGCTGTCATATAGACCGATCACCCGATAAAGGGCCCGAAGCCCATTTTAACCGATTTCGTTGAAATTTGAAACAGTGAGTTATTTTTAGCCTCCTGATATCCTACCTAAATATGGTTGAGATTGGACTATATTTAGGCTTTATTTAAGCTTTATTTAATACCCGATTTCGCAGAAATTTGAAAAAGTAAGTTTTTCTGAACCTCCCGTTATCCGACCTTAAAATGGTTCAGCTCGGATTATATTTGGATATAGCTGCCAAAGTGACCAATACTTTGTTCTACAAAATTGAATAGTGACTTATATATATTAGACCAATCAATGTCTGTGCGGAATTTGGGTGCTTCACCGGATTGTGACGAAAAGGGGTTTACATATATTCCCGAGGTGGTGGGTATCCAAAGTTCGGCCCGGCCGAACTTAATTCCCTTTTACTTGTTTTTTTTTGCTTTTGATAAAAGAAAGTTTACTAGATTTCAAAATATAAAAAATTTGTTGACATTACCACAATTTATTGAGATCTTATAAATATTTTACAGCTATATTCGAATAAAAGTTTTACAGTTATGATATGTGAATTAAATATATATGTGTTTAAATAAAGGTATAACATACAGTTTCCTGATATTTTAAAAAGTCTACAAACTTCTGCAACTTAAGTGTTTAGTTCTTAAGCTTCTTTGGGAGCATTTACAAATGTACCGGCAAATAAAATATTCTTTTTATTCCATATCCAATATAGGAATGGATGATCCGCAATGAATTCAAAA
Source organism: Stomoxys calcitrans (assembly GCF_963082655.1). NCBI lineage: Eukaryota > Metazoa > Arthropoda > Insecta > Diptera > Muscidae > Stomoxys > Stomoxys calcitrans. The sequence continues at coordinate 140,912,057 of NC_081556.1, read as the reverse complement.
CTCATTAAACAACGTGCCATCATAATCGCTCCACTGGCGGCAGCTGCTTCAGTGCCCTCCTCATTGACTTCAATGGATGCCTTATGGAAAATATTCGATATGTTTATATCTTCAGAGGGTTCTAACATACCACTGAAATCGGCCTCTTCGGTAAATGCTTTTTCAATGCCCATCTGAAAGGGAAAAGGGAAATTAAAATTAAAAAATAAATAAAAAGAACTCTATTATATATTGGGTTGCCCAAAAAGTAATTGCGGATTTTTCATATAGTCGGCGCTGACAAATTTTTTCACAGCTTGTGACTCTGTAATTGCATTCTTTCTTCCGTCAGTTATCAGCTGTTACTTTTAGCTTGCTTTAGAAAAAAAGTGTAAAAAAATTATATTTGATTAAAGTTCATTCTAAGTTTTATTAAAAATGCATTTACTTTATTTTAAAAAATCCGCAATTACTTTTTTGGGAACCCAATACATATACTAGTAGAGCTTGTAAACTATCGATATTCGCAACATTCGATATTTTTTATAATAAATATCGATAGTATCGATACTATCTTAAATTTCGCATGACCTATACTTCAAACGGAGGCAACCGTAGCGCAGAGGTTTGCATGTGCGCCTATGACGCTGAACGCCTGGGTTCGAATAATAACAATATTTAAGCCCATCGGATGAAAATAGCGCCCTCTATAGGCGCAATGTGTCTTATAGGATACATTCAGTGTCGGATCGGTTATTAAAAGACCGATTTGGACCGTACTTGGCACAGTTGTTGGGAGTCATGGGAGAGCACTATGTGCAAATTTTTAGCCAAATCGGATGAAATTTGTGGCTTCCAGGGGCTCAAGAAGTGAAAACAGGAGATCGGTTTATATGGGAGCTATATCAGTTTATAGACCGATTTAAACACTATGTGAAAAATTTCAGCGAAATCGGACGAAATTTCTGGCTTCCAGGGGTTTAAGAAGTCAAATCAAGAGATCAGTTAATATGGGAGCTATTACTGGTTATAGACCGATTTGGACCGTATTGGTTTATATGGGAGCTATACCTAAATTTGAAACGATATGGCCAATTTGGTTACATGCCATTCGGGGCATATTTTGGAGTGGGGCGACTAGAAGCTAATTTTTATATAATTTTTGTATTTAACTCTCAAATACCTATCCTTTAAATCCCATATTGTCCCGTTCGGTGTTCATATCCATTTGGTGTCATATAGACCAATCTACTGTCGAAGGGGCTTAAGCCCGGAAAAGCCACATTTATTACCCGATTTCACTGAAATTTACAACAGTGAGTTGTATGTATCGGGCCCCGCGATATAACTTCCGAAAATGGTTCACATCGAACCACATTTGTCCATTTGTGGCATATTTTGGAGTGGGGCGACTTAAACCAAATTTGTATATAACTTTCGTATTCAACTCTCAAATACCTTTCGTTTGAGTTCTTTCTTGTCCCATTCGGTGTACATGTTCATTTGGTGCATAATTTTGGGGTGCGGCGACCAGCCTAAGAATATATCCCTTTTAGATATCTTTCGTATTTTACTCTCAAGTACCTTTTGTTTGAATCCCATATTGTCGCCATCGGCCTCCATGCCGGTGCGGGGGTGATTTTTGGGGCGGGGGCGCCCCCTGGGACTTGACCCCAAATTTTAATATAAGTTTCGTATTCTACATCAAATTACCTTCCATTTTTCCCATATTCCATACCCATATTGCGCCAATCAGCAAACATGGCAGGTGGGCGGGTACCTCGACATGTGAGGTCGAATTGTTCTATTAAGTTCGTACTCTACTCTAAAGTAACTTTCATTTGATACTGATATTGTTTCAAACGGGAAACGTTTCAAGTGGTAGATATTTTTGAGTGGAGCACTCCACTCAAAAATATTTATCACTTGATCCCGCCATTGTCTTAATAGGTCAAATAACCTATTTGAGGAGCTTTTATAAGGTAAAAGCGCCACCTAGATACGTGGACGCAAATTTTAATGTCATAGTCGTGATCTACTGCCAAATATCTTTCATTAAAATTCCGGCTATATGCCCATTTGGTGGGCTTTTGGAGGTGGGGTGACCCCCAATTACTTGGACCTCATTTTTATACCCACCACCGAAGGATGGGGGTATATTCATTTTGTCATTCCGTTTGCAACATATCGAAATATACATTTCCGACCCTATAAAGTATATATATTCATGATCAGCCCATTGAAATCACGCTACAGTCTTTAAAAATAGAGATATTAAGCTGAAACTTTGCACACATTCTTTTTTTTATCCATAAGCAGGTTAAGTTCGAAGATGGGCTATATCGGACTATATCTTGATATAGGCCCCATATAGACCGATCCGCCAATTTAGGGTCTTAGGCCCATAAAAGGCACATTTACTATCCGATTTTGCTGAAAGTTGGGACAGTGAGTTGTGTTAGGCCCTTCAACATCTTTCTCCAATTTGGACCAGATCGGTCCATATTTGGATATAGCTGCAAAGCCGTGACTTATGTTAGGCTTTTCAACTTCCGTGTCGTATATGGTTCAGATCGGTTTATTTTTAGATATAGCTACTTTTAGTATATTTTGTAATACACAATCCAAATCGGAACCTATTTCGTTATAGCTGCTATGGAGCATAAGGCATGCGTTTTTCACCGGATTTTGACGAAAGGTGGTTTACATATATACTCGAGGCGGTGGCTATCCAAAGTTCGACCCGGCCGAACTTAACGCCTTTTTACTTGTTTAACGTCATATTCGTAATCTACTCCCGAATACCTTTCATTTGAGTCGCATATTGTCATGATCGTCCAATAAGCCCATTTTAGGGGGTTTTGGGTTCGGGGCGGCCCCCCAGTAACTTGGACCCAATTTTTGATAAGAAATTCATACTCTACTCTTGAATACCTTTCATTTGAGTCACATATTTTCACGATCGGTCCACTTTTATTTTTGGGTGGTACTTTTGGGCTAAGGGGGGGGTTCGCCCCCCTTGCGATATCAAAAATTTATAAAGCCTATTGCTCCTACTGGACCACTACCACAATCTCTGAAAATTTCAAAGAAATTGATTTAGCCGTTTTTGAGTCTAAACGGCACAAACACATTTACAAACCCACAAACAAACAAACACAAATTCATTTTTATAAGTATAGATAGATTCTAAGGAGGAACAATAGATTCTTTTAACTTTCTTATGAAGTGAATTACTGGGAAAAATAACACCAATTATTGTTTGTAATAGAAATGCTTTGTATATCTGGGCAAGCCGTCTTGTAAGATAACTCTTGCAGGCATGTTATATCGAAATAGTTATCTCTTATGTCGACATCAATTTAATTAACTAATCGATTACTGTCATTAAAGATTATATCGCTCATTTATCTTTAGGTCTATTTCGTAAAATCCCGCTAAACATGTATGATACACACACGTACACAGGCTTACGTACTCGCATAAGCCTGTATGTTGTTGGTATCAAACAAACATTTCTTGAGTCAAGTCAACTTCAGCATATAGAATAAAAATAAATGCCTTTATTTGATGGGCTATATGCAACATGTAGGGCGCGTCAATGTTGTTGTTTACACTGTACGAGTGCGTCTGTATGTTTTCCCATGGCCGCGGGCATAGGAATTTATAAGCAGACTTGTATGTTGCCCTTCTTTGTACTAAAGTAACGAAATTATGTACTCTGTAAATGCGAGAGCAGTTATTAAAGTGAGAGAAACTGTATATGTAAATACACAATGTTAGGCACGATTCAAACCAGCCCCAAAACCCCTTAAAATAGGTTTATTTAACGATCATGACAATATGAGACTCAAATGAAAGGGATTAGAGTATGAATATGGTCACGAATTAGGAATAGGCGTTATACTTTGTTGATTACAGAAGGGGACGGACCCTCGACCGTTACCCCAAAAACACCACCAACATTCAAAAGTGGACCGATAAGGACAATATGGGTAACAAATGTAAAGTAAGCGGGAGTAGATAACGAATCTGGTATACAAATTCATGTCGAAGTATAGGGGGTCATCCCACCCCCTACAAAAATGGGCACATTAGCCAATCACGGATATATGGACTCGGTTTGTTTGTTCTGGATAGTCTGAAAAACGGCAGGACCGATTTTCTCGAAATTTTCACAAATTGTGTAGGGTGGTGTGGAAGGAAACATAGGCTATATAGTTTTTCGATATCAGACGGGGGACGGACCCTCCCCGTTATGACAAAAACACAACCCAAAATCAAAAGTGGACCGATAGAGACAATATAGGTATCAAACGAAAGGTATTGTAGAGTAGAATAATAATATGGTATTAAAATTTGAGTCTAAGAACCCATCGGGCCGCCCCAACCCCAAAACTCCCCCAAACAGACATATTGGACGTTCGTTTCAGATCGAACTATAGGGGGTCACACCAACCCTCAAAAACCCTATTAGACCCCTTTTTAACTAAATGATACTTGGCTGAACCGATTTTCTTTCCGATTCAGATTGTGTACGTTTGTCTGCGAGGAAAGGGGTGGAGGCGGACCCTCCCTATTACCCCAAAAACGCCACTTATATCCGAAAGTGGTCCGATGGGCACAACAAGGGTATCAAATGAAAGGTATTGGAGACCAGAAAGCGAACATGATACATAGTATTTGGGTCCAAGTACTACGCGGGCCTCCAACCCTAAAACTCCTCTAAACAAATATATTCGTAGTTCATTTCAATGTGGGACTCAAATGAAAAGTATTAGGCAGTAGATTACAAATATGGCATTAATCATTAAGTCCAAGTAATGGGAGGTCGCCCACCCCCACCCCAATACCCCCAAATGGGCATATTAGCAACCATGGCTATATGGGACTGAAATGAAAGATATTTGGGAGTATATTACGAATATGACATTAAAATTTGCGTTCAAGTATAGGTGGCGCTTTTCCTCCTAAAGATACGTCAAATGGGTTATTTGACCCATTATGACAATATGGGACTCAATTGAAAGGTATTTGAGAGTAGAAAACGAATTTGATATCCAATTTTGGAGCCAAGTGTTTTGGGGTACGCCCTAAAGCACCCCCTAAACTGAACTTCATTTCCGTTGGAAATAAAGAACGAATTCGATATTGCCGTTGGCCGCTCCGCCCCCGAAACACCCTCCAAACGGTTCATATTTACCGGCCATGGCAATATGGGGCTCAAATTAAAGGGATTTGGAAGTGCAGCATGAATTTGATACCCATATTTGAGTCGAAATGTCTGAGGTGCCATCCCTCCCCTAAAAAGCACTTTTCATTAACCTAATTTTTAAAAACACCAGGAACTGAGGAGGGTAAACTTCTCACACATCAATGAGTGCTTTCCGATTCTAGTTTAAACTCAATGATAAGGGACCTTTTTTTATAGTCTGAACGGCGTCCCCGGGTTGCGACACCACTTTGGGGAAAATGTTTTAAATGACCATGCATGGCATTGTATCTTGCAAATGTCGCCAACCACCGCTTTGTCCGATGTTCTCGCCAGAATTCGAACACGTTCAGCGTCATAGGCTACAATGGCACGAATTCAATATCCGCATTCAGGGCGAAGTGTCTCTATCCTAAAAAGATATTAGAGAGTTAAAGAAGGCGCTGCGGAGCGGGCCCGGTTTGGCTTGTAGTGTTTTGTTTGCTCCGTATAGACTCAAAAACAGTTGAACCGATTTCGGTTCAGATATTTTCACAAATTGTGTAGGATGGTGGGGAAGAAATTATAGGCTCTATAATTGTTCAGGGGTGGAACCTCCCCTTTACTCCAAAAATCTCTCCCAAACGGAAAATTAGACCAATGTGATAAATATGGAGCTACGACTAAGACGGTCATGAAGACCGATCGGAACAATATGGGACTCAAATGAAAGATATTTGTAAGTAGAAAATTTGCAACCATGTCTCAGGAGGACAATGTGGGACTAAAATTCAAAGGTAGACAGGGCCAGCTAGTAAAATATAAACACCATGGATTATTCTAAATATTTGACCATTTTCTTACCTCTTGCAAAACGTTTTTGGCATCAACAGCAAAATCCACTTTAAATTTGGGCAACACTAAAATGATTTCGTCACTGCTTATTTTTTCCGTCAATTCCAACAAATTAATATCTTTTAACTGTTCCATCACTTCTTTTAAACCATTACGCTCATCCGGCAAAAGAATCATCATACTTAGATCCGAATCTTTGTAAGGTAGTTCTAGCAGGCTAAATTTATGTTTATGGAAATAGCCTTGATTGAAATAGGCTGTCTGCCTCATGTATTGCACTTTAACCGATTGCTCGGCATCCGTCCAAAAATCGCCCTCGTGGGTATTGGCCTCATCAAATTTACACTGCCAGCTGCCCTTAAAATGCAAAGCATTCAACAGCACCAAACGTGTATCGTCACCCAAAACTTGGGAGGGTATCAATTCAGTAATTTTACCCGATGTTTTATTCTCAACCCAGTTGTTGATGGTCTGGGCAGCAGCTTCGCTTTCAGAGAAATTTATGATCTCAGCCTCGGCATGATAGCTTTCTTTGGTGGTGTTCTCATATGCATCTTTGATCTTCTTTCCCTCTTTGACATAGATTTTATTGGCCATTTTCAAGAGATCACTATCCTGATATTGATCCAATATACAACGGAAATTCTGCGCAACTTCCTGTGTACAATTGGAGGCATATTTCATGGTAGAGGCTATTTCTTGTGCTGTCTCACCTTGGGCCCCCGTAAATGCCAAAGCCATACAGGTTTGTAGAGAGAAGGGAGAAATGATGACATTTTCCTTGCTGTCAGCAGCTTTTAGTTTTTCCAAAATTTCCAAGGTAAATTTAGCACCAGCAGCTGCAAATTCATCTTTCAGTTGAGACATTGTTTATGTTGCTTTTTTTATCTCTATTTTTAACAGGTAATTTGTCAAAGAATTTAGCTTTGATGGTTGTAGGAGTAAGTTAAGTCGTTTCTCTTAATCTCCTAATGACCTAAAATATAAACACAACCTCTATTTAGCGCTGTTTATGTGGGACTGATTGTTTGACAACAAACTTTTCGACCTCAGCCAACATACGCATTTTAGTCAAAGAAGGCCTTCTCTTGTTATGGCTAATTCATTCTCTCACCGATTGGCCCTACAAACAATTTGAGAGTATGACTCACTTGTAATCAGTGTTGCCATAATGAAAGAAATTTCTACGACCACGGAAAAAAATTCTACGCCATTTTAGCGATTTTTCTATATTTTTCTTTTTATTCGTGTATAACCTCTAGTACGAGGTCTCACATTTTCCTTTTTCTTCCCCTTTCTCTCTCTAGGGTGCCACAATGGGCCAAACTGGCCTCCGAGTGAACTCACCTTCGGTGGGCGACCCATTCAACCTAACCTAGCCTAGCGATGTCCTTGCGTTTGTCAGTTTTAACCATACTACAGGCTTAAAAAAATTAGACATTGCATTGAGACAGGCAAATTTTCCCCATTAAGGAACAGGGGCAAACTTTTACGTATCAAGTAGTGCTGTCCGATTCTAGTTCAAGCTCAATGAAAAAGGACCACAATTTTATAGCTGAGTTTGAAGGCGAGGCCACCGTAGCATGCCCGCCTATGACGCTGAACGCCTGGGCTCGAATCCTGGCGAGAACATCAGAAAAAATTTTTTCAGTTGTGGTTAACCCCTCCCCATGCTGGCGACATTTCTGAGATACTATACCATGTAAAAACTTCTCCCGCACTGCGGCGGACTCGGCTATAAAAATGAGGCCCCTTATCATTAAGCTCAAACTTGAATCAGACAGCACTCATAGTGCAATTTTCACTATGCCCCCGATATTTGAACCGAATGTGATCGGACCATATTCAGATATAGGTGCCATATAGACGGATCTACCGTCGAAGGGTCTTTAGCCCAGAAAATCCATATTTATTACCCGATTCCATTAAGGAACAGGGGCAAACTTTTCAAATATCAATGAGTGGCGTCCGATTGATAAGGGGCCTCCTTTTTATAGCCGAGTCCGAACGGCGTGCCGCAGTGCGACACCTCTTTGTGGAAAAGTTTTTACATGGCTGGCATACCAAATGGTACAGTACCTCCCAAATGTCATCCGGCTCAGTGATATTAGTTCCAAATATAGATCTTCCGATTCAGGGTTCTAAGGCCATAAGAATCGTAGTAATTGTCCGGTTTTACTGAAATTTGGAACAGTGAGCTGCACCAGCAATTTCCGACCCCCAGTATGATAAATATGGGACAAAATTTAGATATAACTATTGGGTTGCCCAAAAAGTAATTGCGGATTTTTCATATAGTCGGCCTTGACAAATTTTTTCACAGCTTGTGACTCTGTAATTGCATTCTTTCTTCTGTCAGTTATCAGCTGTTACTTTTAGCTTGCTTTAGAAAAAAAGTATAAAAAAAGTATATTTGATTAAAGTTCATTCTAAGTTTTATTAAAAATGCATTTACTTTCTTTTAAAAAATCCGCAATTACTTTTTGGACAACCCAATATAAAAAATAAACTTAAATTAAATAACATTAAATACTCATCATTAATCTAAAGGGTGATTTTTTTAGAGCTATAGGAAAGATTTCCAAAAAAAACATAAAATTCAGAAAAATTCTTGAAATCTTTATTTCAATCGATACGGTACGGTCCATATAGTTTAATACTTGAAGATTATTTCATGCTAATGTTGACCGTGACTGCGCCTCACATAGTCACGGTCAACATTTTTTTTACACTTTTTTTCTAAAGCAAGCTGATAACTGACAGAAGAAAGAATACAATTACAGAGTCACAAGCTGTGGAAAAATTTGTCAGCGCCGACTATATGAAAAATCCGCAATTACTTTTTGGGCAACCCAATATTATTTTAATTAATTCAATTTTTTTATTTATTTAATTTAATTTTATTTTTATTTCCTTTTATTTTACTCCATTTTATTTTATTTTATTTTATTTTAATTTTTATATTATTTACTTTTACATAATTTGCTTTTATTTTCTTTTTATTCATTATTTTATTTATTTTAGCTTATTTCATTTTGGCGAAAAATTGCTCTATATATACAAAAAAACTCAAGTTGGCAACACTGTTGGTTATGTTTCTCATTGGAGAGAGATGATGTTTACCGCTCTATTCATGCTCGTTAAAATTCAAACGAATTTAGGTTGCTTACTTACCGGGAGAATGAGATTTAGGTCAGAATGGCTTGCTGGACAGCGATAGATTTTTGGTAATTGATGTTACTCAAAGTCAATTTGGAAAAAAACGAAAAACCGGCATTGTAGTCGTAAAACACCGACTGAAAGGTCATTCATTGGGGGGAAACCAAAAAAAAAAGATTGTAGGAAGTAGTTATTTACATAATTTCTAGAGTTTGAGACACAATTAAATTGTAGGTGACCCAAAAATGTACGAAAATAAACGGGGAACAGGTGGTGGGCAAACATGTAAAGTGTAGACAGCCTTGCAACATTATATTTTTTTACTTAAAACAATGGCTAGACCATATTTGGCTTGGTGGTGCTAGTGGTTTAATAAGTTTTCTGTGTGGAAATTATAGTTGTAAATGTCACGCTGCCTATTATAGCGGAATAAGACAATATATTTTTGATTGCAATTCAAATACAAAGTCAATCTAGCGATAGCCGTCTATTCTTTCTTAACGAAATATTTATTGAGCTACTTTCATTGGGATTCAAAATGGTTAAAGCCGGTCCATGTTTAGATACTGCTACCATAAGTCGGCTTCCTGAGCGTCAGATGGTATTGTATGCTCCAGGCTGATCTGATTTTTGTAAGTAACCTAATTTGTTTTAATCCATCTCAATGTGTCATATTTTTATAAGAATTAATCGATACTTATCGATTTTACATTAACCTTGTGAAATTCTCTGTTTACTTTAAATAAATAGCAGACAATGTTGCAGTGCAAATACAAAACCATCTGCAACCATTTGCTAATTTGAAATTTTACTAATTGCTCGATGGTGTTAGCAATTAGACCGAAATTGTTTTTGTGGCATAATGCGAATAAACAATTACGCCTTGCTGAAATCTAATAACATATGCATATAAATTATCATTCTCAACTGTTTGGAAAAAGGCGATAATGACATAAAACAAGAATTGAGTTATAGATCATCAATCATTTGGAGGCATTTATCATTCATACCACCATAATGGGTATTAACCTCATTCTAGGTCTCCTGGGACTAAACACAAAATGTTTTAAACTGATAATCAATGAAAGTTTGAAATTTTGGCCAAAGAATAACATCGGTATTCACAAATCTTAATGCAGCCTTAAAGCAGGTTATCTTGACAGTTCTATAAAGGAAGTTTGTCAAATAAACCTATTTTAAAGCTGAGTATTCTGTTCAGCTTTTCAAGCGGAATGCTGTCAAGCTCCATATAAAAAACGTCGGCGAAACGTTAGCTAAAATAGGCGGAAAAGTAGTACTCTGCTTATGAAAATGACAAAAAAAAAAATCAAAGTGGCAACACTTGAAGCCCTTGCGGGCATAATTTTTGTTTTTGTATGTTTTATTGGTTTCAATGATTGTTTTTATACCCACCACCGAAGGATTGGTGGTGGGTATACATACAACACATCGAAATATCCATTTCCGACCCTATAAAGTAAAGGGTGATTTTTTTGAGGTTAGGATTTTCATGCATTAGTATTTGACAGATCACGTGGGATTTCAGACATGGTGTCAAAGAGAAAGATGCTCAGTATGCTTTGACATTTCATCATGAATAGACTTACTAACGAGCAACGCTTGCAAATCATTGAATTTTATTACCAAAATTAGTGTTCGGTTCGAAATGTGTTCAAATTTTGTTCAGCGATGAGGCTCATTTCTGGTTGAATGGCTACGTAAATAAGCAAAATTGCCGCATTTGGAGTGAAGAGCAACCAGAAGCCGTTCAAGAACTGCCCATGCATCCCGAAAAATGCACTGTTTGGTGTGGTTTGTACGCTGGTGGAATCATTGGACCGTATTTTTTCAAAGATGCTGTTGGACGCAACGTTACGGTGAATGAACACATTTCGAACCGAACACTGATTTTGGTAATAAAATTCAATGATTTGCAAGCGTTGCTCGTTAGTAAGTCTATTCATGATGAAATGTCAAAGCATACTGAGCATCTTTCTCTTTGACACCATGTCTGAAATCCCACGTGATCTGTCAAATACTAATGCATGAAAATCCTAACCTCAAAAAAATTACCCTTTATATATATTCTTGATCAGCGTAAAAATCTTAGACGATTTAGCCTTGTCCGTCCGTCTGTATGTTTAGATCACGCTACAGTCTTTAAAAATAGAGATATTGAGCTGAAACTTTGCACAGTTTCCATAAGCAGGCTAATTTCGAAGATGGGCCATATCGGACTATATCTTGATATAGCCCCCATATAGACCGATTGGCCGATTTAGGGTCTTAGGCCCATAAATCCACATCTTAGGCCCATAAATCCGCATATAATTTGGGACAGTGAGTTGTGTAACGCCCTTTGACGGCTTCTTCAATTTAGCCCAGATCGGTTCAGATTTGGATATAGCTGTCATATAGACCTACACGCCGATTTAGGGTCTTGCGCTCATAAAAGGCGCAGTTATTGTCCGACGTCGCCGAAATTTGGTAAAGTGAGTTAAGTAAAGCCCCTCGACCTACTTCTGGAATATAGCACAGATCGGTCTAGATTTGGATATAGCTGCCATATAGACCGATCTCTCGATATGAGGTTTTGGGCCCATAAAAAGCGTATTTATTATCCGATGTCGCCGAATTTTGGGGCAGTGAGTTGTGTTAGGCCCGTCGACATCCTTCTTCAATTTGGTCTGGATCGATCAAGATTTACGTATAACTGCCATATAGCGCATTTATTGTCCGATGTCGCCGAATTTTGGGACAGAGAGTTGTGTTAGACCCTTCGACATCCTTCTTCAATTTGGCCGAGATCGGTCCAGATTTGAATATAGCTGCCATATAGGCCGATCTCTCGATTTAAGGTTTGGGCTCATAAAAGGCGCATTTATAGACTGATGTCGCCGAAATTCGGGACAGGGAGTTAAGTTAAGCCCCTCGACATATTTCTGCAATTTGGTCTAGATCGATCAAAATTTACATATAGCTGCCATATAGACCGATCTTTCGATTTAAGGTTTTGGGGCCGAGTTTTGTTAGGCATTTCGAAATTTTTCTGAAACTTGGCCCATCCGTGTCGTATATGGTTCAGATCGGTTTATTTGTATATATAGCTTCTAAAACGACCAATATTTTCTTATATACAATTAAACAATGACTTGTACTTATTAGTATTTGGTCCAAATCGGAACATATTTCGATATATATGATATGGAGCATAATATATGCATTTTTCACCGGATTTTGACGAAAGGTGGTTTACATATATACCCGAAACTTGTTTTGGTATGGAACGAAAAACATTTGATTGCTGTCAAATTCCGCTCGCAGAACAATTAAGATCCACGACAGTTTCGAAAGCAGGAGGTTACCGTAGCGCAGAGGTTAGCATGTCCGCCTATGACGCTGAAAGCCTGGGTTCGGATCCTAGCAATCCTATAAAAAGGAGGTCTCTTATCTTTGAGCTTAAAATTGAATTGGACAGTACTCATTGATTTGTGAGAAGTTTGCCCCAGTTCCTTATTGGAATGTTAATGGACAAATTTGCCCTCCGAAAGCAGAATAGAATAAAACTGCATTAATTTTTGTAAATATGGTCATAAAACTATAGCCTAATAGCTTTGATAACAGAAAATAGTAATCTGTTAAAAGACACTCAGTGTGGGTGGAAAATACGCAGAGAAACTGTCGATAATGGGATATCAATAGCATTGACGAAGAACCTTCGAACCAATGCCTGACAATGTTATGTGTAACCCAAGATATATTCATTTACAGGTAGTGGCAGTTGCCCAACAACAAAATATTGAGTGCGCTATCTGTCAAAATCAGTGATTTGTGCAACTCTAATTTTGTGTATGCTACTAGTTCGCACCATTTTTCGTTTTTGTGTGTTTGTTATGGTTGTTAACTATAATACACACACACAACCAAAACCCGTTGACAGATAGTGCACTTCGGGAGAAAAAATTGTACTCAGCTGTTTACGGTACACTACCTGGTAATTATGTCAGCTATAATAAAGCGGCTTAAGAATTATGAGGCAGCAGCATATACATCAAGTTGTTTGTACAATCTGATGGTAAGAACTTATCTTCGAGGAAACTTAGCATACTATGCTTAGTACACGGAGAGAAAACAGTATGCGGCAATTGCGTAGAAATAAACCCCCTTATCAAAAATTGCAAATTTGTCCATGAACATTCCATTAAGGAACAGGCGCAAACTTCTCACATATCAATGAGTGCTGTCCGATTCAAGTTAAAGCTCAATGATAAGGGGCCTCCTTTTTATACCCGAGTCTAAGCGAAGTGCCGCAGTGAGACACCCCTTTAGGGAGAAGTTTTTAAATGACAAAGAACCTCCTAGCATTAGGATAATCACCGCTGAAAATTTTATGCTGATGTTCTCGACAGGATTCGAACCCAGGTGTTCGACGTCATAGGCGGGCGTGCTAACCTCTGCGCTACCGTGGTCTCCACCTCGCAAAACATTTATTCCATTAGCCAAACTCTGAATAGATTTCGAAGCACCTCGATCTTTTGGGCTATTTCTTCAATTTCTGAGACTTGGGTTTTCCATGGAAGTTTTGGCCTCCCCTTTTGCGTTTACCACCAGTTTACCTTACAAAGACCTCTTAGCTGGTGCTGCCTAACCTAACGTATATGAACCAGGAAAATGGATACTCATATATAATTATAGGATTTTTTTTTATTTTATTAAAACAAACAATAAATACAAATACAAAAATTCATTAAACTAATTGGTTAAAAAAATATAATCTATTTTTCATCAGAAATGTTCTGGAATTTTCCTTCATTTATAATACTTTCTGTCATGGAACCTATGTGATATAGAGCTGGCAAACTATCTATAATAGCAACATTCGATATTGTCGATAATTTTAAGAATATCGATATTATCGTCGATTTCCTATCACCTTTCAAACGAAAATGAGTAGTAAAAATCATGCGATCGATTTATATAGAAGCAATATTAATGCATAGACCAAATAAAACGAAGGTTAATCAAGTCAGTAGGAAGTCATGAGAGAAATCATTGTACAAAATGTTAACCTAATCGAATGAAAATTGCGCCCTCTATAGGCGCTATGAATCTTAAAGAATACAATCATTGTCGGATTGCTTATTATTGTTTAGTTTTTCAAAAAATTTTACTTTTGCGATATTATCCATCAATCGATATTCAGTTAAAAAATTAAATATCGATAGTGCCATCGCTAATTTGCCAGCTCTAATGTGCTCTCCGTTCGGAGGTTATTTTATAGTTGCCAAATTTTTAAGCCTCGTTGGGGGCATTTACAAAAGCTCCAGCAAACAAAATGTTCTTCTTATTCCAAATCCAATAGAAGAATGGACGATCGGCTATAAATTGCAAAGGCAGCATCATCATACGGGTCATCATAATCATGCCAGTGGCAGCAGCTGCCTCTGAACCCTCTTCGTTGACTTCAATGCAGGCTTTGTGAAGGACTTTTGAGATGCTAATATCTTCGGGAGATTCCAAGATGTTGCCAAAATCAGCACAATCGCTGAAGGCCTTTTTGATGCCCATCTAGAAAGAGTAGAGAGGAAAGTGTTGGTGTTAATTGGGATTGTATCTATTTAATACTATAAAATTTATATCAAAGCAGCTGAGAGCAATAGAAGAAGAGTCATTTGCCAACAGAATGAAAAGTGGACATGCCCCCATAAATATTATAGCTGTTATCATGGCTGAATAGTGGAAGATTAGGTCACTTGCCAAAATTAGAAGATGGAAAGTCACCAAAAACATTAAAGATGTCAAAGCGAGCCGATTAAAAATGACACAAATGGGAGAGAAAGTGAAAAAGTTTACACCCTCAATGTCAAATTCTGTCAAAAACTAAAAAAAAATTGTATGTCGATTGATCACTTGGCTTAACCTTATTCAGCGAACCCTGGCACCCTATATTCACTTAATAAGGTTGTGTAAAGCGATATCTTTTTACATTCATTCTTTGTTTACGTTTTCTCCTATATGATGACATTTTCAATTGGCACATTTTGACATCCTTAATGGTGTTCATGGGGCCTATCCACTTCATGTTTTCGCATGTGACCTAACCTTCTATTAGTGAATCCTGCCTGACGGCTTATATGCTATTTTTTATTTTAGTCCTATAAAGTACAACTGTTCTGGATGAAATATCGGTGGAATGTTTTACTGGTGAGTTATCGATATCATGCAATATCAGATAGCCTAGTACTGACTTCGGCTTTACGCCCGAAGTCAACTCTCAAAACGCATTATAAAAAAATTATAACGAAGAAAATGCGAACATATTCCGTGGAAGTGGAACTGAGTTCTATAAGCAGAATAGTAGCGATAAGTTGCAAAGGATACAACATATCTAAAAACAAGCTCAAGATATAGCCTTAAGTTCCAAAAGCCACACGATCTTAAACAAAAACGTTAGACTCGTAAGAGTAAAGGTGGAGTTATATTCTATGCGCGCTACTCTACTTCACGCATGGCAATACAGAATGATCTTCGAATTGATTCGTCAAAATTGAAAATTCTTTAACTTTTGGGCGTCGCTTTTGTGGGACTTGCTTGCAGAGTTGCATTGTAAATGCGCGCGTATAGTATATAACCCCACCTTTAAGTAGTTGATGTGCTTGCACAAACGTGCTGAATTTCCGAACATGGGTCTACGAGAAAAATTTCGCAATTGATCAGTTCATAAACTCTCAAAATTATCGTTTTTTACTTAATCGAGCTTGCGCACATCAATCGTTTTCATTGTGACTGGCGGGATCGGGAAACATGTTCAAAGCAGTTTGGAGACGGGGGCACGCAGACATTCCAACATGGTAAGTAGGTGTAAATCAAGATTTGCTAAAAAATCATTTTCTGCACTTCATTTGCCAGATGTCAATCCGATGTACCTTTCTATTTTGGGACATTTTAGAGAGAAAGGTCAATAGAGCAACAGTCAAAGCAAAAGGTTGCCATATCGAGCTAAAGTGAATGGACAAAATCAAAACAATACGTAAAGCATGGTATTCTGTTCAGCTTTCATGCGGAATGCTGTCAAACTGCATATAAAGCTGAGTATTCTGTTCAACTTTTCAGACGGAATGATGTCAAACTCCATATAAAGTTGATTATTCTGTTTAGCTTTTCAAGCGGAATGCTTTTAAACTCCATATAAAAAACGTCGTCGAAAAGCTGGCGAAAAAGTAGTACTATGTTTATAGTGAGGAAAATGGAAAAAAGAAATCTTTTATTGGTTTCAATGGCTCGTTTTTTCTTTTTGTTGTTTTTTTAGTTGAGAAAAACATAAAACCATGAAACCCTGTTTAGATTGCTATTTAAATCCGTATTTTATGACTCCATCATATGTTTTCTCTTTATAAAATCAGCTGACGAGAACCTTAAATCCGGATTTAATGAGCAGTGTAAACGGAGTTAAAAAACGTCTTTAGATATCAAAATAAAAACAAAGAATTACTATAAAATTTCGCTCGTGAAACAAATAAAAATTTCAGAGACCATTCCTAAAGCAGAATAGAACGCCAATCCTAAATATAAACTGAGTTCGTGTACTCAAAAAATTGTGCAAATTTGCACAAATTTTTACTTGAAGTCGTTCGCGTACTTTATTCGCCAGCAGAAGAGAGCGGAAGTGTGCGTGAGAGCAAGCAAAATTTTGAGAATTTGGTAATTGAGATCTTGCATATTCCACAGGGATTTTTTTTTTCAGCAGACATTTGCAGCGTCGAACAGCTGTTTTATTAAAATCAGCTGTTAAATTCAAATAAGTTGCAAAAGAGAATAAGGACTGTTCTTACTCTCTTACAATTTACAGACCTATAGTGTATATCAATTTCGCCTTTTAGATGCCATATGTCGTTAGTAAAAATGGGCGTCATCTTTCTGTTATATTTTAGTTACAAGTAGTGGTCAACAGATGTCGTTGGTCAACATGGACCCAATCTTTTTTAACGAATTTCTTAAAATTTCATATTATAAAGGTAATTTTGCATCAGTGAGCCCTTGAATAAACGTATTTATCGATTAAACTAATCTGCACATGCACTGGGCTAGTAAATATGTCATTTTTGTAAAAGGTGTGGTAGTGCTTCCATACCAATAAATACAATGCCTTCCAGTATTCACTAATAGAAGGTTAGGTGGATAGGCCCCTTGAACATCATTAAGGATGTCCAACCTGCTGATTGAAAATGTCATCAAATAGGAGAAAACTTAAAAAAAATGAATGTAAAAAGAGAACAATCCTCAATGCTAAGTACTGCCGAAAATTCTATGTCAGCTGATCGCTTGGCTTAACCTTATTCAGTGAATTCTGAATGCTGTCTATGCGTTGAATATTATCCCTAATCAACATTTTCACATACCAAATCTTTACCTATTGTATATATTCACACAAAAAAAAAACATTTCAATTAGTAACACTTCGTGTCAGCTTCCCTGTAAAGTCTTAAAAAACAAACCAATTGTTAAGCTCTAGATAGCATAGTTGACTATATATTGATATACTATAAAGGCTTATAACAACAACAATCCTTTCAAGTGCTCAATAACTTAAAATATTTCAATTTTTAAATTTCACTCCTCTTAGATTCTTATCACTTGGCGTAATCAATATTTCATGTCACAAAAGTTAAATTTAGGTTATACAAAGAGAAGTGGAAAATTGAACTCTTATCAAAAGATATGGCAACAAAGATAAGTTTGGGAATTTCGGTACGCTATCATCATAGGCGGTGATATATAAAATGCTACCATCTGCAAGCACTAAAAGCCACATAAAACAGGTCATATTGATTATGCGACAACAACGACGGTGAAAATTATGCAACTGCACTTTGATAAGAAGCCCAAAATAAAATTTATATCATTCGAGAAGTGTTATCAAAGGTGGAATGTGAAGCAATATAGCAACTTTAATCTATTAAGAAATGCAATCATAGAATTTATTGACAGAGATATAGAGAGCTTCCTGCTCATGTGTCGTCAACTAGGCCATGAAGGGCTATCTTAGAAGACTTGCGCTTGCTATTGCCGCACCGTTGTATTGGGTTGCCCAAAAAGTAATTGCGGATTTTTTAAAAGAAAGTAAATGCATTTTTAATAAAACTTAGAATGAACTTTAATCAAATATACTTTTTTTACACTTTTTTTCTAAAGCAAACTAAAAGTAACAGCTGATAACTGACAGAAGAAAGAATGCAATTACAGAGTCACAAGCTGTGAAAAAATTTGTCAACGCCGACTATATGAAAAATCCGCAATTACTTTTTGGGCAACCCAATGGATATATGTGATCTCTTTTCTTCCCCTTAGGTATATCTGTAGAAGCGTTGTCATAATAAACGACCGCAGACTAAAGGTGGAGTTACATACTACGCGCGCAAAATGCATTAAAAATGCGAATCAATTTTTAACTTTGACGCCTAAAAACACTACTTCACTCATGGAACACAGAATGACCCTCGAGTTCAATCTTCAAAGTTGAAAATTCTTTAACATTTGCGCGTCGCTTTTGTAGGATTTGTTTGCACAGTTGCAGGATGCACTTATATGGTGAGGTCATGCGAACAGCTGAGTCCATTTTTTTCTATTTTTTTTTTTCGATTTTCCTGTAAATCTAAATGTGAAAGGCTCGATCCAATATTCCACACATGAGTAACAAAACACTGTTATAAGGATGAAAATACAAATATGGAATACACTTGAAGAAGATAAGTTGTTAGACAGAGTTTATTTTTAAAACCACTTTGACAATTAAATTTACAGCATTTGCCACTCAAGGTAGCTTTGTTGGTGGTAGCATTTTGTTGTTGTGCTAATGACTCTACCTTTTAATTGTACCATGGCACAGTTGCATTTTTAATGCGTGCACATAGTATTTAACTCCACCTTATAGGCCTAAACAGACAAGTGTCGCATTGAAAAATGCAACTCTGCAAACAAATAACAAAAAATCAACTCGCAAAAGTTGAAAAGATGTTCAATTTTGACGTTTAAAAACTTGATTTCAATTGTGGCAAAACAGAATGCAAATGCAAATTTTGCCCATGAACTTTCCACTAAGGAACAGGGGCAAACTTCTTACATATCAATATATATATATATATATATATAGCTGATTCAGAACGGCGTCCCGCACCTCTTTGGAGAGAAGTTTTACATGGCATAGTACCTCACAAATGTTGCCAGCATTAGGAGGGGAAAACCACCGCCGAAAATTATTTCTGAAGGTCTCGCCAGGACTCGAACCCTGACGTTCAGCGTCGCAGAATGACGCTCGCTTTCCAGCGTTTGGTTTTAAACTAAAATTTCTTGTAATTCTTCTGTGAAAATCAGGATTCACTTAATAACATTGTGAAAAGACTGTTGAGAATGTCAACATTTTCTTGTTATGTTTTTTTTCCCTATTTGGGGTGGCATTTTCAAACGATACATTTTGACGTCCTCAGTCTTCATGGAGTCTTTCCAGTTTTCGCCGTCGGAAAGACACATAACCTTCTACAATGAGGACCCGTATCAAAATCGCGGAATCAAAATCAAATAACTTTAAGAAAGACATGATTGCGATTTGGGTATCTCGAATTTGAACTTGTGATGAAATTTTTCAACTAACAATATTTCGAAAAAGTACTTCCGATCTCTTACCTTTTTCAATGTATCTGACAATTCAATTGAATAATCCACTTTGAATTTGGGAAATTTAACCACCACTTCTTCGGTATTCATTTTATCCGCTAAATCCACCAGATTGACTTCCTTCAGTTTGGCAGCCAAATCCTTAAGACCCTCTCGCTCTTGTGGCAATACAACAAACATACTCAAATCCGAATCTTTATAGGGCATCTCCAGGGCGGTGCAATTGTATTCCTCAAAATAGCCATAGCCAAACTTGGCCTTTTGATTCATATACTTCACTTTCACCGACTCCTCTTCGGCAATCCAGAAATCATCTTCTTCGGTTTGGGCTTCATCGAATTTCTTTTCCCAATCACCCTTGAAATGCAAGGCATTGAGCAAAACCAATCTTGTGGTGGCATCCAAACAATCGGCCGATATCAATTCGGTAATTTTTCCAGCTGTTTTCTCCTTAACCCAATCGTTCATGGTCTGGGCGGCTGCCTCACTTTCGGCAAAATTTAAACTTTCCGCCTCAGCATGATAGTGCTCCTTGGTGGCGTTGGCATATTCGGGTTTGATAGCCTTGCCATCTTGCACATACACCTTATTGGCGATTTTCACCAGATCACTGTTCTTGTATTTCTCCAAAACGAATTGGAAAGTTTCTGCCACTTCGGGAGGGAAATTTGAAACGTATTGCAAGGCTGTGGCTATTTCTTCGGCGGTATCATCCTTGGCACCGGCAAAAGCCAAGGCCAAACAATTTTGTATGGAAAATGGCGAAACTATGATGTTTTCCTTGGTGGTGGCAGCATTGAGTTTTTCAAAAAGTTCCACAGTGAATTGGGCACCACCACGAGCAAATTGCAAATTGAAATCGAACATAGTTGATTTTTTTTTATTGGACACACACAAAAATTTAAATTTCGAACGTAATACGTTTAATATAAACTTGAATATAACTTTCCTTGAACGCGGACTGCTATGGAATGGCCGAAAAATATTATTTACACATAACAAAAGTACAGACTTTTAAGGCCTCTTTGCCTTTTGAAATATGTCAACAAATGATATTTCGCTATGACTCACGGCCCGATAACGAATTGTTTCTCTATTTTATACAGTCGACTTATAAACATCATCTCCCGCCCAATGTTAAGTTTTATTCGTTGTTGTATTTCCTTTTTGTATTACTCTCTCTCTCTCTCTCTCTCTTACTTTTCGTTGTTTTTTTTTGGGGAAATACCGTTGACTAGGTTTGTTTGTTTTTTTTTTATTGCTCTTCCTCTGATTCTCTCTCTCGCAGAAATGCTAATCAGTGTTGCCACTACAACAACATTTTTCCGACCAAAATTTTCCAAACAAAACCTTTAAAATTCCCTTCTAGCCTACCAAAATTGTAAACTAAATCGAAATCGATCAAGAAGATTGCGTTTCTTGCGACAGTTATTATTGTTTAACTATATACAATCTTATATAGAAAATTGAATTTGTATTTGTTTGTTTGTTTGTTCCGTATAGAATCATGAACGGCTGATCCGATTACCTTGAAATTTTTACAGATTGTGTAGGTTGGTCTGGAAAGAAACATACGCTATATAATATTTTGATATCGGAAGGGGGCGGACCCTTCTCCTTAAAGTACGACCCAAAAATGAAAGTGGACCGATCAGGACAATTTGGCACTCAAATGAAAGGTATTCAGGAGTAGAGTACGAATTTCACATTAAAAATTAGGTCCCAATAATTGGGAGGCCGCCCTAAACACAAAATAGGTTTTTTGGACGATCATGGCAATATGGGACTGAAATGAAAGGTGTTCGGAAGTAGATTGCGAATATGGACAGGAAGGAGAAATAGGCTTTATAATTTGTTGAATTCGGAGGGGGCGGTCTCTCCCCCTTACCACAAAAACGCCACCCAAAACCAAAAGTGGACCGATGGGCATAAAATGGTTATCAAACTAAAGGTATTGGAGATTAAAAAACGAATGTCGTATTAAAATTTTGGTCTACGTACCCATCGGGCCGCCCCAACCCCGAAATTCCCCGAAACAGACATATTGGACGTTCATATAATGTTACGAATCTGAAATCAGTTCGAAGTATAGGGGGTCACCCTACCTCCCAAAAATGCCTTAAATGGGCATGTGACCCATCATGACTATATGGGACTCGGTTTTTTTGTTTGTTCCGTAGAATCAAAAACGGCTGAACCGATTTTCTTCAAATTTTCACAGATTGTGTAAGTTTGTCTGGATGGAAACATAGGCTATATAATTTTTAGATTTCGGATGGGGGCGGTCCCTCCCCCTAACCACAAAAACGACACCCAAAACCAAAAGTGGACCGATGGGCATAAAATGGTTATCAAAGGTATTGGAGATTAAAAAACGAATATCATATTGAAATTTTGGTCCAAGTACCCAGCAGGGCGCCCCAACCCCAAAACTCCTCTAAACAGAAATATTCAACGTTCCTATCAATATGGGACTCAAATGAAAAGTATCCGGCAGAATATTACAAATATGGCATAAAAAATTAGGTCCAAGTAATGAGAGGTCGCCTCGCCCTTAAAAAACCCCCAAATGGGCATATCAGCCGACCATGGCTATATAGGACTCAAATGAAAGATATTTGGGAGTATATGAAAAATATGACATTAAAATTTGCGTTCAAGGTGGCTCTTTTCCTCAAAAAAAGATGAATAGATAAATTGACCCATTATGGCAATATGGGACTTAAATGAAAGGTATTTGAATGTAGAAAACGAATTTGATATCCAATTTTGGGGATACACCGTACATCACTCCTTAAACTGAACTTTATTTCCGACTATAGCAATATGGACCTCAAATCAACGCCATTTGGGAGTAAAGAACGAATTTTATATCTATTTTCAGGGCAACGTGCCGGTGGCCTCCCCAGTCTCAAAACACTCTCCAAATGGTTCATCCTTACCGACCATGACAAAACGGGATTTAAAGTAAAGGGATTTGGGAGTGGACATAAATTTGATATCCATATTTCTATTTTTGGTTTCTATTTTTGGAGACGGGTGCCGCGGACAGCCCAAAACCCGCCAAAGGATATATAGACCAATCACGACAATATAGAGCCATGTGTTTGGGGAGCCGCCCTACCCCAAAATACCTCCCTATTATATAAAAGCTATTTGGGGTGGATATTTAATGATTTTCGGGAAATTTATATTCATTTTCAGGACAAAGACCCCGATCATGCCATTATGGGACTCATACGAAATGTTTCTGAAAGTAGAGCACTAATCTTAGAATCTACCAAAATCGAAATGGGCCGTCAATCCAACCAAACACAAAAATATAACATAAATCTTACCAAATTTGGTAAAAAAAACCGAAACGGCAACTCTGATGCCAATAAAATTTTTCAATTAGTAAACAAAGTTTTGTGAAAAGAATGAGTCTCTTTATAAGAATTTCGATAGAACTGAACTATCTTATCTATACAGGAATTTCAATTATGGACTACAAACAAAAGTCTCATATGGCTGGTATTGGCAGGTATGAATAGGTGTTTTAAAAATATTCAATTGTTTAATAATTCTATTGTAAATAAAATATGCGACGCAACACGGACTAATGGTAACAAGTTGTAGAAGGCAAATTACAAAATAAGAAAACCGATAACTGACTAAAAGACTTTACACTGACGAACAAATATAAGAGCAAATGGATAATTAAGAAATTCATGAATTTGTTAAAATTGTAAGTCATAAAAAATTAGTAATGGTTAGGTTTCGAGGTCATGCGGTAATAGATAATAATAACCGGTTATATGGAGTGTTTGAGAGAAACCGTAAACAGCTGAGTACAATTTTTTCTCGCGAAGTATACTGTCTGTCAACCAGTTTTGGTTGTGTGTGTGTATTATAGTTAAGAAACATAACACACACAAACAACGAAAAATGGCGCGAATTAGTAACATACACAAAATTAAAGTTGCACTCATCACTGATTTTGACAGATACAGTGCACTCAAAATTTTGTTGTTGGACAACTGCCTCTACCTGTATATGAATATATCTTGATCGTATGAACAACGAGCTGTATGACGCATAGTTACACATATCAAAATACTACGGCTGCTTTGGCAAGGACATGTTGTCAGGATGGGTGAAGAAGCTCCAGCAAAGAAGTCTTTTGAAGGCAAGGTGGTAAACGCGAACCGGGACTACCAAAAGCCCGATGGAAAGATCAAGTGAAACTTGGTGTCAGAGATTATAAAAGAACCGAAGAAGGTCGAGGCGCTTGGAACGCTGTTATACGTTCGGCTAATGGAACAAATATTCTGTCATAGCCAATTAAAGTAGAGTAATATAAGTTATAAAAGATTAACACTATATATAGTGCTAAAATAAAACAGCAAATACTTCATATCTTTGATATTTTCACCGAACATTTTTTTATAATTAAATTTTTTTAGAAGTGTTTTCAAAATTTAATTATCCAATAAAATTTCCGACTTTTGATTTGCACAAAAAATTTAGATTAAAATCTATATCGTTGGAAAATATCGTCAACATTTTGTTTTGTGCCAAACTTTGTCAAACCTAGATATCCATAGTAAATTTCATCAAAGTTTAAAATAATAATAAAGTAAACTTGCGCTATGAAATTGTCTCTCCATGCAATTCACCAAGATTGGAGAATCGCCTCCAATGGAGATGGCTTATATACCTGCCAGCCAGGACATCAACGAAGGAAAAGTTGAAATGTCTCATCCTCAGGACGACAGCTTCCACAGCTATCATTATGGGCCACCAAAGGGGTTTATAGCGCCGTACCCGGTTATGCGATTTTTGTTCAAAAGCAAGCAACACACATTCGTTCCGGCACGGGATAGCTGTGATAGAGATCCAATTTGAGTTGTGTTCATTACTGTCGCGAGGACAGGTTGGACAGGTATTCATCGCCCAGAAGCCTTAAGGTATTCCCACATGATCTAGAGCGTTAGGCCACGCGCTACAAGAGAGAACCTTTAGATCAAGCGCCGTATCAAGCAGGCCTAGACAACATTCATTCAGACACGGTAGCAGATGCGGTAAATACCTACCGGGTGAATGTAGTCCTTGACCACCCCCGGCAAACCAGAGTAGTTCTGGCTCAATTACGTTTCGGCAGAATAATCCCAAGACTTGCCAATAATGAGAGAGAAAGACTAACTTTGCTCAGGGAATAGTAGCTGGACAGGCTATTAGACACTACATTTCCTAACTCGAGAACGGTCCGGCAGTCTATGGTGAATACCCAAGAGAATTTAAACACGTGTATTGAGTTGATAGATAGCGTTCCTCGATATATTCCGACATCCTTATGAAATTGCATGGACAATCTGGAGGAGGATTGTGACGATGCAGGCTGGTATGGGAGCCGATTCAAAGTAATATCTTTAAGTAATCAACGTTCAACTAACATGTGCCGTTGCACTTAGAGTGCAAATTGCAAATTTGGTCCATGAAAATTCCATTAAGGAACAGGAGCAAACTTCTCACATATCAATGAGTGAAGTCCTATCCAAGTTTAAGCTCAATGATAAGGGGCCTCCTTTTTATAGCCGAGTCCGAACGGCGTGCCGCAGTGCGACACCTCTGGAGAAAATTTGTACATGGCATAGTATCTCACAAATGTTGCCAGCATTAGGAGGGGAAAACCACCGCTGACAATTTTTTCCGATGGTCTCGCCAGGATTCGAACCCAGGCGTTCAGCGTCATAGGCGGACATGCTAACCTCTGCGCTACGGTTGCCTCCTTACACTTAGAGTGCAGATTGTGGAAATTTAACCAGAAGCAGCATTTGATTTAGCTAAAAAAGAGTTGCTACTGAAAACTTGTCTAAGGAAATATCATTCACATACGTAAAGCCTGGAAATCGCCCAGCGCGATCAGATGGAGGTCAGTTGCATTAAGGCTAAAACAGAATGAGAGCGATGCATTGAAAAATGCAACTCTACAAACGAATGTCAAAAAAGTATAGAGCAAAACCTAAACAATTTTTAACTTTGACGCCTAAAAACACTACTCCACCTATGGCAACACAGAATGACACTCGATTTCAGTCGGCAAAGTTAAAAATTCGTTAACTTTTGCGCCTTGCTTTTGTGCGATTTGTTTGCAGAGTTGCATTATTCAACGCCTCGCTCCCATTCTGTTATTGTCTTTGGACTCAAAATGTGCACATGCGGCAGAGGAGTAAAAAATTAGAGGGTGCTTTGATAACAGAAACCGGGGAAGCATCGTCCACACCGCACATGTCTAGAATGGTATGAGGTGGTTCTGCTTTCTCAGCTGCGTTTAGATGCGGAAATATACTCATCATGACAAGGTCAAGTGAGTGAAAACAATACTTTTATTAAAATTTTATTGAGAAATGTCCTTTTGATATCAGCATGTTATGTTACTTCGAATAATATTATCAAAAAAAAAAAAAAACATCGTGAAAAATCTTTCCACCCTTTAAATGCGGTGATTATTCTTAACATATGAATTTGATTTGGCTGCAAGGCGGATTTAAAAATGTGGTCTCACGTCTGGTCTGACAGCTGTACAGATATTTCTTCTTTCTCTCGATTCACTAAATAAGGTTAAGCCAAGCGATTAGCCGACATACAATTTCGATCAGCTTGATGGCAAGATGGTAATTTCACCATTTTATGTTGTTGTACAGATAAGACAACCTTTAAAATAATGCAGCCATAATTTGGCTGTATAACTTAGCTTTTTTCATTTTTTAATCCACTATAAGTCGACTTTGATGTTTTAAGAGAACAAATCGAGGTATCGATTTGTCGAAAATCGATATTTCATTTGAGGAAATTAACAAACAAACATCAGCTGTTCAGATGTATTAGAAAAAAGCAGAAGCAAAAAAATAATTGAAAAAAAACTGGCAACACAAGCAGATAAACTCATTATAATACTATAATTTTATTTGGCATCTTACAAAGTAAAATGCAACGCAGACGAAAGAAATAAATTAAAACTATTTGCGGATAGATAGAAGGAGAATAGTGAAATAGTTTAAAAGAGTGACGTTGAATTGGAAGGAAGCACTCACTGCAAGCATACATAATTCATGGGAAAAAACAAAGAATAAAATTCTTTGAATCCACAACAACACAAAAAGATAAGAAATTGTGGACATCTGAGTTTGTATACTTTGTACAAAACCACTGGCGATAAATCAAAACATAAACAAGCAAAATAAAAAAGTTCAAGGAACCCTAGACAGCAGCATAAGGGGATTCCTTGCATACAGCGTAACCATAACGTTGCTCCCATTTCTAGCCTTGGAAAACATTTTGGCATTGTGGAAGTCATCATCAGCTTGGCAGTCATTGGAACAGTCACTCGGCCAGTATGAGAGGCATTGAAGGCAAAGTTGTTATTTTGGGGTCCAAAGGTAAGACAACACTCGTAGGAGATAACGACGCTTTTTTAAGATTCATGTTATATGTATGTCGACATGCTTGACTTAATTTAAATTTCCTCTGTCATCCATTCATTCATACAATTTTTATTGATCCCTCAATTATATGGAGCACTGAGCAAGTGTATGCATGCACTTTGCAATTTATTTTATACCGCCGTTGTTGTTCTTTATGACTTTTTTCACTGTTCAATGAATTGTCACAAGAAATAAATCGATAAGAAAGGCAGAGGGGGCCTGCGAGAGTATATGCGCTGATTGGACTTTTGTTTACTGTTATGCGAAGAGGACCGTGTTAAAGGGGGCGTACATAGCCCACATGCATATTCTTATGTACAAATAACCTTGAAGGCAGCCAACCACTTGCATTCTTTTGTCTTTTAATCTTCTTAGTCATATTCATAAACCCGTATAAGCTGTAGGCAAAGAAGAAATTTTGCTGCTAGTGTTTGTTCTAGGCTCTAGCTTGGGTATTTGTTATATTTGCTAGATTGTTGAAATATTTTAATTTTCATTCATAAAAGCTTTTGAATGAGAAAATTAACTTGGGGTTAAATTTCTAATGAGGTAGGGCTCAACAACCTCTGGGGGCATCACAGTATATAAGGGCTGCCGCCTTTGGGTATAACACACTGCTACAACAAAAACGACAACAACAACCATAGTGCAGTAATGTTCTCTTTTCCTCCTTGTATGCAGTATGCAATTCAAAGGAACACTAGATTTAGTTGCTGATGGGAAATTCCGAGGCATCATTACCGCATTAGCCGTTCGCTATACAAGCCGGTCGAATACTCCAAGTGCGGCCCGATTTTCCAGCGCAGGTTGCGGTACTCGCAGACGAGCGTGTTGTGATTCGATGCACGGACCCCACTTAACCCAGCGTGCTGAATTTGAAAATAAACAGGGTAGTCAATGAACATAAGTGGAATTTGTGGCTGGAACACTTGGCGCAATGAAACTTGAGTACTGGTTTAGGCAAGCTGTGGTCTACTGTTAAGTCACTCTCGACCTCCATTAGAAGTGATGACAGGACATCAGTCACTTTTATCGATGTAACTGTCACAGACCCGAGATGCGTCAGGTTGTTTAACCATCAATTTTTTTAGCATCCCGAGAGTGACAAGGCTAGGGTAGGAGCCATTTGTTGTATCCGTGGTATCCGGGCTAATGGACAAAGTGACGAACGTCATTCGTCAAGTCACTCGCTAAGGCGTTGGCACCGATGGAATCTCTACACTGATGCTGAAGAATCTTTATATACCTGGAGTCGAGTACCTAAAAACTGTCTTCAATTTGTTTGAACACTTATGTTGTTGTTGTAGCCACATTTTCATGTGGACGTGGCGATCCTCGTCAGGCTCCTGTTGTTGTTGTTGTTGTTGTAGCAGTTTATTGTGTTCTATCTTTCGTCTGCTTGATTCTGTTGAGTGTCAAGACCCAGGAACTCTGCGACTAAGATGGGATGCGTCCACAGGGATCTGGGTCTGATTCTGAGTGGGTCTGACCGGGCAGTTCACCAGGTGACGTGTATCGTGCGGTCCCTGGTTACAATCGGGACATACATCTTGCACGTCGGCATCAATCCTAGCTGGGGTGCGTCCACGGGGATCTGGGACTGAGTCTGAGTGGGTCTGGCCGGGCAGTTCAACAGGTGACGTGTATCGTGCGGTCCCTGGCTACAATCGGGACATACATCTTGCACGTCGGCATCAATCCTAGCTCTGTGGGAATTGAGGCGGCTGCATCTGCTGCCTGTACTTGAGCAAGCTCGTTTGGGTCCAAAGGACTGATACCCGATGTCTGGAAGAATGGGCGAGTGATCCCTCTACCGAAGCCTAGAAAGGTCCAAGAAGGGGGAGATACCGGGAAAAGAATTTGACAAATGCGATCCATGGTGGAGTGAATATAAGATTCGGCCCGGTCGAACTATAATACAACAAAGTCAAGTTTAACGCCTACATCACAGATCAAAAATGCAAAATTGCCTACGAACATTCCATTAAAGAACAGGTGTCAAAATTCTCACATATCAATGAGTGCTGTCTCATTTAAGTTTTAGCTCCCTTTTAAAGCCGAGTGAGAACGGCGTGCTGCATGGCGATACGAGAGAAGTTTTTACACGGCTCTATGCCAATATAAACATGGGGCCTCACTCTTGTCGCCAGCATTGGAAGAAGATAACTACCGCTGAAATTTTCTAAAGTTCTCGTCAGGATGCGAATGTAGGCGTTCAGCGCTATGCACTGCATTGTTCGCCATAGATACGTCGGCTACTGAATGTTGTTGTTGTTGTGTCAGTGTTGTATACTGAGGCGGCAGCCCTTGCCGATGAAGGAATCCATCAGGTCAATCTGGTTCAAACAACCGGCTGCCATGGGATTGCTACTGAATGTCAAAGGCGATAGCGTAACAATTTTCACCACCATCTATCTCAAATACTTGGTGTCACATTTGACAGAATTTTCAAGTTCTTCACATATTCAACTGCAGTATGTGACATTAGGGTGGTTTTATCTCAAAGGGAAAAAATCGATGTTGATATTTTTGGGGGCAACCACCTAGAATGTTTCATTTTATTTGATTTTAAGATTCCTAAAATTTAAGCACAATTGAAATATGTTAACACGTGCTGCTGGGGCCTCAAAGTTTTGAAAATCTTGACCATTTTGGCTATTTAGGGACTTTGGCGACCCATATCACTGAAACGGGTAAAGCTATGAAATTAAAGGTCATTTTCTTTTTATACCCACCACCGAAGGATGGAGCTCACAGATTCTTTTTTTGTCCATAAGGAGGTTAGGTTCGAAGATGGGCTATATCGGACTATATCTTGATATAGCCCCCATATAGACCAATCCGACGATTTAGGGTTTTGGGCCCATAAAAGCCACATTTATTATCCGATTTTGCTGAAATTTGGGACATTGAGTTGTGTTAGGCCCTTCGACATCCTTTGTCAATTTGGTCCAGATCGGTTCAGATTTGAATATAGCTGCCATATAGACCGATCGCACGTTTTAAGTTTTTGGGGCCATAACAGGCGCATTATTGTCCGATTTCGCCGAAATTTGGTACAGTGAGTTGTGTTAGGCTCTTCGATATCCTTATTTAATTTGGTTCAGATCGGTTCAGATTTGGCTATAGCTGCCATATATGTCATGGGCTTTGGGCTAATAAAAGGCGCATTTATTGTCCGATGTCGCCGAAATTTGGGACAGTGAGTTAAGTTAAACCCCTCGACGTATTTCTGCAATATGGCACAGATTGGTTCAGATTTGGATATAGCTGTCATATAGACCAATCTCTCGATTTAGGGTTTTGGACCTCTAAAAGGCGCATTTAATGACCGATTTCGCCAAAATTTGGGACAGTGAGTTGTGTTTGGATCTTCGACATCCTTCTTCAATTTGGCCCAGATCGATCTAGATTTGAATATAGCTGTCATATAGACCTATCTCTCAATTTAAGGTTTTGGAGCCATAATAGGCGCATTTGTTGTCCGATTTTGCCGAAATTTGGGACAGTGAGATGTGTTTGCACCTTCCACATCCTTCTTCAATTTTGGCCCAGATCGGTGCAGATTTGAATATAGCTGCCATATAGAACGATCTCTCGATTTAAGGTTTTGGGGCCATAAAAGGCGCATTTATTGACCGATTTCGCCGAAATTTGGGACAGTGAGTTATGTTAGGCTCTTCGATATTTTTCTGTAATTTGACCCAAATCGGTCCGAATTTGGACATAGCTGCCATATAAAATGATATCTCGATTAAAAGTCGTGGCCCCATGAAAGGCGTATTTATAATCCGATTTCACTGAAATTTAATTTTACAATATGTTAGGCTTTTCGACATCTGCGTTGTATATGGTTAAGATCAGTTTATTTTTAGACCAATTCTAAGTTATACACAATTTAACAATGACTTGTGCTTATTAATATTTGGTTCAAATCGGATTTTATTTCGATATAACTCCTATGGGGCATAAGGTATGCATTTTTCATTGGATTTTGACGAAAGGTGATGTACATATATACCCGAGTTGTTGGGTATCTAAAGTTTGGCCCGGCCGAACTTAACGCCTTTTTACTTGTTTGTATTGTAGAAGATACAGCGTAGCGTGCTTGGTGGGCTAGTAAAATTTTGAACAACCGTTAGTTGTTTTGTTTACCTTTGAGATGACAAAATATGCTCGACTGATCGATATTTTTTTTTTTTTTTTTTTCATTTTTTCATTTATTAACCAAATATGTAATATAAAGCCAATAAGGCCCATAAAATAATTACATACAAACATTTCAGTAACCTGAGTATAACAGATAATTAAATTCATTTCTTAACATAATGAGGTACTTTATTATATTTACCTAATATTTGGCTCCCCAGCCATTAAAAATAAAGAATATAAAAGAAATCCAAATGGAAGAGAGCGATAAATAGAAAGTGGTCCAACAAAGTGCACAAGAATTAAAAAAAGCGCAGCTATATTTAAAAATAGTGCAGCTTTGAAAATCCGATGTAAGAATAGAACAAGGAGAAAAAAATTAACCATCAGCAAAAGAGTTATAAAAATCAAAAAGTTTTAAACGGAAAACGTTGTTGGAATGGGAAAAGATGCGTAATTCATGAGGCAGTCGGTTCCAGCATCTTGCTACTCTAACAGCATATGATCTCGCATATATGTTTCTTCTAATTCTAGGAATAAATAATTGCGGGTTTCTAGTAGACCGAGAGAATACAAAAATCCTCCTTAGAGGAACAGGTCTAATATTAGCAAAAGCGTTATGAAAAAGTAGTAAATTCCTACACTCAACAAACCTTTTAAATGAGCAATTGAGAAAACGTTTTACGAAGCAAGATATACGATCTCGTCTTCGGACATTGTAGACAAACCGCACAACGGAATTTACAATTCGCCTCAATTTTGTAAAGTTAGCCTGAATAGTACCTGAAAAAACCTCCAAACCGTAAAGTATCTGAGACATTAACAGAGAATAAGCCAGAAGCTTTCTCACCTTGAAAGGTAGGTAAACAATAGAAGAATACATTTTACGAAGGCAAGACCAAACCTTCCCTGACAAGGCATCAATATGGTATCTAAAAGATAACTCAGTGTCAACAATAACACCCAAACATCTATGTCGGTCGACAAACTCAATCTCCGAATTTCCAACAAAAATGTTAAGAGATGTGGTAGTAAAGTTTCCAAACATTAGAGCCTTGGATTTAGAGGGATTAATCCTTAAAGCATTGGCAGAAGCCCAGTTAACAACCCTGCCCAAAACCGAATTTATATCATTCTCAAGAATATCAGGTGTTGTAGAACTGCCATTAAAAAGCAAGAAAATGTCATCAGCAAACATAAACGCCTCACAACTCCTACAAGTAGTAAAACGATGCAAATCATTCACGTAAAGTATAAATAAAAGTGGACCCAAGATGGAACCTTGTGGTACACCAGAATGAAGAGAAAGCATGCTTGAGTTTGCACCGCTCAGAACCACAAACTGAGATCTGTTACTTAAGTAAGAAAGTATCAGTTTGCAGGCAGATGTAGAAAAATTGAAAAAATCACGCAATTTAGTAAGTAATCGAACAAAATTAATAGAATTGAAGGCTTTTGACAAGTCAAGAGAAACCATCACACTGCGTTTTCCGTTATTGGCATTCACTCGGATGGAATCAGTTAGCTTAAGCAGCAAATGAGTGGTGTTGAGTCCTTGGCGAAAGGCATATTGCATATCGTGTATTCGAAGCTGCGATGATTGTAATATTTGATTCTTCATTATGTGTTCAACAATCTTAGACATTGCAGGAAGTATGGAGATAGGCCGTAAATCATCAACCCTTCTAACATGCTTCGCTTTGGGAATCGGTATAACCCTGGCAATCTTCCAAGCCAAGGGAAAAGAAGAAGACATCAGAATAAAATTAACAAGATCCAAAATAACATCGGAAACATAAGGAAAGACGGTCTTGATAAAACGCATTGGAATACCATCCACACCAACTGACCCAGACTTCACCCTACTTATAGCTTCAATAATTTCAAACTCATTCACACAACAAAACGAAAAGGAAGAGTCAGTCTCTCCTTCACATGAGAATTGAGACCCATCATCGTGCGTTCCACCACCTTCAACAAAAAACTCATTAACTTCGTTGGCATCAAAATCATCATTGAAGTTATCATCACCAACATATCCAGAACGTTTGAGAACTTTCCACATACCAGTTGCATCAAGCCCCCAAAAAAGTTTAGAAAAATGGTTGCGTCTTATCCGACGAATAACAGACTTCGCCTTGTTCCTATACTTGCAATACGTTTTCCACTTCTCATCTGATCTACAAGATAGAAATGCAGAATAAGACAAATCCCTTAAAGATCTAGCAAGAACAATCTCTCTAGACTCCATCCACTTGTCATTACAATCACGTATCTTTCTCTTGACTGTAGGAACAAAAGAGAACAAACTATTTATTTCTCTGAAATCGATAATTTTTTGACAATTTACCTTTGTAAGCCATCACCCAAATTGTATTTACGGAACGGAATAAATCTTTGAATAAAAACTTGCTCGATAATGGATGCTAGTATTGTATTATGCTGTTTCCCCAGTCCCCATATGGATCATCTTCAGCAGAAGACAAAAAACTTTCCCTTGCGAAGACACCCCGGGATAGCTGTAAGCACCATACAAGCTGAAACATTGAGGTCCGATCTGTGTGGTGTTCATTGCTGTCATGAGAAGCTTAGCTGCGAGCTAACGGGCGCGTCCACAGGTTGCGGATAGTGGAATGCTTCATAGAGAGTGGCTGTAACGGCAGTCGCGGACAATCAGCAGTAACGAGCAGGGAGTCTCAGTGAAAGGCCGGGTGGCACCGGCTCTTCCACAAATACTGAGTACCTATGATGCTCGATATGACAAGGCGAGTTATTGGCGCCTCGAAATAACCAATGGCCACCTTGTTGCCGCGGCGATCGGTCCTTTGGACCGGAACGAGCTTGCTCACACAGAAGCTTGACGAGGATCGCCACCTCCACATGAAAATGTGGCTACAACTACAACAAGACACCAACACATGATGTCTAAGCAGTATTTGCAGCGCTGTTATCGCACCAGCCATCTTGGGAAAGGACAACCGCCGTCCAGGGACGGTAATTTGGATCTTCCTGATCTAGATCGAGAGAGATTCTGCGTTTTAGAATAAAGGATTTAGTTCAAGCTGCGTATCACGAGAAAACGGTAACGTAGGCCACTAACAGCTTCAGAATTCACATCCCCCGAAAAACCGAAATAGTTCGGGCTCATTCGTAGTAGTACTGACTCAATTATTAATAGGCCGGGATTGATGTTGGAGGCCACCGTAGCGCAGAGGTTAGCATGTCCGCCTATGACGCTGAACGCCTGGGTTCGAATCCTGGCGAGACCATCAGAAAAAAAATTTCAGCGGTGGTTTTCCCCTCCTAATGCTGGAAACATTTGTGAGGTACTGTGCCATGTAAAACTTCTCTCCAAAGAGGTGTCGCACTGAGGCACGCCGTTCGGAATCGGCTATAAAAAGGAGGCCCCTTATCGTTGAGCTTAAAACTTGATATGTTAGAAGTTTGCCCCTGTTCATTAGTGGAATGTTCATGGGCAAAATTTGCAAAAAAAATTTGCATTTTTTGGATTGATGTAAACGTGCCAAATGTGTGTTTCGCTTGTTATCAGGGACTATATGGCACATCAACTGTTTATTTTTCAAGTCAATGCTACAAAATTAACATCCTAAAGTTTGACCGTGATTGCAACTAACGGAGAGAAAGACAAACCTTGACTAATTGTCTTGGAATTTTACTATGATCAAGAATAAAGTCAAAGTTTAGGATCGGAATATATCAAACGGAATGACAAAATGAACATTCCCTTCTACCTATGCTATAACCACTATTCACCCATTCACTCATTCATATGAATTGATTAAATTGTATTCACTCATTGAAAAATTGCTTGAGTTTTGCTGAATATTTGTTATGACTGGTGCCATTTACAATATTTCAAGTTGAGTTGTGTTTTGTTTTCCCATTTTTCAATATATATTCAATTTTTATTTACGTACAGCGGTCAAAAAAAGTATTCATCATTAGCATAATTGATAATAAATTCACTTATTTTGGGTAATTGAAGAAAATTTAAAGTAAACAAATAATGCAGTTTTATGCAATAGTTTATTTTTCGTAATATGTTTTAAAATAAATTCAAAAAATAAATTTAATTAGCGCAAAAAATGCAATTTTATATAATAACACCAAAAACAGAACAAAAAAAGTATTCATCATTGATGTGCTTCATCAAAGTCAAATTCAAATATTATTTGGGAATCCCCCTTTTTTGTTTTATTTAGTAAAGGAGGCTTTGCCCTTGACAGCAAATATTTAATTTCATTGAAAATATAGTTTTTGTCAAAATGGGTCGTAAGCAAAACGAGGTTTCTGATGAGGTAAAAGTTTTGATAATAAAACACCACAGGAATGGTTTAACTCAAAAAACTATCAGTGAAATATTAAATAGACCACGATCTACTATACAATCCATCATCAGAAAGTAGACAGAAACGAAAACTGTTGACAATAAACCAAGATCTGGTCGACCAAAAGCACTTTCAGTTGGAGATGTGCGTTGGCTAGTGCGGCAAGTTCAGAAAACTCCGAAGACAAATGCGACCATTCTTCGTAAAAACACTATGGAATATTTAGGGAAGGAAGTTACTACACAAACAATTCGAAATACACTCAAAAGGCATAGTTACAGAGGAAGAACTGCACGTAAGAAGCCCTTTATAAATAAAATAAACCGAGTGAAAAGGCTAAACTTCGCAAAAATGTATGTAAAACAGCCCGAATCATTTTGGAAAACAGTCATTTTTGCAGACGAGAGCAAGTTTAATCTTTTTGGGTGCGATGGAAAGGTCATAGTGTACAGAAAACCAAATACAGAGCTTGAAGAACGAAACACAGTTGCTACTGTAAAACATGGTGGAGGTGGTTTAATGGTTTGGGGGTGTATGGCGGCTTCAGGAGCGGGAAATCTTGAAATTATTAATGGAGTAATGGATCATAAGTATTACATTGACATTTTAAAGAGGAATTTAAAAGATAGTGCTGTAAAACTTGGGCTTGGTAATAACTTTCAATATTATCAAGATAATGACCCCAAACAT
This sequence comes from Stomoxys calcitrans, assembly GCF_963082655.1. Classification (NCBI taxonomy): domain Eukaryota; kingdom Metazoa; phylum Arthropoda; class Insecta; order Diptera; family Muscidae; genus Stomoxys; species Stomoxys calcitrans. Next base: position 140,875,548 of record NC_081556.1, on the reverse strand, counting down.
TCTGCTTTAAATACCAAGATGTAGATGCTGTATAACTGCCCCAAAGTCATTAAAACTCCTCCTCAAAGTCCCGACTTGAACCCAATTGAACATCTTTGGGAACATCTCGAACGCAAATTGAGAACGCGCAATTTTTCGAGCAAGAGTCAAATACAACAGGTGATAATGGAGGAATGGACTAATATAGACCAAAATATAACCGCTAAATTAGTCCAATCGATGTCAAACCGTTTAAAAGAAGTTATAAGACGCGGTGGTCGAATAACAAAGTATTAATTTTTTTAAATTATGTTATTTATTTTTTTGTTTTTTTGCAATGATGAATACTTTTTTTGTTTAATTTTTTGTGTTCAGCTGTAAAATGGCCCTTTTTGTTCCAAAAAATACTATTTTTTTCTTTAAAAACAATGAAATTGTGTACATATATATCACACAAGCACTACTGCATCATTAGTTTAATATGTTTTTATTCCAATTGTCTTTTGTAGACTTATTAAAAAAAAAAGCATTGAATGATGAATACTTTTTTTGACCGCTGTAAGTTTAATCAATATGCCCACATTGTTTCTTGTTGTCAGCTAGATTGCTGTGAATTTAGTTCCGAGTAGTCCGTACAGTCACGTTCAATATTAAAGCGTAACTGATAGTGCAATGCAATAACAAGAGATTATCCATGAGGCAATGCACATTTAAAGGGATTTTTAGAAAAATCCATTGAAATTTATTTTTTATTGCTGAATACATTTGATATGAAGCACATTTTTCGATAGTATGAGTATTAGAAGGCTTACTCAGGCTGTTACCTAGGGTTTCAAACTTCACTCATACATTCTTTTTTATCCACGTGTAACTGTAAGCATTTTTTCTTATTATTTCAGGTGTTGGCAAATCATGTCTCGTAACCAAATACATAAAAAATACTCTACACAAAGATGTTGAGCATGTCAGCGCAGCTTCATTTTTTACCTGTAAAGTTGTATTGGAAGATGCCAGAGTCAAATTACAAGTAAGTACCACCTATGCGTTTACCCTATGAAACTGAAACTTCCTAATGTGTCATTTTTTTGAAAACTAGATCTAAGCCAGTACCAAATAGGAGTTTTTTGACTACAACTGCTAAAAGTGGTTTTTATTAAATCTTCTCTTAACGCCCAATTTTCAATCTCTAACACCAAATTAATCCAAATCACCCTGAAATTTTCTGCTGCTTATTTTTCGAAGATTTATTCAAGATTTATTATTTGAACGTTTAGAATTCTAAAAAACGTGGCACTTTAATCCATCCCTAGGTGCCCTTTGAAGCGATTACATGCTGTTGGCATATGGCAACACCAGGGCCGGCACTAGAGCTGGCAAAATATCGATAACACTATCGATATTGAATTTTTAATTGAATATCGATTGATATTTTTCTGATGGATACTATCGCAAAATTTAAATTTTTTGGCAAAAACAAAAACAAGTAAAAAGGTGTTAAGTTCGGCCGGGCCTCGGGTGTATATGTAAACCCTCTTTCGCCACAATCTGGTGAAAATTGGACATTGAGTGGTGTAATAAATATAAGTCACTGTTGAATTTTGTATTTCAAATTTCAGCGAAATCGGATAAAAATAAAGCTTTATGGGCTTCAGACCCTTTATCTGGAGATCGGTCTATATGACAGCTATATCTAAATATAGTCCGATCTGTACCACATTTGGTTCGGATATTAAGAGGCTTGAAATAACCCACTGTTTTAAATTTCAGCGAATTCGGGTAATAAATAAAGCTTTAATGGTCTTCAGACCCTTTATCGGGAGATCGGTCTCTATGGTAGCTATATCTAAATATAGTCCGATCTGAACCATATTTGAGTCAGTTGTCGGGAAGCCTTAAACTACTCACTGTTTCAGCAAAATCGGATGAAAAATAAAGTTTTTATGGGCATTAGACCCTTTATCGGAAAATCGGTCTATATAGCAGCGATAACCAAATATGGTCCGATTTGGCCCGTACAACGTACTTAACCAGCGTGCATCAAAAAGACGTATCTGTGCCAAATTTCAGCTCAATATCTCAATTTTTGAAGGCTCTAGAGTGATTATAACAGACGGACGGACAGACACACGGACATCGTTAAATCGTCTTAGAATTTTACGACGATCCAAAATATATACACTTTGTAGGGTCGGAAATTGATATTTCGATGTGTTGCAAACGGAATGACTAAATGAACATACCCGCTGTCCTACGGTGGTGGGTATAATAATCAATGCGACACTGAATGTACCCTTTAAGATGCATTGCGCCTATAGAGGGCGCAATTTTCAATTGATTAGGCTAAAATTTTAATTTATCTCATGGGATGGAAATATGTATTTTCGACCCTATAAAGTATATATATTCTTGATCAGCGTAAAAATCTAAGCCGATTTAGCCATGTCCGTCTGTCTGTTGAAATCGCGATACAGTCTTTAAAAATAGAGATATTGAGCTGAAACTTTGCACAGATTCTTTTTTTTGTCTATAAGCAGATTAAGTTTGAAGATAGGCTATATCGGACTATATCTTGATATAGCCCCCATATAGACCGATTCGCCGATTTAGGGTCTTAGGCCCATAAAAACCACATTTATTATCCGATTTCGGTGAAATTTGAGAGAGTGAGTTGTGTCAGGTCCTTCGACATCCTTTTGCAATTTGGGTTAGATGGGTATACATTTGGATATAGCTGCCATATAAACCGATCCTCCGATTTGGGGTCTTAGGCCCTTAAAGGCCACATTTATTATCCGATTTTGCTAAAATTCGGGACGGTGAGTTGTGTTAGTCCCTTCGTCTTTCTTCTTCAATTTGGCTCAGATCGGTCCAGATTTGAATATAGCTGCCATATAGTCCGATCTCTCGATTTAAGGTTTTGGGCCCATAAAAGGCGCATTTATTGTCCGATGTCGCCGAAATGTGGGACAGTGAGTTGTGTTAGGCCCTTCGATATCCTTCTTTAATTTGGTTCAGATCGGTTCAGATTTGGATATAGCTGCCATATAGACCGATCTCTTGATTTCAAGTTTTGGGGCTGTAACAGGCGCATTTATTGTACGATTTCGATTTAAATAACCAATAGCAACACTGTTCTCGAAGCGATCGGTCCCTTCTATCGGAACAAGCTTGCTCAACTACAGGAGCTTGACGGGGATCGAGACCTCCACACGAAAATGTGTCAACAACAACAACCATATATGCAATCCCATGGCAGCCGGTTGTAAGTACCGGATTGGCCCGATGGAGTCTTTCATGGGCAAGGGCTGCCGCCTCAGTGTACAACACACTGCTACAACAACAACCATATATGTACGCAAGAACATAAATACTGATAGGCCCATGGGCTTGGAATACTGTGCTCATGTATTAGTGTGCCCATCACAACTCCTGTTTGTTTAGATACACCCTGATATCTCTGGACGGTGGATGCCTATACACAAAATGATGATAGGCTACTGCTTGCTATAACAGTCCCGTAAATACTGCTTAGACAATATGTTATTGTGTCTTTGCACGGGTAAGACCTTTGTTCCCAGGTGTAGGTGGTCCTCTCGAGAACGGAGAAGACAGCCCGTCGTAGTACGTAGAGCAGCATGCTGACAAATCTGTATCATATTTCGCTGCGTGTCGCTCAGGTTACAACGGCACTGCACGATTTGAACCTGTTGACCGGCCAATTGTTTTGTGTGTAGTTAACAAGATTTCTTTGCCAGTACTCCTAGTGCTACCGATGAGTGTTTTGAGGACCCACACAAACTTTAGTACTTACACGCACAAGCTACGGAAGAATGTGGCACCAAGTTTTTGCTGTTGTCGAGGCGGCTCTATCTCCCGGATCGCAATTGAGCCAGAACTACTCTGGTTTGCCGGGGGAGGTAAAACTTCCTCAGGTGTGAAGGGTGGCGGTGGTTCTTTAAGGACCACATTCACCCGATAGTTATTCATCGCATTTGCTACCGTGTCTGCATGAATGTTGTCTAGACCCGCTTGATATGCGACATCTGGCTGCGCTGAACCTCTCGCTCTAGATCATGTGGATCCACCTTAAGGCTTCTGGGCGGACATGTTAATTTATGCGCTACGGTGGTCTCCATCCAGGGGACTTGGTTGAGCTAAATATGATTTTGCTAAGCCGACCTTGTGTTTAATGGTTGTTTTTTCGTACATCCTTTATAAATTTTTTTATTCTCTTTCAGATCTGGGATACTGCCGGCCAGGAACGCTACAAAGCTGTTGCTCCCATGTATTACCGCAATGCTAATGCTGCTATTCTAGTTTTTGACTTATCACAGTATCGAACATTCACAGAAATCAAATCATGGATACAAGAATTGCATCGCAATGTTCAAGACCCGCTCATCCTTACCTTGGTTGGTAATAAACTGGACTTGCAAGCCTCGCGGGCGGTTTCACGAGAGGAGGCCGTGCTTTTTGCCAACTCCATAGGAGCCACGTACTTTGAGACCTCAGCAGAGACCGATCAGGGTTTGGAGCAAGTATTTCTCAGCACAGCCTTGGGATTGCTGCGTTTGGCACGTGAGGGAAAATGTCGTTCATTGCGTCAATTCGATTCTTGCGATTCCATATCCACATACACCAACAACAACACAGCCTTTAATTATTCCACCCAGGCCATAAGTAATCGTTATGTTTATGACAATGGCAACATTATATACTTGCCTTCGGTGCCCATGGGTATACCGGTGGATGGGGAGGATGTCAAGGCCACTGCCGAGGGTCGCCTGGAAACACCCTCATGGAGCATAGAGCACATAGCTTTGGGTGAGGTGGAACCGGTGAATTGGTGTTGCTAAACACACGCAATATGCCCCGGACATGAAAGCCATGGAGGAAAAAAAAAACCGCAAGGTGTTGAAAACAAATGTGATTTATTACTAAAAACAAAACAAAGCAATTTTAAGCTAAACAACCAACAAACAAACCAATTAACCAAAATAAGAGGATATTATTTTGAATAAGTAACAACAAAAACAACAACAAGAACGCAAGCCACTGCAAAACGGTATCTGAAATTTATTTACAATGACAACCAAGACGATGCTTTTGACCAAAAAAAAAAAAAAAAATACCCATCGAATTTCTTCTTCCCCCCAAAAACCAAACCAAACCACTGACTTCTGTAAGGAAATGTTTTTTGTAATATTTTTATTTCATACGAAACAGAAGAAAGTTTAGTTTGTAAACACCACCCAACTATCATCTCATCGCATCTACAATCACCTCTAACTCTGCGATATGTTATTCGTATGTACAAACACTATATCATATTAAGGAACATGTGACATGTTTTTGTTTCTTTTTTTTTACGGAAACCTCATTGTAATCATTTCTTAGTTCTTAGATGCCAGCATTGACCAAAGGTCATGGAAAACATCGATTTTAATTAAATTCTCAAAAGGTTATGTCTTTTTTTTCTATATTTATGATACATTAACATAGCTAACTGTGCACAGGAATATATGTCAGTTTCGCAAGATAATTCTTTCGATTGAATAAAAGAAGTTCAGCTTATTTCATGCATTGGAATATGTTTATGGCTCTATAAAATAAAAAAAAATTATTTTAAAATGACAAAAGAAAAGAAGTTTTAATCAGGTAATAGCTTAAAACCTTATTCAGCCTAGCTGAATTAAGATTTTTCCCTTGGAAAACCTTATTCAGCCAGGCTGACTTAAGATTTTCCCTTGAAAAACCTAATTTAGCCAGGCTGAATTAAGATTTTCCCTCGGAAAACCTTATTCAGCCAGGCTGAATTAAGATTTTCCCTTGGAAAACCTAATTCAGCCAAGGTGAATTAAGATTTTCCCTCGGAAAACCTAATTCAGCCAGGCTGAATTAAGATTTTCCCATGGAAAACCTTATTCAGCCAGGCTGAATTAAGATTTTCCCATGGAAAACCTTATTCAGCCAGGCTGAATTAAGATTTTCCCATGGAAAACCTTATTCAGCCAGGCTGAATTAAGATTTTCCCATGGAAAACCTTATTCAGCCAGGCTGAATTAAGATTTTCCCATGGAAAACCTTATTCAGCCAGGCTGAATTAAGATTTTCCCATGGAAAACCTTATTCAGCCAGGCTGAATTAAGATTTTCCCATGGAAAACCTTATTCAGCCAGGCTGAATTAAGATTTTCCCATGGAAAACCTTATTCAGCCAGGCTGAATTAAGATTTTCCCATGGAAAACCTTATTCAGCCAGGCTGAATTAAGATTTTCCCATGGAAAACCTTATTCAGCCAGGCTGAATTAAGATTTTCCCATGGAAAACCTTATTCAGCCAGGCTGAATTAAGATTTTCCCATGGAAAACCTTATTCAGCCAGGCTGAATTAAGATTTTCCCATGGAAAACCTTATTCAGCCAGGCTGAATTAAGATTTTCCCATGGAAAACCTTATTCAGCCAGGCTGAATTAAGATTTTCCCATGGAAAACCTTATTCAGCCAGGCTGAATTAAGATTTTCCCATGGAAAACCTTATTCAGCCAGGCTGAATTAAGATTTTCCCATGGAAAACCTTATTCAGCCAGGCTGAATTAAGATTTTCCCATGGAAAACCTTATTCAGCCAGGCTGAATTAAGATTTTCCAATGGAAAACCTTATTCAGCCAGGCTGAATTAAGATTTTCCCATGGAAAACCTTATTCAGCCAGGCTGAACTGGAAAATAAATGCGCCTTTTATGGGCTTAGGACCCTTAATCGGCAGATCGGTCTATATGACAGCTATATGTAAATAAGACTCGATCTATAACATATTCGGTCGGATATCAGAGGACTTGTCCAACTCACTGTTCTAAATTTCTTTCTTTTAGGGTACTTAGACCCAAAATTGGCAGATCGGTCTATATGGCAACAACATTCAAATACGGTACAACTGGACAATATTTAGTTCAGATATCGAAGGACCTTTAAACTCACTATGGCAAATTTCATTGAAAGAGGATAATAAATGCGGCTTTAATGGGCTTAGGACCCTAAATCGGCAGATCGGTCTATATGACAGCTATATGTTAATATGAATCGACTTATACCATATTCGGTTCGGATATCGATCGGCCTTATAAAACTCCCTGATCAAAATTTCGGGGAAAACGGGTAATAAATGCGACTCTTATGGGTTTACGATCCTAAATCGGCACATCGGTCCATATGGCAACTATATTCAATTATGGTTTGATATGGATCTTATTCAGTCCGTATGTCGAAAGGCCTCATAAAACTCCCTGACTCAAATTTCGGCGAAATCGGGTAATAAATGCGGCTTTAAAAGGCTTAAGACCCCGATTCGGCAGATCGGTCTATATGACAGCTATATGTAAATATGTCCGAGCATGAACCACATTCGAGTCGGATATCGATGGACCTCGTAAGACTCCCTGACTCAAATTTTAGCGAAATCGGGTAATAAATGCGACTCTTATGGGTTTAAGATCCTAAATCGCCACATCGGTCTATATGGCAACTATATTCGAATATAGTCTGATCTGGATCATATTCAGTCCGTATGACGAAAGGCCTCATAAAACTCCCTGACACAAACTTCGGCGAAATCGGGTATTAAATACGGCTTTAATGGGCTAAATACCTTAATTCGACAGATCGGTCTATATGACAGCTACTTGTAAATATGTCCGGATATGAACCACATTCGGGTCGGATATCGATGGGCCTACTAAAACTCCCTGCCTCAAGTTTTGGCGAAATTGGGCGCTACGGGAGGCCACCGTAGTGCAGAGGTTTGCATGTCCGCCTATGACGCTAAACGCCTGGTTTCGAATGCTGGGGAGACCATCAGAAAAAAATTTTCAGCGGTGGTTTTCCCCTCTTAATGCTGGCAACATTTGTGAGGTTCTATGCCATGTAAAACTTCTCTCCAAAGAGGTGTCACACTGCGGCACACCGTTCGCACTCGGCAAGGAGGTCCTTTATCATTGAGCTTAAACATGAATCGGACTGTACTCATTGATATGTGAGAAGTTTGCCCCTGTTCCTTAGTGGAATGTTCATGGGTAAAATTTGAAAATTTGGGTAATATATAAGGCTTTTATGGGCTTAAGACCCTAAATCGGCAGATCGGTCTATATGGCAACTATATTCAAATATAGTCCGGTCTGGACTATATTCAGTTCGCATATCGATGGGTCTCATAAAGCTTCCTCATGATGCTGTTTTTATGGGCTTAAGACCCAAAATTGGCAGAATGGTCTAAATGACAGCTATATGTAAATATGATCCTATTTGGCCCGAACAACTTGCGTATAAAAAAATACGTATCTATGCCCAATCACAGCTCAATATCTCAATTTTTAGTCATTCCGTTTGAAATATTCGTCCTCGACGCTCTGAGTCGATCTAGCCATGTCCGTCCGTCTGTCGAAATCACGAAAGCTGTCGAACGCATAAAGCTAGCTGCTTGAAATCATGCACAGATACTTTATATTGATGTAGGTGGTTGGGGATTGCAAATGGGCCATATCGGTTCAGATTTGGATATAGCTCCCATATACACCGATCTCTCGATTTGACTTAATAAGCCCCTGGAAGCCGCAATTTTTGTCCAATTTGATTGAAATTTTGCATGTTGTGTTCTGTTATGACTTTCAACAACTGTGCTAAGTACGGTTAAAATCGGTATACAACCTTATATAGCGCCCATATAAACCGATCTCCTGATTTGACTTCTTGAACTTCTTGAGCCCCTGGAAGCCGCAATTTTCGTTCGATTTGGCTGAAATTTTGCAAGTAGTGTTCTATAAAGACCTCGAACATCTGTGTCAAGTACGGTCCAAATTGGTCAATAATCTGATATAGCTGATAGATCGCCCGATTTGACTTCTTGAACCCCTGGAAGCTGCAATTTTTAACCGATTTGGCTGAAATTTTGCACATAGTGTTCTCTAATGACTTCCAATAACTGTGTTAAGTACGGTTCAAATCGGCCTATAACCTGATATGGCTCCCATATAATCCGATCTCCCGATTTGACTTCTTGAGCCCCTGTAAGGCGAAATTTTTGTCCGATTAAGCTCAAATTGTGCATGTGGTATTCCGTTATGACTTTCAACAACTGTGCCAAGTACGGTCCGAATCGGTCTATTACCTAATATAGCTCCCATATAAACCGATCTCCCGATTTGACTCCTTGAGCCTCTGGAAGCCGCAATGTTTGTCCTATATGGCTGTTTAATTATGACTTCCAACAACTCTGTCGAGTACGGTTCAAATCGGTCTATAACCTGATATAGTTCCTATATAAACCGATCTCCCGATTTGACTTCTTGAGCCCCTGGAAGCGGCAATTTTTATCCGATTTGGCTGAAATTTTGCATGTAGTGTTTTGTTATGACTTTAAAGAGCTCTGCCAAGTACGGTTCAAATCGGTCTATAACCTGATATAGCTCCCACATAAACCAATCTCCCGATTTGACTTCTTGATCCACTGGAAGCCGCGATTTTTATCCGATTTGGCTGAAATTTGGCATGAGGTGTTCTCTTGTGACTTCCAATAACTGTGTTAAGTACGGTTTAAATCGGTCTATAACCCGATATAGCTCCCATATAAACCGATCTCCCGAATTGACTTCTTGAACTTCTTGAGCACCTGGAAGCCGCAATTTTTATCCGATTTGGCTGAAATTTTGCAGATAGTGTTCTGTTATGATTTCCAACAACTGTGCTAAGTACGGTTTGAATAGGTGTATAACCTGATATAGCTCCCATATAAACCGATCTCCCGATTTGATATCTTGAGCCCCTGGAAGCCGCAATTTTTGTCCGATTTGGGTGAAATTTGGCACGTGGTGTTCAGATATGACTTCCAACAACTCTGCTGAGTACCGTCGAAATCGGTGAATAACCTGATATAGCTCCCATATAAACCGATCTCCCGAATTGACTTCTTGAGCCCCTGGAAGCCGCAATTTTTGTTCGATTTAGTTAAAATTTTGCAGATAGTGTTCTATTATGACTTCCAACAACTGTGTTGAGTACCGTCGAAATCGGTGTATAACCTGATATAGCTCCCACATAAACCGATCTCCCGATTTGACTTCTTGAACCACTGGAAGCCGCAATTTTTATCCGATTTGTCTGAAATTTTTCACATAGTGTTCTCTTATGACTTCCAACAACTGTTTTAAGTACGGTTCAAATCGGCCTATAACCTGATATAGCTCCCATATAAACCGATCTCCCGAATTGACTTCTTAAGCCCCTGGAAGCCGAAATTTTTATCCGATTTGGCTGAAATTTGGCATGAGGTGTTCTCTTATGACTTTCAATAACTGTGTTTAGTACGGTCCAAATCGGTCTATAACCCGATATAGCTCCCATATAAACCGATCTCCCGATTTGACTTCTTGAGCCCCTGTAAGGCGAAATTTTTGTTCGATTTAGTTAAAATTTTGCAGATAGTGTTCTATTATGACTTCCAACAACTGTGTTGAGTACCGTCGAAATCGGTGTATAACCTGATATAGCTCCCATATAAACCGATCTCCCGATTTGACTTCTTGAGTCCCTGGAAGCCGCAATTTTTATCCGATTTGGCCGAAATTTGGCATGTGGTGTTCTCTTATGACTTCCAAGAACTGTGTTAAGTACGGTTTAAATCGGTCTATAACCCGATATAGCTCCCATATAAACCGACTTCCCGATTTGACTTCTTAAGCCCTTGTAAGGCGAAATTTTTGTCCGATTTGGCTGAAATTTTGCATGTAGTGTTTTGTTATGACTTTCAACAGCTCTGCCAAGTACGGTTCAAATCGGTCTATAACCTGGTGTAGCTCCCATATAAACCGGTCTCTCGATTATCCTTGTTCGGTTCTAGAAGCTTTAATTTTTGCTGGTCTGACAGAAGTTTATGCACTTCAACTAATTTTTTTTGTATAAATTTTTAGCAGAATCTATGGTGGTGGGTATTCCAAGTTTCGGCCCGGCCGAACTTAGCACGCTTTTACTTGTTGAACTGTGTAGAGTTATAAAAACACACTTTGTAGGCTCCCAAATGGATATTTCGATGTGTTGCAAATGGAATGACTAAACGAATATGCCCCCTATCCTATGGTAGTGGGTATAAAAAAACAACACAGACACATGGCCCTTATCGCTGAATAACAACAAGATTTACTTGACGTTACAAGTTCTCCCCAAAAGAAGTTATTCCCTAGAAAATAAAGAGACAAAAGAAAAATCAAGGAAAAATGCTCAACGCTAAGGGTTTTGTTGTCCAGCCGGAAGTATATAATTTCGCCCACTTTTTTCATAAAAAGAAGAAAACAATGAACAAAGAAGAAAGACTGGATTGGAGTGTGACACATTTAGAGATTAGTAACCATAAATCTAATTTATGGTTATTGAATGAAGAGAAGGTTAAACAGCCAACACAGCCACTTGGTCAAAGTGCTTGGTGCTTGGCTACATTGTTTGCTTGTCCATTGATTTTATGTGGTTTTTTTTTTTTTTTTTGAAGGGCTTGCAGTGCCCCTCTCTTGCTCACTATGTGGAAGTTGTTATTCTCGACCACAAAGAATGGGTGGTGCCAAAGTGGTGGTGATGACTGTTGGGGCTATGCTGTTGGTTTGAGTGAATGAGCAACTCCTGGTAGTGGCTGAATGGGCCAATGTCAGTACAGTTTGGGTTTAAAGGGCAAAAAATTTTACAATATTTTATTATGGCATAATAAGGATACCATTATCCGGTAAAGAATTACACCACAATGTCCTTCATGACAACAAATAATAGATAAATATTCACAGATAAACCTTTGAGTTTATGGAATGGCAGAACAAATTGGGATGCCGTTTTTGTTTTGGGACTTTTATCATCAACCTCTTGAATTTTTTGAATAAAAGTCATAGTTTGGAAGATATGACCATTTTAAGTTTAAGAACTGAAAATTTAAGGTTTCCACCAAGTTTTATCTACATTTTGAATTTTTTGAAGTGATCATGGATTCACCTTAAATTTGAGATACGAGCCTTAGTTCAGGATTTATTATCCTGACTTTTTCTACCAAGTTTCATTAAAATTTTCAGCTTTCCGAAGTGAGCTATGAATAAAGTTTTTATACCCACCACCATAGTATAGGGGGTATATTTATTTATTTTTTATATTTTATGTATTTTTTTCATTAATGGCAACCCTATTATGGTCTGACATAATCTTCTCCCTCCCTTATGAAAAAGCTTTACTAACCACACTCAACTAAACAAAATAAATATTTTACACATTAAATTCTAGTCCTTTATCAACGAATACAAGGAAATGCAATAATTTCTGGTTTTTATCCTTTCGTGTTGTTGCTTGTCCTGTGTGTGTTTTGTGGGTATCAATAGCAGTAAAATACTAATTCTAATGCTTATCGCATAAAAATTCCCAAAGCGGCTGATGCCAGCCATGACTACTAACTATCAACATCTCCCTGCTGCCCTATTCCCTTAATCCCCCATTTCCCCTTTCATCTCTTCACACAGCCACGATGATAAATTATCATTGAGTAATTTTTCACTATTATTTCAACCCTTTGTCTATTGAATGAATCGTGATAAGTATACGGATGTGGATTGTCCATGTTGGACATTTGTAACAGAGGGGTAAGTGTGTGTGTGTTGGGGTTTACTGCAGATGCGGTTGTTGTTGTTGATGTCTATGGCATAACGAGCTTTCGCTTAATGGGAAATCAATTAAATTTTATGGAATTATTATGTCCTCTTTCTCTCTGTCTCTCTGGGTGATGTGTGATGAGCCATTGATCAGTGTTTACCATGGAACTTAAGCTAATATGGCCCATTAGAAATTCATTGAATACATATAGAAAGGATTTAATGCTACTATTCTAGTGATTTAGTGATGATTTTTCATCATTTTTAAAATTGAATTTATTGATATATTTTTATATCAAAATATATTTTCAATTTTGTAAAGTGGTAGGAGAAGAGGAGGAGGGAGAAAAAGGGGTATAGAGAAAAACACTTTTGATTTTTGGTTCGTATAGATTCAGCGCTATTACCAGAAGTTGAATTGGTATACATAAGCGAATGAGTTATTTCATTACTAGCAGTACTATACATTGCTCATACGCACCGCGGGGAACATTTAAAGCTGGTAAGCGTATGAGTGATTTTAAATTTTGATTAAAGTTGCAATGAAAAAAAAAACAAGTAAAAGCATGCTAAGTTCAGCCTGAAGGGCATAATTTTATTCTACATACCAAACGACTCTCAAACCAGCAAAAATTAAAACTTCTAAGAACCGAACAAGAATAATCGAGAGACCGGTTTATATGGGTGTTATACCAGGTTATAGAACGATTTGGACCGTACTTAGCACAGTTGTTTTAAGTTATAGCGGAACATCACATGCTAAATTTCAGCCAAATTGGACTAAAATTGCGGCTTCCAGGGGCTCAAGAAATCAAATCGGGATAACGGTTTATATGGGAGCTATATCAAGTTCTTGACCGATTTAGACTGTACTTGGCACAGTTGTTTAAAGTCATAAATGAACCCTGTGTACAAAATTTCAGCAAAATTTGACAAAAATTGCGGCTTACAGGGGTTCAAGAAGTCAAATCGGAAGATCGGTTTATATGGCAGCTATATCAGGTTATAGACCGATTTGAACCGTAATTAACACAGTTGTTGGAAGTTATAACTGAACACCACATGCCAAATTTCAGCCAAATCGGACAAAAATTGCGGCTTACAGGAGTTCAAGAAGTCAAATCGGTAGATCGGTTTATATGGGAGCTATATCAGGTTATAGACCGATTTGAACCGTACTTAACACAGTTGTTGGAAGTTATAACTGAACACCACATGCCAAATTTCAGCCAAATCGGACAAAAATTGCGACTTACAGGGGTTCAAGAAGTCAAATCGGTAGATCGGTTTATATGGGAGCTATATCAGGTTATAGACCGATTTGGACCGTACTTAACACATTTGTTGGAAGTCATTACGGAACACTACATGCAAAATTTCAGCCAAATCGGATGAAAAGTGAGCCCTCCTGGGGCTAAAGAAGTCAAATCGGGAGATCGGTTTTTATGGGAGCTATATCTGGTTATAGACTGATTTGGACCGTACTTAGCACAGTTGTTGGAAGTCATAAAAAGACACTTTGTGCAAAATTTCAGCCAAATCGGATGAAAAATGAGGCTTCCAGGGGCTCAAGAAGTCAAATCGGGAGATCGGTTTACATGGGAGCTATATCAGGTTATAGCCCGATTTGGACCGTACTAGTCACAGTCATTGAGAGTCATAACAGAACACCACATGCCAAATTTTAGCCAAATCGCACAAAAATTGCGGCTTCCAGGGGCTCAAGAAGTGAAATCGGGAGATCGGTGTACATGGGAGCTATATCAGGTTATACACCGATTCGAACCATACTTGACACAGTTATTGGAAGTGATAACAGAACACCACATTCAAAATTTCAGCCAAATCGGAATAAAATTGAGGCTTCCATGCGCTCAAGAAGTCAAATCGGGAGATCGGTTTATATGGGAGCTATATCCAAATCTGAACCGATATAGTCCATTTACAATCCTCAACGACCTACATCAATATTAGGTATCTGTGCAAAATTTGGAGCTTCTAGCTTTGCGCGTTCGATCGCTATCGTGATTTCAACAAAGGGACGGACGGACATGGCTAGTCCGAATCAGAATGCCCAGACGATCAAGAATATATATACTTTATGGCGTCCTAGATCAATATTTCGAGGTGTTACAAACGGAATGACTAGATTAGTATACCCCCCATCCTATGATGGTGGGTATAAGAACACTTTTGATTTTTGGTTCGTACAGATTGAGTGCACACTCTTAACCCTATTAACAGTAGTTGAATTGGTAAACATGAGCGAATGAGTTATTTCATTTCTGGCAGTACTATACATTGCTCATACGCTCTACAGGAACATTTAAGGCTGGTTAGCGTATGAGTGATTTTAAGTTTTGATTATGCAGGTTAAAATGGACAGAAAAGAAACCCAAGGCTATTAGTTTGTATACCCTCCACCATAGGATGGGGGTATACTAATTTCGTCATACGGTTTATAACACCTCGAAATATGCGTCTAAGACCCCATAAAGTATATATATTCGCGATCGTCATGACATTTTAAGTGGATGTAGCTATGTCCGTCCGTCTGTCGAAAGCACGTAAACTTTCGAAGGAGTAAAGCTAGGCGCTTGAAATTTTGCCCAAATACTTCTTATTAGTGTAGGTCGGTTGGGATTGTAAATGGGCCAAATCGGTCCATGTTTTGGTATAGCTGTCATTAAAACCGATCTTGGGTTTTGACTTAACAAGAGCTTCTAGAGGGCGCAATTCTTATTCGATTTGACTGAAATGTTGCACCTGGTGTTTTGGTATCACTTCCAACAACTTTGCCAAGTATGGTTCAAATCGGTTTATAACCTCATATAGCTGCCATATAAACCGATTTTGGATCTTGACCACTTGAGTCTCTAGAGGGCGCATTTCTTATCCGATGTGGCTGAAATTTTGCATGAGGTGTTTGTTATGACTTCCAACAACCGTGTCAAATATGGTTCAAATCGGTTCATAACCTGATATAGATGCCATATAAACCGATCTTGGACCTTGACTTCTTGACCGATTTGGCTAAAATTTTGCATGACGTGTTTTGTTATGACTTCCAACAACCTTGTCAAATATGTTTCAAGTCGGTTCATAACCTGATATAGTTGCCATATAAACCGATCTTGCATCTTGAATTCTTGAACAGCGGGAGGGCGCAATTCTAATCCGATTTGGCTGAAATTTTGTGCGACATGTTTCGTAATGACTTTTAACAACTGTGTAGAGTATGGTTCAAATCGGTCCAAGTTGTGAGATAGCTGATATACAAACCGACTTGGTCCTTGACTTCTTGAGCCACTACAGAGCGCAAATCTTATCCGATTTGGCTAAAAGTTTGCATGAAGTGTTTTGTTATGACTACCAATAACTGTACTAAATATGGTTCAAATCGGCTCATAATTTGATATAGCTGCCATATACACTGATCTGGGATCTTGACTTCCTGAGCTTCTAGAGGGCGCAATTATTATCCGATTTTTCTGAAACTTTGCACGTCAAGTTTTGGTATCACTTCCAACAAATGTAGTAAGTATGGTCCATATCGGGCTATGACTTGATATAGCTGTCATATAAACCGATCTGGGGTCTTGACTTCTTGAATCTCTAGAGGACGCAATTATTATCCGATTTTTCTGAAATTTTGCACCTCAAGTTTTGGTATCACTTCCAACAAATGTAGTAAGTATGGTCCATATCGGGCTATGACTTGATATAGCTGTCATATAAACCGATCTGGGGTCTTGACTTCTTGAATCTCTAGAGGACGCAATTATTATCCGATTTTTCTGAAATTTTGCACATCAAGTTTTGTTACGGCTTTCTACTACAACTGTGCTAAGTATGATGCAAATCGGTCTATAACTTGATATAGCTGTCATATAAATCGATCTTGGATCTTGACTTCTTGAGCCGCTGGAGGCCGCAATTATTATCCGATTTGGCTGAAATTTGAAATAGTGAGGTTACTAAAGCCCCCCGATATCCGACACAAATATAGTCCAGATCGGACAATATTTACATATAGCTGCCATATAGACCGATCTGCTGATCAAGGGTCTTGAGCCCAAAAAAGCCGCAATTATTATCCGATTTCGCTGAAATTTAAAATAGTTAGTTGATCAGAGCCTCCCGATATCCAACTCAAATATGGTTCAGATCGGTATATATTCAGATATAACTGCCATATAGACCGATCTGCCGATAAAGGGTCTTAAGCCCTTAAAAACTGGCCATGTATTACCCGATTGTGATGAAATTTGACACCTTGACTTGTTTTAAGCCTCCCGTTATCTGACCAGCATATCGTCCAGATCAGTCTATATTTAGATATAGCTGCCATATTTAGGGTCTTAGTCCCATAGAAAGCGGATTTTTTGCCCGATTTCGCTGAAACTGTGATCTGTATAAGAGTTCTTGGGGCCTGAATGAAATATGATCCAGTCCAGCCCCCATTTGCATATTACTATGGTATGGTAGTGGAGTTGTTGTAAAAAAAGGATGGTTCATTTATCCATGGTGGTGGTGGGTATCAAAAGATCGGCAATAGGCCAGACTTAACACTCTTTTACTTGTTTTAATTGTCCCCAAGTTTTTGATCAAAATTTTCTCCCGATGTTTCTTTTGCAGTTCATATGACACCCTTTATGTATGGCGCATTGTGCATGCATAAAATCTTTTACAGACAATTGAAAATATTATGAAATTTATTATAAATGCAAATTAAGTGTTGCCAACAAAAAAAGATCTTGGGACCAATTTTATCAATGACCTGTCTGCGGACCCCATTCCATATTTTATAGCTAACAATTACTTTTATTTAAATGCCCAAAGCCAGTAATTCCCCATTTCTTTGTCGACCATTTTGTGCTACATGGCCATAGAAGCAGCCAGATTTTCTTTTTTTTTGGATAATAGTCAAAGGACTTTTTTGCAATATTTTATGGGTCAAACCACCAACGCTTCAAGTGCCGAGATATGATATTCTAGGGACAATGAGGGGAGAAGTGGCAAAGAAAGAGGGAGGTAGGAGGAGGAAACGAAAGTATGAGAGAAAGAAAGTTCATAGACACAACACAGCATAATTTCATTGCAGGCATTCGTTGTTACATTTTATTTTTTAAAAGGCTTCAATGGACCATGAAGTCGAGAAGAGCAAAGGATTTCAATTTATGTATAAAAGAAGTGTACAGAGGCAGATAATTTTCTTGTTTAAAGAAAATGTATAAACAATTTATAAAAATTTCGCCCAAAAAAAGTTTTCTTCAAAAGCGAAATCGGAATGTTTTTAGATGTAGCTGCTATGTAGACCGAAATTTTCATAAAGGGTCTTAAGTCCAAAAAGGCCCATTTATTATCCAGTTTCGCTGAAATTTGCATTAAGGCTCCCGACATCCGGACCGAGTATGGTCGAGATGGAACCATATTTGGATATATTGGGTTGCCCAAAAAGTAATTGCGGATTTTTTAAAAGAAAGTAAATGCATTTTTAATAATTCTTAGAATGAACTTTAATCAAATATACTTTTTTTACACTTTTTTTCTAAAGCAAGCTAAAAGTAACAGCTGATAACTGACAGAAGAAAGAATGCAATTACAGAGCCACAAGATGTGAAAAAATTTATCAACGCCGACTATATGAAAAATCCGCAATTACTTTTTGGGCAATCATAGCTGTCATTCAAACAGATTTGGTGATTTGGGGTCTTAAGCCTATAAAAGGCACATTTATTATCTGATTTCGCTGAATTTCCGAACAGGGAGTTGCGTTAAGCCGCCTGACATCCGAATCAAATATGGGTCAGATCGGACCATATTTGAATATAGCTGCCATTGAGACCCATCTTCCGAAAGAGAGTCTTAAGCCCATAACAGGCGTGTCCGATTTGAATGAAATTTGAGCTGTATTAAGACACCCGGCATCTGAACCGAATATGTTTCAGATCGGACCATATTTAGCTAAAGCTACCATATAGACTGATTTGACGATTTATGGTCTAAAACCCATTAAAGGCGCATTTCCGATTTCACTGAAACTTGAAACAGAGAGTTGTATTAAGGCTCGCGACATCCGAACCGCATATGGCCCAGATCGAACCATGTTTGGATATTTTGGGTTGCCCAAAAAGTAATTGCGGATTTTTCATATAGTCGGCGTTGACAATTTTTTTCACAGCTTGTGACTCTGTAATTGCATTCTTTCTTCTGCCAGTTATCAGCTGTTACGTTTAGCTTGCTTTAGAAAAAAAGTGTAAAAAAAGTATATTTGATTAAAGTTCATTCTAAGTTTTACTAAAAATGCATTTACTTTCTTTTAAAAAATCCGCAATTACTTTTTGGGCAACCCAATAGCTATCATCCAGATCTATCGGCCGATTTGGAGTTTTTAGTCCATTAAACTCCCATTTATTGTCTAATTTCGCTTAAACTTCCCGAAATCCGACCCAAATATGATTCAGATTGGACTAAAGTTGTATATAGCTGTCATATAGACCGATCCGCCGATTAAGGGTCTTAAGCCCATTTTAGGTGCATTTAGTGGACGATTTCGCTGAAACTTAGAAAAGAGAGTTGCATTAACACTCCCGACATCCGACCTGAATATGGTCCAGATCGGACTATAGTTGGATATAGCTGTCATGTGGACCGATCTTTCAATTAAGTGTCTTAAGCCCTTTAAAGGCGCATTTATTATAAACAGAGGGTTGTATTAAGTCTCCCGACATCTGACTCGAATATGGTCCAAATTGGCCAATTGAGAGAAATAGCTGTTATATAGACCTATAGGGCGATTTGGGGTTTTTAGACCATTAAAGCCCCCATTTGTTGCCCGATTTCGCTGGAACTTAGAAGAGAAGGTTGCATTACGACTCCCGACATCCGACTCGAATATGGTCCAGATCGGACTATAGTTAAATATAGCTATCATATAGACCGATCCGCCGATTAAGGGTCTAAAGCCCATTTTAGGTGCATTTAGTAGACGATTTCGCTGAAACTTAGAAAAGAGAGTTGCATTAACACTTTTGACATCCGACCCGAGTATGGTCGAGATCGGACTTTTGTTGGTTATAGCTGTCATATAGACTGATCTTTCGATTAAGGGTCTAAAGCCCATTAAAGACGCTTTTATTATAAACGGAGAATTGAGACTCCCGACATCTGACTCGAATATGGCCCATTTATTTTCTGATTTCGCTGAAACTTAGAAGAGAAGGTTGCATTACGACTTCCGACATCCGACTCGAATATGATCGCTATCGGACTATAGTTAAATATAGCTGTCATTTAGACAGATCTGCCGATTTAGGGCCTTAAGCCCATTTTAGGTGCATTTAGTAGACGATTTCGCTGAAACTTAGAACAGAGAGTTCCACATTCCGACACGAATATGGTCCTGCTCGAACTATAGTTGGATGTAGCTGTCATATAGACCGATCTGATTAAGGGTCCTAAGCCCTTTAAAGGCGCATTTATTATAAACAGATAGTTGTATTAAGACTCCCGCCATCAAACCCGAATATGGTCCAAATTGGCCTATTGGTTAGCCTAGGTGTTATATAGACCTATAGGCTGATTTGGGGTTTTTAGACCATTAAAGCCCCCATTTGTTGCCCGAATTCGCAGGTACTTGAAACAGAGAGTTGTATTCAGACTCCCGGCATTCGACCCAAAATATGGATCAGATTGAACTATAGTTGAATATAGCTGTCATATAGACAGATCCGCAGATTTAGGGTCTTAAGCCCATGTTAGGTGCATTTTTTGCACAATTTCGCTGAAACTTGGAACAGAGAGTAGTATTTAGACTCCCGACATCTGACCCGAATGTGGTACAGATCCGCTTATAGATGGATATAGCTGACATATAGACCTATCGTTCAAGTAAGGGGGTTTAGTCCATTAATTACCTGATTTCGCTGAAACTTGAAAGAGAGAGAGAGAGAGTGAGAGAGAGTTGTATTAAGACTCCCGACATGCGAAGAGAATTTGGTCCAGATTCTATTTATCGGTATGAGTTCTTCTAGTCAGATTACGCATACAAGCTGATGCATACGATTTATCAGCGAGTCACCTTTAGTCTTAAAAAAGTTCAGCGGGTAACCCGTCGGCTCCTGCTGCCTTGTTGTTCTTCAGTCGGGTCACTACTACTTGGGTCTCATTCTTACTAGGAAGTAAACATTCTATACCATCATCAGGGATTGGTTCTGCGGTATCCTCTTCGCCGCCATCATCGGACGCTAGCAATTGGGTAAAATGTTCTTTCCATATCCTCAGCATGCTATCTGTGTCAGTAACCACATTTCTTTCTTTTTCTCTGCAGGAGGATGTGTCTGCACCAAAGCCATCGGTTTGATGTTTAATTCTTTGATAGAATTTCCTAACTTCATTCTGACTCCTGTACATCTCAATTCGCTCGCACTCACGTCTTTCCATTTCCTTTTTATTTCAGCGGAATAAACTTTTCTCCTCTCTCCTATTCCCCCTATACCTCTCCTTCATCTGGCGCGTTGCTAC
This sequence comes from Stomoxys calcitrans, assembly GCF_963082655.1. Lineage (NCBI taxonomy): Eukaryota > Metazoa > Arthropoda > Insecta > Diptera > Muscidae > Stomoxys > Stomoxys calcitrans. The sequence goes on along the minus strand of NC_081556.1, from coordinate 140,854,381 downwards.
TGATTGCAGGATTGCTCTATATGCCGCATTCTTCACTTAGGTAGCACCCGACACTTTTGGTCGTACCATGGGTTTCTTGAGGGAAGCTTCCGGTACCCAAGTACGGATTTCACGGCATTGCTTTCATCAAGCAGTTGTGTCAGTCGAGTGGAGTATGCTGTTGCCATCTGTTGTGTTTGCAGCTTTTCAATGTCCAGCTTCCGTGTAGTGTCAGATCTGGCGCTACTAACCACCATGTTTTTTGCCGCAGCGAAATTTATTTGTCTCAACCCATTTCCGGATGTTATCTCGTGGAGGCTAAACTTTCCGACTGTTGGACCAAAGATAGGGAAGGGAGACAATCTTTAGTCCAATAGTCGGGAAGTTTAGCCTCCACGAGATAACATTCGGTAATGGGTTGAGGCTGATAGATTTCGCCCCGGCAAAAAACATGGTGGTTAGTAGCACCAAATCTGACCCTGCAGGGAAACTGTACATTGAAAAGCTGCAAACACAACCCTAGCCGCAACCACTTATGCGCTTAGTGGTTTAATATAAAATACAGCTCCCATATGAAACCATCTCCTGATTGGTCTTCTAAGGCCTCTAGAAGTTAAAATTTTTGTCTGGCTTTGCAGGAAACCGGTATGTAAAGAAAAAATTATGCCCTTCAACTAAGTTCAGTTTGGGTAAATTTTTAGCAGAATACTTGGTGGTGGGTTTGCTAGTTTCGGCCCGGTCGAGCTTAGCATTTTTTTTACTTGCTTCATTTTTCCACTACTTCCATTTCTTTGGTTTACTTCTTGCATGTCTTCTTTCTCACAAGATGAGCAAGCACTTTTGGCGGACCTTGATTATTTTTTTCCGTTTGTCTTTTTTTAAGGCAAGCGCACAAATGAAATGCTGGACGACCCCATTACATGATAGTTAAACCACTCATTTCCTAGCCACTCACTTGGTCATCATTTTGCCGTTTGGCCCATGAGTTAACGCTTGGCTGATGGTGATGTGGAAGTTTAGTTAAATTTTGTTCTCGAAATAATGGAGTGTTAAAAGGATTCGTGTTTTCACTATTTGCCAAAGTGAAAAGTTAAATAAAAAGGGTTCGCATTGAAGGATTCAGGATTCAGCACTTCTTAGGCATTTTTTTTTTTTTAGTGCGTTACGGTAAAGGTGTGAAACCCGGTTTGTTTGCTTTTTGCTGCCGCCTCTCTTATTCATATTCCTATCACAACTCATGTGCTGAGGTGGAAAATGGGATTTTGTGTTACGGGGGGCAGGGTTTTGGAGGAAATTATTTTTAAAAGTTGTGGCAAAAATACTTCAAAAAAAAAACCATTGAAAGTGAGTGTTAAAAGGGTGCTAATGTTGAAGGTGATCCAATGAGAATAGGTGCGAAGTGAGCCTAGCCATGACCAAAAAACAAAAAGGATTTTAGTGGTGTGTGTGCTTTAGGATTATTTGGGGTTAAAGGAAACATTCCACAGATCCGGAGGATAGCTTAATAGGCTTTCGGCTTCCCAAACACATATAAGTTGTTGTTGACATCTTACTACCAAGGATTAGCTGGAGGGAGAGGGAGAGAGAGAGAGGATTGGTAGTGGTTTGCAAAAACCATTGGTCATTGGGTAAGGTTTTGTGGTTTCATGGTGGGTTTAAAATTTTGTTGTTTGTTTGTTGTTTTATGTCTATTTTAGGAACATTAATACTACAAAATAATTATTCACAGCTTTATTTTCTAGGGTAGGCCTAATACATGAAATCTCTTAGGCCTTAAAGCTAGCAGCTGTATTATAATAATTGGGCTTCAATTGTGTTTTCATACCCATCACAAACTGTGCTTAGTATGGTTCAAATCAAATGTGGCCTTAACGGATGACCTCATCAGGGACATCGTGGACGAGGAGAAGATAGCGTGGGCGGTCCACACTTTCCGGCCATTTAAGTCGACCGGTCCTTACGGAATTATCCCGGCACCGCTGCAGGAGCCTCTTGGAGTCACTCTGCCATGGCTTGAGCAGAACTTTAGGGCTAGCCTGGCATGGTCCTACATATCGAGGGAATGGACCGAAGTCAAGGTGGTCTTTATCCCCAAGACGGGAAGAATAAAACACAATACGACGAAGAATTATAGGCCTATTAGTCTGTCATCGTTTTTGCTGAAAACATTGGAAAGACTGATTGACCTGAAGGTGAGAGGTGGACTGATGCCGGAGAACTTCAGTGGGGCATAACACTCATACCTTAAAGACAGGTCGGTGGATACGGCCCTTCACGAGGTGGTACAGCCTTCTTGGATATTGAGGGGCCTTTCAATAATGTGGAGATTGAGGCGATGGTCGTCGCAGTGGACCGCACAGGAATTCACTCCTCAATCTCACAATGGACAAATAATATGCTGTATGGCAGGATTATTAATGCAAACCTGGGAGATTGTGTGGTTAGAAGGGGGTGACCCCCGCAACGCCCCAAGAAGGGGTGTTCTCATCGATACTGTGGAACCTCGTGATTAATGAAATTTTGATGGATCTCGGTAGGGACGGCACGTGGATTATCGCTTATGCGGACGACGTCATGTTGTTGGTCCGAGGCAAATTTCTGTCGACGATCAGCGAGATCATGGAAGGGTTACTGAGGACGCTGTCGCGATGGGATACCAGAAATGGGTTGTGGAACAACCAAGGGAAGACAGAGCTGGTGCTCTTTACGCGTAGATATAAGATACCGGAGTTCAGACTTCCATCCTTGGACGGGGTCACCATGCGGCTGTCGAAAGAGGCGAAGTACCTAGGCATAGTCCTCGATTCGAAACTGTCCTGAAAGAGGAACACCGAGGAAAGAAGCCGTAAGGCACTGTGCGCTTTATACTCCTGCAGAAGGATGTTCGGTAGGAAGTTGGGGGTGACTCCAAGGTGATTTATTGGATGTATATGGCCATCGTGAGACCAGTATTGGCGTATGGAGCACTGGTATGGTGGGACGCCGTAGGGAAGAGGACGCGTGCGAGGGAATTCGAGAAGGTCCAGAGACTGGCCTGCGTCGGGATCATAGGGGCGCTGAGATCCGCACCGCAGGCAGGCCTGGAGGCGATGCTCGATATGCAGTCCACTAGGGCATATATTTGGAATCGCGCCGCTATGGTCGCGCTTAGGCTGAGAGAGCTTGGCATGCAGAAGGAGCATGGTTGCGGCCACAGTTCGATTTTGGGTGTTATGGTTACGAAGGGTAGGTTGAGGAAGATCTCCGACTACCTAGCACCGGTGCCGACTGGGGTGAGGGCATTCGCTATTCGTTTTCCTGAAAGGGACGAATGAAGGGCGGATGGTGTACTTGAGAAGGATGAGACCTCGATCTATACAGTTGGCTTCGAGATGGAGTCAGGGACTGGATTGGGGGTCTACTGTGATGCACTCAATATCAGTATGTGTTTGAGACTGCTGGACGAGTATATGGTGTTTCAGGCAGAAGTCTGTGCCATTGCAGTAGCCGCAAGAGAAATTCTGGCAAGGGGCTTACCGCCCTCGAAACTCAGAATTTATGTGTACAGTATGACGGCGCTCAAGGCCTTGGGGTCGAGGACGGTGAAGTCGAGATGAGTGGCGGTTTGTTTGGAATCCCTGGATAGGATCCGGGCCCTCGATGTTCCTGGGCATGGGGGATTCCAGGAAAAGAGAGGGAGGGGTTCTGCGCCGGGCGGACCAGTCATCGCTCTTGCCTACGTGCCATTTGTCGGGCAACTGAACACAGTGGAGGGGATCGCCAGGGCGGTGTCGGTGGCGAGGTGGGATACGGTAGATAGTTGCCGGACTAAAAAGGCGCTATGGCCGGTCATTAACCGGATGAGGACGAGGGAGTTGTTAGCGTTCGATAAGAAGTCGATGAGTACTTTGACAGGGGCCATAACCGGACATTGTGCCATAGGCCGCATGGCGACGCGCATGGGGATACCGCACAATAACTTCTGTAGGGGTTGCCTCGATGAGGAGGAGGAGGAGACTATTGAGTACTTGCTGTATTCCTGTCCAGAGACGTAGGGTCTCCTTTCTGGAGAGTCGATTCTTCTGTAATCTGGGTAAACTTGCGAACGTACCTCTGGTATCATTCCTAAGGTTTGTTCAGGGAACAGGATGGTTCCGACGGGCGGGGGGTGATACAGGCTCCGGCGTAGGTAGGTCCGTTCCCCACTCCTCCTGTCTTTTTCCTTTTATCCGTGTATAACCTCTAGTATGAGGTTATACACCGAGTGAACTCACTTTTGGTGGGCGACCTATTCAACCTAAACTAACCATGGTTAAAATCGGTCCATAACCTGATATAGCTGTCATATAAACCGATATCCCGATTTAACTTCTTGAGCCCTTACAAGCCGCAATTTTTGTTTTACTTGGCTGAAATTTTGCACATAGTGTACCGTAATGACTTCCAACAACTGTGTCAAGTGTGGGGCAAATCAGTCTTTAACCTGATATAGCTTCCATATAAACCGGTCTCTCTATTTGCTGGTTTCACAGAAGTTTGGTATCAGCACACTTTTACTTGTTCATTTTCTACTTCTTTTTCTTAAAAATAGCACTTGTTTTAGTTTCTCTCATCACTCTGTAATTGCACTTATCACTGGCAACAACAAGACCACACCAGCAAGCTTCGGATTACAATGCAATTACTCTCATAAATGCTCGAAATAATGGCATTCATGCTGGCGCCCACAACGATTTAATTATCGCCTTTAAAAGTGACACCATTTGCCTTTACAAAGAATTATTGTTGGTTCCTCTTTATCTATCACAATCTCTCTCTCACTTTCACATACTCTTTGCATATGACCACAGGCCGCAGAGCAAGCAATAATGACTGTCTTCCATCTGTTTGTCTGTCTACTCAGAAGACTCTGTTTCAGTTGAAGCCAGACCGAAACTTGTTTCCACCCCTTTAACCTCTCTGCACTCCCACATAGGATCATAGATTTGCTGATTCACTTATCAATGGCTGTAACACAATTTCCACATCATTAACTTGCATGTTTTGTCAATTTGTTCAACCCATAATGGACCAATGGACATTAAAGCTGTAGTAGCTGTAGCTGCACACATACACATATACACACCCACCCACACACAACATATGAAAGTCTGAGCTAAAAAACAGTGGTAATCCATGTGGATTGTGAAAAAAAAAAAACAAAAACAACTCTTTCAGACATACATTAAGCGCACTTATGGTGTTATGCTCTCACCCCCTTTTTTGCACTCTCTCTCTCGCACTCTCTCTCTCTATGTATGAGTGCAACACTAAAGACAATAATTTAATGAATGAAAACGCAATAAAGCAAAGTAGAAATGAAGAAAAGTTGATTATTTTTAAATCGAAATCGATGGTCAGCTGCATGTAGACAAGAGGGCAAGCAGGGAGGCATGAGTAGGACACGAACATAACAAACAAGGGATATAAGATAGGATTTAAAACAGATTGAGTGAAAGTTGAGTGCTGCATTATAACCATGGTTGTGTGGGAGTTCTTTATAGATACTAATCCTCAAATGAAATGAGAGTGAAAAAATACTATGTAGGATAATTACCAGACGTGTTAAATAAATACGCTACAGATAAAATGATTAAAGTAGAAAGGATAGACATTTACCAACGAACATTGAAGAGGTTTTATATAAAGAACTACGTTTTTAGGTCACATCAAAAAACGTCAAAACGGAACTCTAACACTGGCCTTCATAAAACGTTATGAAGATATGAAAGAGGTTTATTTAAAAGATTTCCTTTATAGGACCGTAAGAGTTCATCAGATGATATATTTACCTTGACTTTAATTTTTGGATCCGAGAAGGACTGGTTACTTCAAGATATTTTGTTTTTAAACAGGAATTTAAGGCAAATTTAAGGCAAATACAGGAAATTAAGACTGCTATCTCATAGCTGTGGTGTACATTAGGGTTTGCCAAAATTGTGGTCTATGGTAAATTCAAAGAAACCACTGTAGCGCAGAGGTTAGCATATCCGCCTATGACGCTAAACGCCTGGGTTCGAATCCTGGCGAGACCATCAGAAAAAAAAAAATTGCTGTAGCGATTTCATGCTTTTTTCGATTTTTATCGCTTTCATGATTTAATCACAATGACATGATCATTGCGTTCGGTATGAAATCGCGTATTTTGAAAGAAAACGGCTGGTTATTGTCTTCAAAATGGCACCATTTAGACTCGTAACGAAACTCGATTTGCATGTTTATAGTGTAGGGTGTAACTGGTTTATTAAATGAAATATCCTAAAGTTTAAAGCATTCAAGAGTCACATTAAATTCTTAAAATTTCCTATTCATTTCATATTTACAAGGAAAATAAAAATTTTATAAATTCTTCACCGAAGGAAAAATCCTTACCACTCCCCACTCCCAACTCCTCTGGTGACGAAGTGCAAATGTGATTTAGTTGTTAAATTCAATTCCTTTGTATTGATTTCAATTTAATTGTATTGTCCACATTGTCGACATTTGACAACTGTATTGCCGATTACGATTTAAGGAGAAGAAGAAGAAGATGAAAATGCCATGAAGCCAAAAAGCCATGCTGCTAGCTAGGCTAACCACACAGCAACAGGAGTCCAAGAAATTTAATAATAAAAAAATTGTACCATCTTTTGTTGAAATTGCCAAGTCCATTGAAACCCCATAATTTGTGTTGTATTGCCAAATTAATTTTTGTGGCACAACTTTTCCAGATTTTCTTTTCTTTTCTTATATTTTTTTTTTGATTTCGTGGAGAGTGAGAAAGCAATGACATTAAAGCGGAAATTCTTTACAGTGGATTTGATGAAGAGGAGTGGGCACGATGTGGGGACTGGACAATAAAAGCTGATGACGAAAATGATGAGAAAAGTTATAAAAGAACATGGAATCCTGATGAAGTGCGCATTTTTGTACATTTACCTCATATTTTTGTGTAAGTGTTGGTAGGAGGACTTCATAGAAATTCTTTTCTTTAATAATTACTCGAAAATGCTATTAAAAATTGTTTCTTATGAACGGAAGGAAGTTTTAGTTTTTCAGATTACAAAACTTGATGAATTTTTGGAAAGGGAATTATCAAAGAAGAATGTTAAGGGAAACGAAAGTAAGAAATTCCAAGTTGAGAAATAGAAATGGGTCAGAAATATTAAATTTTATGACATTTAAAGCTTAAATTTGAACTGGTTAACCCATGGCCTATATCTAATGTGATTGGACAGCCGAGCTAGAGCTATTGTCAGCCTAATACTTTGAAGTTGGGAGCCGTACCTAGTGAAATGAAAAGATTTTGTTCGATAAAAGGAGAGGAAAACATGTCCTTGTTAAGAAGAACAAGTAAAAGTGTGCTAAGTTCGACCGGGCCGAATCTTATACACCCTCCACCATGGATCGCATTTGTCGAGTTCTTTTCCCGGCATCTCTTCTTAGGCAAAAAAGGATATAAGAAAAGAGTTGCTCTGCTATTAAAACGATATCAAGATATGGTCCGGTTCGGACCACAATTAAATTATATGTTGGAGACCTGTGTAAAATTTCAGCCAATTCGTATAAGAATTGCGCCCATTGGGGCTCACGAAGTAAAATAGAGAGAACGATTTATATGGGATCTGTATCGGGCTATAGACCGATTCAGACCATAATAAACACGTTTGTTGATGGTCATGAGAGGATCCGTCGTACAAAATTTCAGGCATATCGGATAATAATTGCGACCTCTAGGGGTCAAGAAGTCAAGATCCCAGATCGGTTTATATGGCAGCTATATCAGGTTATGAACCGATTTGAACCTTATTTGACACAGTTGTTGAAAGTAAAACTAAAATACGTCATGCAAAATTTCAGCCAAATCGGATAGGAATTGCGCCCTCTAAAAGCTCGAGAAGTCAAGACCCCAGATCGGTTTATATGGCAGCTATATCAGGTTATGGGCCGATTTCAACCATACTTGGCACAGTTGTTGGATATAATAACAAAACACGTCGTGCAAAATTTCATTTCAATCGGATAAGAATTGCGCACTCTAGAGGCTCAAGAAGTCAAGACCCAAGATCGGCTTATATGGCAGCTATATCAGGTTATAGACCGATTTGATCCATACTTGGCACAGTTGTTGGATATTATAACAAAACACGTCATGCAAAATTTTATTCTGATCGGATAAGAATTGCGCACGCTAGAGGCTCAAGAAGTCTAGACCCAAGATCGGTTTATATGGCAGCTATATCAGGTTATAAACCGATTTTACCCATACTTAGCACAGTTGTTGCATATAATAACAAAACACGTCGTGCAAAATTTCATTTCAATCGGATAAGAATTGCGCACTCTAGAGGCTCAAGAAGTCAAGACCTAAGATCGGTTTATATGGCAGCTATATCAGGTTATGGACCGATTTGAACCATACTTGGCACAGTTGTTGGATATCATAACAAAACACGTCATGCAAAATTTCATTCTGATCGGATAAGAATTGCGCACGCTAGAGGCTCAAGAAGTCAAGACCCAAGATCGGTTTATATGGCAGCTATATCAGGTTATGAACCGATTTTACCCATACTTAGCACAGTTGTTGGATATCATAACAAAACACGTCGTGCAAAATTTCATCCCAATCGGATAAGAATTGCGCACTCTAGAGGCTCAAGAAGTCAAGACCCAAGATCGGTTTATATGGCAGCTATATCAAAACATGGACCGATATGGCCCATTTACAATACCAACCGACCTACACTAATAAGAAGTTTTTGTGCAAAATTTCAAGCGTCTAGCTTTACTCCTTCGGAAGTTAGCGTGCTTTCGACAGACAGACGGACGGACGGACAGACAGACGGACATGGCTAGATCGACATAAAATGTCACGACGATCAAGAATATATATACTTTATGGGGTCTTAGACGAATATTTCGAGTACTTACAAACAGAATGACGAAATTAGTATACCCCCCATCTTATGGTGGAGGGTATAAAAACGAAATAGAACTAGTAAAAGTTCATTAAGTTTGGCTGGAACGAACTTTGGATACTGTACGTTAATCGCTCCCGCGTTTTTATCGTTTTCGCGATTTTATCACTTTTGCGATTTTTTATGGGTCTGACGTTTTTTTGGTTTCGCGATTTTACCGCATTCGCGATTTTATCGCTTTTGCGATTTTATCACTTTCGCGATTTTACCACTTTTGCGATTTTATTTCGCAATTTTATGGGTTTGACGTTTTTATTGCTTTCGCAATTTTATCGCTTTCGCGATTTTATCGCTTTCGCGATTTTATTGCTTTCTCGATTTTATCGCTTTCGCGATTTTATCGCTTTCGCGATTTTATCGCTTTCGCGATTTTATTGCTTTCGCGATTTTAACGCTTTCGCGATTTTATCGCTTTCGCATTTTTATAGCTTCGCGATTTTATCGCTTTCGCGATTTTATCGCTTTCGCGATTTTATCGCTTTCGCGATTTTATCGCTTTCGCGATTTTATCGCTTTCGCGATTTTATCGCTTTCGCGATTTTATCGCTTTCGCGATTTTATCGCTTTCGCGATTTTATCGATTTCGCGATTTTATCGCTTTCGCGATTTTATCGCTTTCGCGATTTTATCGCTTTCGCGATTTTATCGCTTTCGCGATTTTATCGCTTTCGCGATTTTATCGCTTTCGCGATTTTATCGCTTTCGCGATTTTATCGCTTTCGCGATTTTATCGCTTTCGCGATTTTATCGCTTTCGCGATTTTATCGCTTTCGCGATTTTATCGCTTTCGCGATTTTATCGCTTTCGCGATTTTATCGCTTTCGCGATTTTATCGCTTTCGCGATTTTATCGCTTTCGCGATTTTATCGCTTTCGCGATTTTATCGCTTTCGCGATTTTATCGCTTTCGCGATTTTATCGCTTTTGCGATTTTATCGCTTTCGCGATGTTATCGCTTTCGCGATGTTATCGCTTTCGCGATTTTATCGCTTTCATGTCCAAATATGGTCCCTGCTGAACTCACTGTGGTAAATTTCAGTGAAATAGGTCCGTGACCTTAAATCGGGTTCCATTTTGACGATACTCGGAGCGGATGTCAGGAGTTATAATGCAGCTCACTGTGACAAAGTCAATTTAAAATTTATTTATTCAAACATGCAATCGAAGCCATTCGTACAAAGAGATCATAACCACAAATGCAAATTGCAATTTGCAAATTTTGTCCATGAACATTCCATTAAGGAACAGGGGAAAACTTTTCACATATCAATGAGTGCAGTCCGATTTAAGTTTTAAGCTCAATGAAAAGGGAACTCCTTTTTATAGCCGAGTCCGAACGGTGTGCCGCAGTGCGACACCTCTTTGGAGAGAAGTTTTTATATGGCATAGTACCTCACAACTACACCCGAATAATAATAACCGTAAAAAGCAAGTAAAAGTGCGTAAGTTTGGCCGGGCCGAATCTTATATACCCTCCACCATGGATCGCATTTGCCAAGTTCTTTGGTCGATATCTCTTGAAAGGCAAACAAAGGATAATGGATAAGAATTGCTATGCTATTTGAGCTATACCAAGTTATGAACCGGTTTGGCCCATACTTGGTTTGGCAGTGTGCAAAATTTCAGTCAAACAAACAGGCACAATTGTTGATGGTCAAACCAAAACACTTCATGCAAAATTACAGCTAAATCGGATGATAATTGCGCCCTCTAGAGGCTCAAGAAGTCAAGATCCAAGATCGGTTTATATGGGAGCTATATCAGGTTATGAACCGATTTTAATCATACTTGGCACAGTTGATGGAAGTCAAAATAAAACACTAAATGCAATATTTCAACTAAATCGGATGATAATTGCGCCCTCTAGAGTCAAGAAAGGCGCTGATGTTGATGGTCAAAATAAAACTCTTAGTGGAAAATTTCAGCCAAAATCAAATAATTATTGCGCCCTCTAGCGGCTCAAGAAGTCCAGATCCGGTTAATATAGGAGCTATATCAGGTAATGAGCCGATTTTAATCATACTTGGCAAAGTTGTTGAAGTCAAAATAAAATACTTGGTGTAAAATTTCATTCAAATCGGATAATAATTGCGCCCTCTAGAGCCAAGAAAGTCAAGATCCGAGATTGGTTTATATGGGAACTATAAGATTATGAACCGCCACAGATGTTGATGGTCATACTAGACACAGTTGTTGATGGTCAAACCAAAACACTTCACGCAAAATTTTAGCCAAATCGGATAATAATTGCGCCCTCTACCGGTTCAAGAAGACAAGCTCCGATATCGCTTTATATGGGAGCTTTATCAGTTTATGAGTCGATTTGAAACATATTTGACACTGTTGTTGATGGTGAAACTAAAACTCTTCGTGCAAAATTTCAGCCAAATCAATTAATTATTGCGCCCTCTAGCGGCTCAAGAAGTCAAGATCCGAGATCGGTTTATATGGACGTTATATCAGGTTGTGAACCGATTTGGACCATACTTAGCATAGTTTTTGATGATTAAACTAAAACATATCGTGCAAAATTTCAGTCAAATTAGATAACAATTGCGCCCTCTAGCGGCTTAAAAAGTCATAATCGGAGATCGGTTTATGTGGGAGCTTTAGCAGGCTATGAACCGATTTAGACCATACTTGGTACAGTTGTTGGAAGTCAAAATAAAATACTAGATGCAACATTTCAACTAAAGCGGATGATAATTGCGCCCTCTAGAGGTAGAGGCTGCAGAGGCTCAAGAAGTCAAGATCCGAGATGGGTTTATATGGAAGCTATATCGGGTTATGAGTCGATTTGAAACATATTTGGCACTGTTGTTGATGGTCAAACTAAAATTTTTGGTAAAAAAATTTCAGCCAAAATCAAATAATTATTGCGCCCTCTAGCGGTTCAAGAAGTCAAGATCCGAGATCGGTTCATATGGAAATTATATCAGGATGTGAACCGATTTAGGCCATACTTGGCACAGTTGATGGAAGTTAAATTTTATCACTTCATGCAGAATTACAGCCAAATCGGATGATAGTTGCGCCCTCTAGCGGCTCAAGAAGTCAAGATCCGAGATCGGTTTATATGGCAGCTATATTAGGTTATGAACCGATTTGGACCATACTTAGCACAGTTTTTGATGGCCAAACTAAAACATATCGTGCAAAATTTCAGTCAAATTAGATAACAATTGCGCCCTTTAGCGGCTGGCTAGAGGCTCAAGAAGTCAAGATTCGAAATCGGCTTATACGGGAGCTATATCAGGTTATAAGCTGATTTGGACTATACTTGGCACAGTTGCTGATGGTCAAACTAAAACGCTTGGTGCAAAATTTCAGCCAAATCAAATGAGTATTGCGGCCTCTAGCGGCTCAAGAAGTCAATTCAGCCAAATCGGATAAGAAATGCGCACTCTAGAGGCTCAAAAAGTCAAGATTCAGGATCGGGTAATATGGCAGCTATATCAAAACATGGACCGATATAGCCCATTTACAATCTCAATCATCTGATGCTAATAGGAAGTATTCGTGCAAAATTTCAAGCACCTTGCTTTATTCCTTTGAAAATTGGTGTGCTTTCGACAGACGGACGGACGCGGCTAAATTGACTTGGAATGTCAAGATGTTCAAGAATATATACTTTGTTGGGTCTCAGATCAATATTTCGATGTGTTACAAACGGCGTCATGTACTTAGTACCCCATCCTATGGTGGAGGGTATAAAAATGACGTAGATAAAAATCACAGCTACTCATAAAAAACTCAAATGTCATCGTAAACTGGTAATAAATGCGCCTTTTATGGTCTCGGGTCCATTAAATCAAGAGATGGGGTCCGAACAGAACCGTCCTCAGCAAGCATGTCGAGGGGACAAATACTATACACTGAGAGAGATTTAAACAAAATCGAGTAGTTAATGCGCTTTTATGGGCTTAAGACCTTAAATCGGAAGACCGGTCTATGGGGTAGCGATATCCAAATGTCAGCCGATCTTAACCAAAATTTTCATAGATTTCAAAGGGTCCAATACAACTCAACGCCACACATTTCGGCGAAATTGGGCCTTTTAAGGGCTCAATAACTTAAATCGGTAGATCGGTCTATATGGGGACCATATCAAGATATAACTCGATTCAGCAGACATATGGCTTTATGGCTTGGTTGTGATAAAAATTTAAAAGAATTAGGAAAAAGCTGCTACATCGAATGATAGAATGGGTGTGCCTCTGCTCTTTAATGATTGTTTTCCCTTTAAACCAAACCACCCTAACATTCCCAATCATATTCAAACAAATTTTAAACAATTCTAGTTTGTCACTTTTTGGGTGCAAAAAAAGAAAAACAAATTTTTTTTGAAATAAACTTCATATGCAAGCTACACAGAGGAAGAATGTATGCAAAAGGAGAAAAAGCAAATTTGCATAATCTCCGGTCTTTTCTGATTTGGGAAGTTGTGGAAATTTTTTCTAATCCTTAGTTCATCCACTCAGGAAAGAAGAGCACTCACATAGCCTCATAGTTCATTCTATTTATATAACTCTGGCAGTAGATTCCCCAATCCCTGAAGCCATGCATTTCGTTTGGCCTTATGGTGGATGCATGGGCCACAGAAAGTGTGGCAATGGCGATAGCGATGATGATGATGATGACGATGACGATGACGATGACGATGATAGTGACCCACAACATCTGTCTTTTGCAGTTTCACTTACGTTCACTTAAAAAGGCGCCACTTTTTAAGGTTTTGTTTTTCGCCAGGCTGCCTTAGAGTTTTTTTTTCTGAGAATATCCAGTGTGGCATATGATGAGACACTAAACACACACACACACACACACACATGCACACGCCGAAACACGTTCAAGCATAACAAATCGTTTTATAACGAGCAAGTGGCGAATTATAGTCACATAAGTTTAGACAGCATCCACAAAGAAAAGAGAATGATGATGACATGGCCACACTTCCGCTTTTGATGGCCGTGCTGCAGTTTTGATGAATGTCAGTCATTACTTGAATACAAGTATGCATATGCGGAATATTAAAAAAAAAACACTTGAAGTAGAGAAATTAAGTGCCAAACTTTTTAAAGATTGTACCAAATTTTTTTTTCAGAATGGACATCAAGACGCAACTGCTGCATGTATGGGTGCCTTGGTAACTGCTGATGTAGCATTGCCCAAAAAATTGATTTTTCTCTTCAAAAACTTCAAATGGCCATATCTCCTAAACTAGAGCCTCCTAGAGCAAAAGTGAGGTTAATTTGTGATCATTTCCAAAAATTCAAAATTTTGATGTATCTCGGCCAAGAAATTAAATTTTCACTTCGAAAACTTAAATTGGCCATATCTCCTAAACTAAGCTTCGTAAAGCAAAAGTGAGGTTAATTTGTGATTATTTCCAAAAGATTAAAATTTTGAGAAAAATCCGCTGTGAAATAGCGAAAATTTAGCAAAATTTCCGCATTATTCGATTTCGCCGAAATTTGGGACAGTGAGTTGTGTAAGGCCTTTTGACATCCTTCTTCAATTTGGATCAGATTGGTCCAAATTTGGATATAGCTGCCATATACACCCATCTCTCGATTTAAGGCCTTGGGCCCATAAAAAGCGCATTTATTGTCCGATTTCGACCAAATTTGAGACTTTAAGTTGTGTTAGGACTTTGGGCTTCGTTCTGCAATTTGGCCCAGATCGGTTCAGATTTGGTCTTAGGCCCATAAAACGCACATTTATTGTCCGATTTCGCCGAAATTTGGGACAGTGAGTTTTGTTAAGGCCTTCAATGTCCTTCTTTAATTTGGCCCAGATTGGTCTAAATTTGGATATAGCTGCCATATAGACCGATTACTCGATTTAAGGTCTTGGGCCCATAAAAGGCGGATTTATTGCCCGATTTTTCCAAAATTTGGGACACTGAATTGTGTTACGGCCTTTAATATCCTTCTTCAATTAGGCACAGATTTCTTCAGTTTTGGATATAGCTGCCATATAGACCGATTACTCGATTGAAGGTATTGCGCCCATAAAAGGAGGATTTATTGTCCGATGCCGTCGAAATTTGGAACAGTGAATTGTGTTATGGTCTTCGACATTTTTCCTCAATTTAGTTCAGATCGGTCCAGATTTGGATATAGCTGTCATAGAGACCGATCTCTCGATTTAAGGTTTTGGGACCATAAAAAACGCATTTATTATCCAATGTCGTCGAAATTTGGGACAGTGAGTTGTGTTAAGGCCTTCGACATTCTTACCCAATTTGGTTCAAATCGGTCCAGATTTGGATATAGCTGCCGTATAGACCGATCTCTCGATTTAAGGTTTTGGGACCATAAAAGACGCATTTATTTTCCGACGTCGACGAAATTTGGGATAGGGAGTTGTGTAAGGCCTTTTGATATCCTTCTTCAATTTGGGTTAGATCGGTCCAGATTTGGATATAGCTGTCATATAGACCGATCTCTCGATTTAAGGTTTTGGGACCATAAAAAACGCATTTATTATCCAATGTCGTCGAAATTTGGGACAGTGAGTTGTGTTAAGGCCTTCGACATTCTTACCCAATTTGGTTCAAATCGGTCCAGATTTGGATATAGCTGCCGTATAGACCGATCTCTCGATTTAAGGTTTTGGGACCATAAAAGACGCATTTATTTTCCGACGTCGACGAAATTTGGGATAGGGAGTTGTGTAAGGCCTTTTGATATCTTTCTTCAATTTGGATTAGATCGGTCCAGATTTCGATATAGCTGTCATATAGACCGATCTCTCGATTTAAGGTTTTGGGACCATAAAAGACGCATTTATTATCCAATGTCGTCGAAATTTGCGACAGTGAGTTGTGTTAAGGCCTTCGACATACTTACCCAATTGGGTTCAAATCGGTCCAGATTTGGATATAGCTGCCAAACAGACCGATCTCTCTATTTAAGGTTTTGGGCCCATAAAAAGCGCAATTCTTGTCCGATGTCGCCAAAATTTAGGATGGTGAGTTGTGTAAGGCCCTTTGACATCCTTCTTCAATTCGGCTTAGATCGGTCCAGATTTGGATATAGCTGCCATACAGACCGATCTCTCTATTTAAGGTTTTGGGCCCATAAAAAGCGCAATTCTTGTCCGATGTCGCCGAAATTTGGGATGGTGAGTTGTGTAAGGCCCTTTGACATCCTTCTATAATTTGGCCCAGATCTGCCCAGATTTGGATATATCAGCCATATGCACCCATCTCTTGATTTGAGGTCTTAGGCCAATAAAAGGCACATTTATTGTCCGATTTCGGACATTTATTTCGGATTTGGGACAGTGACTTGTGCTAGGCTTTTCGCCTTCCGTGTCGTATATGGTTCAGATCGGTCAATATTTGGATATAGCTACCAAAGAGACCAATATTTTGTTCTACAAAATTGAACAACGACTTGTACTTATTAGACCACTCAATGTCCATACCGAATTTGGTCCAAATCGGACCATATATCTACATAGCTGCTATGGGGGCATATATTAAGCATTTTTCACCGGATTATGACAAAAGGTGGTTTACGTATACACCCGAGGTGGTGGGTATCCCAAGTTAGGCCCCACCGAACTTAGCACACTCTTACTTTTTTTGTCTAACTTTTGCTCTCAACACCATGAAATCATTGAGTTAACACTGCCATATGGCAAACATTTTTGCATTGAACAAATGAAATGTCTTTCATAGACATTTAAGAAATTTTTGTAACAATTTGCCTAACTTAAAATGGCAGAAGGCATTTAAGGGATTTCGTATTTAAATTTAGTTTTCCTTTTTTTCTTGTAAGACTTAAAAAACTTTTCAGACTTTGCTTAAGGCAAGACTTTGCTTGTCAAAGTCTTTTCATGCTACATTTATAGGGGAATTTAAATATTGCAACAGAAAAATGTTATAAAGTTACTCAAAGGATTAGCATTAAAATCTGATGGTCCTTCAAAGCTTTTGTTAAAATAAATTCAACAAAATAATATGCAAATATCCTAAAGTAACAATGAACAACTTAAGCAAATGGTCAAATATGAATCAAGCAGCTACATCTTTATGCCATACACAAAATGTTGTGGATGAAAAATGGTTTACAACATAAAGGCCTTTGGAGAATACAGATATATTTTTAGTATGATTTCCCCTGAATATTCCATTGGGGAACAGGAGATATTTCTCTCATGGCCAAAAGTCTAAAAGTTAAATAGGAAAATCGGTTTATATGGGAGCCACATCAGGTTATGAACCGTTTTAAACAATACTTGGTCATGTTTGGACCATAGCGGGCACAAAGGTTCTAATATAACATGGTGTCTTTTATGGGCCCAAGACCTTAAATCGAGAAATCGGTCTGTATGGCAGCTATATCCAAATCTGGACCGATCATGACCAAATTGAAGAAAGATGTCAAAGGGCCTAAGACAACTCACTGTTACAAATTTCGGCGAAATCGGGCAATAAGTGTGCCTTTTATGGGCCCAAGACCTTAAATCGAGAGATCGGTCTATATGGCAGCTATATCAAAATCTAAACCGATCTGGGCCAAATTGAAGAAGAATGTCAAAGGGCCTAAAATAACTCACTGTTCCAAATTTCAGCAAAATCGGATAATAAACGGGGATTTTATGGCCCTAAGACCCTAAATCGGAGGATCGGTCATATGGCAGCCAGATCAAATCTGGACCGATCTAGGCCAAATTGACGAGGGATGTCGAAAGGCCTAACACAACTCACTGTCCCAAATTTCAGAAAAATCGGATAATAAATGTGGCTTTTATGGGCCTAAGACCCTAAATCGGAGGATCGGTCTATATGGCGGCTATATCCAAATCTGAAACGATCGGAACCAAATTAAAAAGAGATATCGAAGGGCCTAAGAAAACTCACTGTCCCAAATTTCAGCGAAATCAGACAATAAATGTGCCTTTTATGGGCTCAAGACCTTAAATCGAGAGAGGGGTCTATATGGCAGCTATATCCAAATCTGGACCGATCTGGGCCAAATTGAAAAAGGATGTCGGTGGGACTGATACAATTCGCTGTCCCAAGTATCAGCAAAATCGGATAATAAATGTGGCTTTTATGGGCCTAAGATCCTAAATCGGCGGATCGGTCTATATGGCAGCTATATCCAAATCTGGACCGATCTGGGCCAAATTGACGAAGGGCATCGAAGAGCCTAACACAACTCACTGTCCCAAGTATCAGCAAAATCGGATAATAAATGTGTATTTTATGGGCCTAAGATCCTAAATCGGTCGATCGGTCTATATGGGGGCTATATCAATATATAGTCCGTTATAGCCCATGTTCGAACATAACCAGCTTATGGACAAAAAAATGCTCTGTGCACAATTTCAACTCAATATCTCTATTTTTGAAGACTGTAGCGTGATTTTAACAGACAGACGGACGGACATGTCGTCCTAGATCCTAGGATCGTCTTAGATTTTTACGCTGATCAAGATTAGATATACTTTATGAGGTCGGAAATGGATATTTCGACGTGTTGCAAACGGAATGACAAAATGAATATACCCCCATCCTTCGGTGGTGGGTATAAAAATTGTCTAAAGGCATTCATTCACGATTCAGGCGGCCAATTGACCGGTGCCGAACGTGAAATAAAATGTTCACCAAACTCCCCTCTCAATAAGTCCATTGTTACGCGTGCTGTGTGGCAAGTGGCACTGTTTTGTTGAAGCTACATGTCATGCAAGTCAAGCTCTTGTATTTTGGACAAAAAAAAATGTCGGATATCATCTCACGATAGCGCAAACCATTCACAGTTATGTAACGATACGCATTATCTTTGAAGAAGTACGGTCCAATGATGCTACCAGCCCATAAACCGCACCATAGTGTGACTTTTTCTGGCTGATCTTCACTTCAAAATCGACAATTCTGCTTATTTACGCACCCATTGAGCCAAAAATGAGCTCTTTCGCTGAACACTGTATTTCGATAAAAAAAGTGGATCTTCGGCCCACTTTCCAAGAGCCCATTCACCAAAAATTCTGTGTTGCTGTAGGTCGTTTGGCTTCAATTCTTGCACCAGCTGTATTTTGAAAGGCTTAACACCTAAAGCCTTGTTCAAGATTTTTCATTTTTGGCAAAAAAAAGTTGGATTACATCTCACAATAGCGCTCACCATTCACAGTTAAGTTACGATTCGCATTATCTTGGAAGAAGTACGGTCCAATGATGCCACCAGACTATAAACCGCACCACAGTGTGACTTTTTCTCATTTCATTGCCTGATCTTCACTTCAAAATCGATCTTCACTCCAACAATTTGCAAGCGTTGTTCGTTTATAAGACGATTCATAGTTAACTTATAGACCAAACTGAAGATGTTTGACAGTAAAACAAACTGCGTGAGCTGTTTAAACCAGTGTTGCCAAAAAGATTTTAGCTAAAAAATCACCCTTTAGTAAAAATATGCATTTTTTTTAAATTCAATCATTATGAGTATTTCATTCAAACGTTTCCTATTTTGTGAATCCAATTTGGTTACGGCGACAATGCTAAAGGAAATGAGAACAACTTGGTCCAAATTCAATCATATATACTGCAAAAGCTTTTAGGCTACTTATGTGAAAAGGAAACAAATAGAAAACAAGTAAAAGCGTGCTCAGTTCGGCCGGGCGGAATCTTATATACCCTCCACCATGGATCGCATTTGCTAAGTAATTTTATTTTAATAGGTAGATATGTAGTGAATATATAAGAGTTGCTCAAGAAATATGGTATAGGTTATATGGGAGCTATGTCAGGTGGCGCCCTCTAGGGCCTTAAGAATTACATTCGGAAGATCTGTTTATATGGGAGCTATACCAGGTTATGAACCGATCCAGACCATACTTAGCACGAGTGCTGGGGGTCATAGTAGAAAACATTGTGCAAAATTTCAGCGAAATCGGGTAAGAAAGGCGCCATCTAGCGGCTCAAGAAGTATTTTTGGCTGATCGCTCTATATGGGAGCTATATCAGGTTATGAACCGATTCAGACCATACTTGGGACGAGTGCTGGAGATCATATTAGACGTCATTGTGCAAAATTTCAGCCAAATTGGAGTAAAAATTGCCCCCTCTAGGGCTTTTGGAAGTATTTAGAAGATGATAATTGCGCCCTCTAGTGGCTCAAGAAGTTAAGATCCAAGATTGGTTCATGTGGCAGCTATATCAGGTTATGAACCGATTTAAACCATTCTTAGCACAGTTGTTGGAAGTCATAACAAAACACCTCATGCAAAATTTCAACCAAATCGGATGAGAATTGCGCCCTCTAGTGGCGCAAGAAGTTAAGATCCAAGATTGGTTCATATGGCAGCTATATCAGATTATGGACGGATTTAAACCATTCTTAGCACAGTTGTTGGAAGTCATAACAAAACACCTCATACAAAATTTCAACCAAATCGGGTGAGAATTGCGCCCTCTAGTGGCGCAAGAAGTTAAGATCCAAGATTGGTTCATATGGCAGCTATATCAGATTATGGACGGATTTAAACCATTCTTAGCCCAGTTATTGGAAGTCATAACAAAACACCTCATGCAAAATTGCAACCAAATCGAATGAGAATTGCGCCCTCTAGTGGCTCAAGAAGTCAAAATCCAAGATCGGTTTATATGACAGCTATATCAGGTTATGGATCGATTTAAACCATTCTTAGCCCAGTTATTGGAAGTCATAACAAAACACCTCATGCAAAATTGCAACCAAATCGAATGAGAATTTCGCCCTTTAGTGGCTTAAGAAGCCAAGATCCAAAATCGGTTTATATGGCAGCTATATCAGGTTATGGATCGATTTAAACCATTCTTAGCCCAGTTATTGGAAGTCATAACAAAACACCTCATGCAAAATTGCAACCAAATGAGAATTGCGCCCTCTAGTGGCTCAAGAAGTCAAGAACCGAGATCGGTTTATATGGCAGCTAAAGGGTGATTTTTTTGAGGTTAGGATTTTCATGCATTAGTATTTGACAGATCACGTGGGATTTCAGACATGGTGTCAAAGAGAAAGATGCTCAGTATGCTTTGACATTTCATCATGAATAGACTTACTAACGAGCAACGCTTGCAAATCATTTTCAGTGAATCATTTTCAGTGAAATCATTTTCAGTGAATCGACAAATTTTGTTCAGCGATGAGGCTCATTTCTGGTTGAATGGCTACGTAAATAAGCAAAATTGCCGCATTTGGAGTGAAGAACAACCAGAAGCCGTTCAAGAACTGTCCATGCATCCCGAAAAATGCACTGTTTGGTGTGGTTTGTACGCTGGTGGAATCATTGGACCGTATTTTTTCAAAGATGCTGTTGGACGCAACGTTACGGTGAATGAACACATTTCGAACCGAACACTGATTTTGGTAATAAAATTCAATGATTTGCAAGCGTTGCTCGTTAGTAAGTCTATTTACGATGAAATGTCAAAGCATACTGAGCATCTTTCTCTTTGACACCATGTCTGAAATCCCACGTGATCTGTCAAACACTAATGCATGAAAATCCTAACCTCAAAAAAATCACCCTTTATATCAGGTTAAAGACCGATTTGAAGCATACTTATCACAGTTGTTGGAAGTCATAACAAAACACTTCGTGCTAA